>NC_037688.1:37287100-37606185 GCF_003255815.1 Theropithecus gelada
TTTTTTTTTTTTTAATATATTTTTAGTAGAGATGAGGTTTCACCATATTGGCCAGGCTGGAATAACTTCACTTTTTTATGGTGTAGGCAAATCTTTCTGTTGGAGAAGACAGATGACTAGATAATTGTGTCACATTTCACACGTGCCTTTGTCTTTGTAAACCTTTGCCCTGTCAAAATACATAGTAGTTGTCCAAAGTTGGGATCTCAGAGACTAATAAAAAATAGATGTAACCTAGAAAAGCTAAGTGGAAGAGCTCTGAGTGTGTATACATAAAAACATATTTGAGATCAGCTCTTTCCTCCCTGTTTTATCTCTGGTTTAGATCACCAACTTCTCTGCCATTTCCTGATGCCAATTTTGAAGCCGGGGAGCTCGGAGGCATTTTCTTCAACAGAAGAGTTCAGAGTTTCAGTGTCCACCTTTGAGCTACAACTGGTCCCTCAGTGATGTAAATATGCAGGCTGTTGCAGAATCTCCTGTTCCAGGATCCCACCTCGACCCCTTTCAGAGAAATCTGGGAATGAGAGAAGGAACCAGCCCAGAAGTCATTTATGACCTGCTGTCTGTGTCCTGCCTGAGGAAGCATGGCTCTGGCTGTTTCAAGCAGACCCAGCCTGGGATCCTCAGAGACTGGAAGGAGTGATGGACACCCGTCAGGGAAACACCACTGACCGTTGACTCTCAGCTCAGCTTGAAGCTGCTGATGAGGGGCTAGGCTTGGTCGCTGTCACAGTGATGTGAGCTCAGGCAGTTGGGGTTGGGGAAGAGGGACCGACCAGGAGACACAGCATCTGAGGTCAGCACCCAGGTCTTCCTGTGACTCAACCTCTGACCTCCGCAAAGCCCTTCACTCTCTTCCTTCAACTCATTTTTCAGGCTGCAAGTGGACTGAACTGCGTGAAGCAGTTAAAACAAACCTGCTTGCATGGGAGGAGTGTTCCTAGCCATTTGAGGCTGAATACAGGGTAGGTATAAATAGGGACCAGACTCCCGTAGACAGACAGAAGCTGGCATGTCGGGCTGCCATGGAGCATTGATGGGTCATGGTGGCAACTTTGGAACATCTTCAAGGTCAAAACAACAGATACAGCAAGGCAGGGTCAGAATGGCACAGCCAACCCCTCCTGCATCTCCAGGCCAGAGGATGCTGTTGTTTTGGGTTGCCATTGTTGAGAGCCTTTGGTGGCAGCACAGTGAGGAGGATCACTGGGCAGGAAGACATACCCTGGAGGTGCCTGGTGCCAAAATGAGGATGTGAATCCTGCTCTGCCCCAAATGTTAGACCTTAGGCAAATTAGCTGACCTCTCTGAACCCGTCTTTTTCTTAGTGAGAGGTAGACAGGGATTTTGTGATAATGATGTGCATGTATACCAAGCATTTGGCATGGTGCCTGCCCCGAGTGAATGCTCAAAAGAGCAGGCTCTGTTAACATGTGCCAGGGACTCTGCCCACACTCTATACACGTCATTTCACAGTACGGGGCCAGGGCATACTAGGAACTTGAGAAATAGAATAGTTTCCCCTCTTCTGTCTGCTCTGCTCCTGCCTTAAAGTTGTATTTACCTCGTAACCTGGCCTCTTTCTCTCCTCTCCTAAGTCTTTGCACGATTTTGCTCCCCTTGTAAGGAGGGATTTTGCTCCCTCTTCCCACTTCCCCTGCCCTCTGTTTTATTTTCTGGCTAATTTTGACTCTTCTTCTAGGTCTTGGGTTTCCTTTTAAAAGTCTTAATTGTGTTCTCTTTGCCCACTGGCCCCCAAGCCAGGCCAGGTGCCCACTCTCTCTGCTAGTTTGTGTCTGAGTCCTCACAGTGCCCTGGGAGTTACTATCCACCTGTGAACTGCTTGAAGACAGGGACACCGCCTCTCTTCTCTCCATCTCCTTCGCCTACTACAGAGCTTGGCATACAGTAAGCGCTCCATAAATGTTTCTTCAGTGGAAATGACCACACTGTCTGATTCCTTGCTTCTTTTTTTTGAAGCTCGAACCTACACAGAATGTCCTGCCAAATGTCCCAGAAAACATGACTTTGAAAGGGGCAGGGTGGCCGGCCGCTGTGTTGCAACACAGCACTTCTTACCTTCGCCTCTCACTAGTCTGACTGGCCCATCCTTCAATTACCAGGACGCTTATCTTGCTCACTCATTAGCCTATATCCCTTAGCTGGAATTGAGTAGACAACATGGTTGAGATATACGAGCTCTGGAACTGAAGTGATCTGCAGTCCAATCTTGCTGGGATGGGTTTTTGGAGGAAGGGAGGCTTAAGATTAAGTGGCTGAGTGTAAGTGGGGCATCCTATTCCAGCACTGCCTGCTGCTGCTGGAGAGAGCTCTGGTGTAGCTCTGAGTCACAGCTGCTTTTCCCAGGGCGTCAAGGTACACAGACACTATTTTGTAAGCTTCAGATAAGAATGCAAGGCCCACCTTCATTTCCACATGCACAAATCATGCCCATTCTTCAAGGCACAGCTCATATGTGATGTGACGTTGCACCTGAAGCTCTGAACAGAGTGTCTGGCATCCATTAGTAAAAGTTTGATGCTAATACTAAGCCCCCCCGCTCCAGAAGCCCTCTTGGGCTCCTACCTTGCATTCCTGTATCCTCACGGTTGTAGTTTGACCTCTCTTTGGGAGCCTCGCAATGTATCCATTAGGTAGGGTATCACCTTGCTGATTGTGTGATCTTAGAAGAGTTCTTGATGTACTTTTTGAGTCTCATTATCTTCATCTGTATAATGGAATGTCAATTTAGCCTCTTTGGGTTGCAAATGATCTTTGGGTTGCAAATGAACAACTCTTGACCTGAATTTGTTTAAGCAAAAAGGATTCTCATTGGTTCGCATGGCCCAGAGGTCTAGGGACAGAGCTAGTTGGGGTCAGGGGTCATGTAGTGTCACTGGAACTGGCTTCCTTCCATCTGTGTGGACTCCAGACCAGGGCTCTGCATAAGAGTGTGATAATTATAGTAGTTCCAGCCTTTAATCCTTCTATGCTGAGTTCATGGGAGCCAGTTGGAGGCCCCAGTAGAGCACTCAAAGTCACGGTTTGGGTTGCCTGGGTCTAGTTCATTTGACTGCTTATATGCCCAACCCTGAGCCAACCCCTGTGGCAAACAGATGAAATATCTAATTGGCTCAGATGTGGGTTCAGAAATGGTATGGGACAGGGGCCTGGAGAATTCTCTGAGTCTGTCTGAGTGTGATGGAAAAGCCGTCACCCAGGGCAACACTGAGGAACCCACCATTAAATGGCAGCATTACTAATAGCCAACTCAGACATGATACTCACCTGGGCCTTGCCCTTAGTTTTAACTTATCAGATTGTCACAGCAACCGTATCAGATATGTGCTCCTGTTATTTACATTTGACAGAGGATGATGCTAAGGTACCCCCTTAGCTTCCCTTTAGGCACGCCTTAGAGGGCTTTTCCAAGGCCACATGGCAGGTGTGGTATAAGATGTAAATCCAGGCATGGCTGCAAAGTTTGCATGCACAACTACTTTCCTTTATTATGTATTGTAGGAGGGAGCCAGTCAAGAAACGAAAGGTAACAAAATAGATAGCTAACATATATTACGATGTAATGTAATATGATAAAGTATAGTATCATATAATATAGTATATTACTATAAAATATAGTAACATATATTGTATTATATCATATGGTATCATGCCAGACACTGGTAAATGGTCCATCTTTGTATCTGTCAGTAAAACATCTGTTGTGAGTGTGTCTTAGGGAGGTGTTGAGTGCATGTTGACCAGCTGACCAAGTGACTCATTTTATGTGCATAGTGTGAATCCTTAGATCCAAGAAGCTTGCTTCTGTCATGTGAAATCATTATTATAACAATCTTGTTTGTTTTGGTTTCACAAGAATAGCAAATTGTTAAAGAATGAAGTTCAAGGAAAAATCAGGTAAACTAATTTCTAGAAGTTTAGTTCTCCGGTTTCCAGTGGCGGTGGGTGTTTAAAGATGTTAGGCTGAACCTGTGTCCTTAGGACTATCTTACTGGACAGACATTATTGGAAAGGACTGTTTCCAAAACCTTTCCACTGGTGAAAAAGATCTGAGCAAGTCTGTTTTACAGACAGGTGGAATAGGAATGAGATGGCAAATGCAGATGATACAGAGCTTTTGAACTTATTACCAGCCCCCCACACCCCCACCCCTTAACCTTTTTAGAAAATGCCCTTAATTCTTTGGGAATTTCTATCACTATCCCTAAATTGGTATTCGCTACACACATAAGCGGCGGTGTGTTTGGAGATTGTTTGTGAGTGTTAAAGCACAGAGGGCAAGCTGAGAAGTAAAGATTTTGTGCTGCATTTGATGATCAAACATATGCCCTCATTGGCCTTCTCAGGGCGCTGGCATTAAGGCTAGTAAATAACCTTGAGTTTCCTCGTGTCTCTCGAGCCTCCCATCTGGTAGCCCGGTATTACGTGAGGCACTTAATCAAAGCATAAAAGCAATTATAAAACACCCCTGAAATTACATTCATATCTGTAATCAGAATTGCTAATATCTCCCCTCCCTCCACCATCCTGGTGTCATCTGATTTTCATTCCCTTGAGGTGACTAAGAGTCTAGTCATTAATGTAACACCCACCAACTTTATTGGAAGTTACCGTCAGAAAGGTCTGTTTCCAAAAGCTGTCTGAGCTGAATGCAATTACAGTGCTGGTTCTTCTTGGCCATTGCACAAGTCTGCGCGTACTCTTTGTACTAGAGTCTCTTTCTAAACTTGGGCACCAGTGTGAGTTTGCTGTCCATTTTCTATGTCACAGGGAGGAAAGGTTTGGTTTAAAGTTATTTGAAAGAGAAATGAGACTTCTAGAAGCTATCCCTCTATTGCCTACATTTTTACCTTTCCAGTAACATTGGGTTGATTTGGGTAGTCATGTAATAGTGATGATGATGATGGCAATGATAATAATAAGACTACCCAGCTTACAGGAAATGCAGGCGATAGAGAAATGATGCAGACCCTGTTATGAAGCTATAATTCAAATGGATAATGTGGGAACTTCTCTAAGACAAATGTTCTGGTTTCTTCAACAAACAAATGACCTGTAAAAGGGAGGGGGCAGAAGGGAGTTCTGTTATAGATGAAAACAGGCCTTCTTTTAGGTCTAAAAGGAGTGGTCTGAACCCAAGGAGGTAGCAGCAGAATGGTGGGAGAGCTGGCTTGCTGAGGCAGGGCTGGGGACACTGTCCACACTGCACTTTTCACCTGCCTCAAGGGTCATACTATCAACCCAGCCACGGTGCCTGCGGGTCTGGGCTGCCTGCAGCCTGCTACGTCCTTTCCTCCTCCCCACCTTTTCAGCCTAGCTGACTCACATTGGTAGCTGAGACTTCTCTCCTTCCTTGAGAGGCCCGTCTTTGACTACTGCTTTCTCATCTAAGTGGGACAATGTATCTCCACTCTGCTCTCAGGGCCCACTGGCATGGCGTTGGTGATTGTACATTGTAATTATATATGTATTTTAATTTTTTAAATTTTGGAGTAATTGTAGATTCACGTGCAGTTGTAAGGAAAAATACAGATGGATCCTGTGTACCCTTCACCCATTCTCTCCCAGCATTGACATTTTGCAAAATGAGTACAATAGCACAACCAGGAAATTGATGATGTTATGATGTACCCACCTTACACAGATTTTACCAGTTTTATGTGCACTTATGTGTATATGATTTCATGCTGTGCAGTCTTATCATGTGTAGATTCCTGTGATCACAATCAGCATTTTCACAGTCAAGATTCATGGCATTTCCATCACAAAGCTTCCTTGTGCCACCCTTTTGTCACTGTCTTCTTACTTACCTATTTCTTTCATGATTCTGTGACCGTTTTGAAGCAGAAGCCTTATGTTTAATCTCTGTGTCTTGGTTCCAGCAAACTCAAACAAGCACCTGGTTCATAGGGGTCCTATAAATACCTGTGAAATAAATTCAAATTCTACCAGAGAAAAAGAGTAGGCAATCCGGGATACTTTCTAGAAAAGTTTTGGCTGAGAAGGAGAGAAAAATATTCCAAGGTACAAAGCACTAAAAAGACACAACGTTGCAGGACTTTTTCCTCTATAGGACTGTGAAGATCCTGGTGACAACTCTGGCTTTGTATTACCTTTAAAAACCGCCTACTCATGCGACCCCCAGAGGGAACAGATTTCTGTGCAAGACCAGGCACAAACACCAGGCTTTTATTTTGTGGTCTCAGTGTGGTTCCTTTTGTATCATTGTTCCATGTATATGGGGACTGTGAGGTTAATGTATTTGAAAATCGAGAATTCATCACATACTTTACCTGCATGAGGCTTCCCCTGGTCGGGGGTCAGCCTCCCTTGTATCTGGCAATGATTCAAGACATGGGGACGTATCAGGCCTGCAGGGGAGAGTGACTTGAGCAAGGAATTTGGGTGCTCAGACAGAGTATCAGGATTTTTCTTCTCTAGACCATCTCACGACAGACTTGGAAGGATGAAGGCTTTCTTTCATTGGTTCCTAGCCCCACTCCTGAATTTCAACCTACTAGTGGCAGAGTTTTCAGAAAATATCTTAGAGTAGCAATGCTCTTCAAATTACCCCATATAATGGTCATGCTCTCATGAGACACATGAAGCCATGCATGAGACATCAGAATCTCTAGGTTTTAATGAATGAACAGATACCAACATGTGTCAGATGCTGTTGAGTTTCCTCCAAGCCCAGGTCTTGAAAGGCCAGTGACCAGCTGACCTATTATTAAGATATGAGAGCTTCATGTCTGTTCTTCACTTATTAAAAGCTTGTTGTATGTCAGGCTTTGTAATAGTCTGGGGGATACAGGGATTAAAAAAATCCTATTATTCATCCATATATCATTCCATGTATTCATCCATCCATCCATCCATTTTTATGTAGATAGTCCAACAGCATTTTTTTTTAACAGTCTCAGAGAACATGTAAAAGACACTAAGACGAAGGTGGCTTTGTGAGCTTCTCTGCAATATCTTCCAGACACTTAACATGTTTTTGCCTCTTAGACACATGGACCCCTTAGAATATATGTAGAGCAGCCTATTGGTGACAACAAGAACCAATGTTATTTGTTATTTTATTTCTGCATTAAGTAGGAAACAAACGAGTATCTGAACGGAAAGTTAAGCTGTCGTTGTGGAGATGACCCTCCACCCTCTACCACGTCACTAAACTTTCACAAGGCCTCATGGTGCTGGAACACGTCTCACAGATAGGAGTTGGGTCCATACTCTCATTCTCATTGGTCTCCCTGTTGTTTCATGAGAATCAACTCATTTGCATGGAATTGAATACTCTCTTCAGGGTCCAAAGGTATATCCTGAGCTAGTTGAGGGACCCATGTGCTCATCTGAAATAACAGATCAGGGTACTGGGCTGTGTTCTGAAGTTCAGTGTGATGGAGTAGTTAAGGCTGGAGTTACGTACATATATCCTTACATAATGTATAGGGCTGAGGAATAAGTCATGCCAATATATTCAGGGATTGGGCTGTTCTTATTGCGTGAGGGGAGTCAATGCTGACCCTTAACCAGCACTTAATATTTTATGTTTGTGTGTTCCAGAAAGAATACAAAAATATTTTATTCATACTATATATGAATCTCACACATACATAATTATTTTTCACATATCATATATGTGTGTATATATATATATATTTTCTTCACTGGTATCTATTTAGATCTCTAGGGCTTTGTATTATGTATGGAATGCACTATGATTATTCGGTTTCACATGAGAAAGAATACAATTTCTCCTAACCACTTCACTAAGTGTTCACAAGGCCTCATGGTGCTGGAACACGTCTCACAGATAGGAGTTGGGTCCATGTTCTCATTCTCATTGGTCTCCCTGTTGTTGCATAACCAACTGATTTGCATGGAACTGAATACTCTCTTCAAGGTCTAAAGGTGTATCCTGAGCCAGTTGGGGGACCTATGTGCTCACCCGAAACAACAGAGTATGTCAGGTGAGCTTCCAATGAACACTCCCATCATTCTGCACCATGGGGATCTCCTCCAGATATTAGAAATAAAATCTGACCGGCTGGTCACCCAGTTTCTTCAAATACATGTCATAACTGAAAGTGTCCCTATTGCAAAAAGCTTGTCTATACAGCTTTTAGACAGGGTTCGTAGGTTATGGAACCAGAAGTCAAGAAGGGAGAAGGCACACTGAACCAATGAAAGAGCAGGAGCAAAGATTCAGGAGAAAATAAGGCCAGTGTTTAAAATTGTACTCCTGCTGCTGTCTCCTAGGCACAGAGAGCAGGGACACTGAGATGGGTAGGAGGAATTGCAGCAGAGCTCATCAGGGTAATGAGCTGTGTTCTGAAGTTCAGATGAAGTGGTTAAGGTTGGAGTTAAGTGCATAAATCCTTACATAACATATAGGGTTGAGGAATAATTCCTGCCAACATAGTCAGGGATTGGGCTGTTCTTATTGTGTGAAGGGAGTCAGTGCTGAGGCCTTGTCTTAACTAACCCTCAGATATTATAAGTCTCTGTAATGGATCTAAACTTCAAAGGATTTGGGGAGAATTGTTAACTCTGTAAGCTTCTCTTTTTTCATCTAGGCTACGTCAAGGAACACTGAACTTCCATCCTAAAAATCTGCAATTCTACCCGTATCTTTTGAAGCCATTTTTATGAGCAAGCATGTTGGCAGCGCCTCACAGGCTGCCTAGCACATGGTAGCCACCAAGTGATGCTTGTTTTTTTTTGTTTTTTTTTTTTTTTTTTTTTTTTTGTGGTGGGAGGCACCAACATACTTGCCGGAGTATCTTTCTTGTTGCAGAAATACTTAGTTTAAATAAAATCATCCACCAACATATATTTTATTGTTATAGCTACTCATTATTTTATATAGTGCTTGGAGATCTCCACTGAGAAAGAAAAAGTCTTGCCAAAGCTCTGATGTGCTTGTTAGGGCCAGGACAAGCTCTCTGCATTCCTGACCTCTGTCTATATTCTTCTGTGAGAGTGCATTGCCTGTCTTCCTTATTCTCAATGGGACATAGGTTACTTATATAAGAAACAGGCTCCCCATGTTTCGGGGGGGGCTCCATGGCAGGCGAGATCTATAGAGTCAGACACCTGTACTCAATAAATAGATACAGCTACTGCTATTATTACTAATCATTGGCTCACTGAGAGAATTCATAGAAATGTGTGACTTGGCTTGTTTTGCTTCTGAGAAATGGAGGTTAATGCTCGTTCCTTGCAGGAAGTTCTGTGGCTTAGAAAGAGAAAGAAAATTATGTACCAAAGTGACCTTTTTCTCCAACTGTTGTGCAGTGCACAAAACTAATTAGCCAGGTTCTAATTGGGTTGAAGTCTGAGAGTAATGGAAAAGTTGCCCAGTGAAGATGACATAGTCCACAGGGTTCCCTATTTATTCTCTCTCGGTGACTTCTGTATTAAATTTGTTCAGTTTGCTGGTCACAAGCTGGTATTTCAGATGGAATGGCTTGGCAGCTAGCTCCTCTGGGCCTCTAAGCCCAGCTGTGGTCTCCAGCCAGCAACCAGGAAGCTGGGAGGTGCTCCGGGATGGCAGGGGAGACCACGGCTTTGAGTTCTTATTTGATGCATGCACCCCATCTTTGCTTGAGCAGGGAGGTACAAAGCACAGATCCACTGTTGGGCAACCATGATGGCCCACCTGCCAAGGAAATGGGAGAACCAGGGCCTGGAAAAGAGGAGCATCTGCGAAGCACAGCCTGAACCATGAAGCCTCCCCAGGCGTCAAGTCACCCAGGGGGCTGTGGACTGCGGGGGAGTATTGTAGGGTGAGGAGCCTGGGGCTCAGACCAGCTTGCGGTGAGCATCCTCCTACGCCAAGGAGCCAAAATGACTGCACAGTGCGAGGGCGGCGGTGCAGGCTTGGAAAACAAAACCTGCCTCCTCTCTGTGTCCTCTGATGGGAAGCCAGGGCCAGTGGAGGGGTCTGGTTCAGGGCCCAGAGCCACCAAAACCACTTGGCTCTTGAATGATCTGACTTGAGGGCTAACCCAAGCCTTGTGAAATCCCAAGAGAATAACTTCAGGTTCTGTAATTCTAGTGTAGACTTTAGATGCTATTGGAAGAGAAGAGAAGGAAATAATGACCCAAGTCAGTAATTGTACTTTCCAGCAGTCCCAAAGCATAGTTTATATGAGCATCCTTCCTATAAGAGGCCACTGGCATCTTAATAAAGGTAGTTAATAGTACACATTGCTATTCAGTAACAGCCACACCTTACACCCATTTGGTAGAACCACAAGGGTCAGAAGATGATCTATTAAACATGGCCCAGCAGGGTAACAGGAACCGACGGGTCCTTGAAGACAGTGTCCAGCCAGGGCATCCAATCTGGAATCTCCCCTCACCTACAAATCTCTGCGTAAGATAAATATTTCATTTTGCAAGCTCTGTGTTTTGTTACTTGTAGCTAAGAGCATTCTAACTCACATAATTTCTTCAGAGGCACTTCTCTAATATGCCTACTTCTGAATGAACTCATGCTTCCCACACTACCCTTTGAATACTTCTTTTACAGAGTTTACCATTGCCTATTTGTCTTACCTCTGTCGTACATCTGTGAGCTCTTTGAAGACAGGGATAGTATCTTATCCTCCATCCATTCAAATCCCCGAATAAGAATATAAATGGATAAATACATGTAGTCAATTACTTTGGAAATTAGATATTGTTGTGAGTATAATAGCGTGTGTTTTTGGGTGGCCCTTAAGGCCAACAGGGAGATTTCCTTGTCCCAGAATTCAATGAGGAAGGCTGACTTCTGCTCCAGCCTTGAAAACTCTTGTGAGGACAGAAGCATGTTCATTATTTGTCAGTATACTTTAAACCAGATTAAAGTGCCACCTCCCCCCAAAAATGACACAAGGAAAACTTGATATCTAATGCTAATGAATTATGTGTTCCTGGGTGTTTTTTCCCCCCATCTTCATTTCTTATCTGCATGAAAGAATGTTCTTTTTGTTTTTGACTGACTTTACCGGAAGTCACACTTGTATGGGTATAAAAAGCTAATAAAAGTGTCTACGTCAAGGGAAGACCATGATTCTCTCTCCATGCATTAAATACTGCCTGGGGAAGCCATCAACCTTAAGTTGTACTCATCCTTTCTGTGCAAAACCCATCGAGTGTTCAATGCTTTGTAGACTTGAGCTTGCTTCATCGGCATTCCTGGGGTTAAAGGTCTCAGTCTTCTGGCAATTTGGAGTCAAAAAACTCATCAAAAAGAAAGTTTTTTGATTTATCTAAGGAAGCCATCCATAAGCCTTTTTCCCCTTACACTTCAATTAGAAGAAAGAGGCAGATTTTGACAAAAAATCATCATGCATGCAAGTGATACCAAATACAGTTGTCAAGAGTAAGGACAGCTGCATCATGGAGAAACTAGGCAGATGGTCTCCATTGCTCTTTCCCTCCTCTCTCATCCTACCAGCGCCTAAGCTCTGAGAGTTACACCCTGAGTGTAGTTTTACCCATCTTAGTGCATGCACTATCTTTTTAAAAAACAACTTTGTCGAGATATAATTCAGATACTATACAATTCTTTTGTCCTAAGTATACAATTCACTTTTTTAAAACATATTCACAGGGTTGTGCAGCCACCACTATGGAAACCCAGAACATTTATATCACCCCCACCCAAATCCCCCTGCGGATTAACACTTATTCCCATTTCACCTTCTTCCTGACCGTGGGCAACTACCAATCTGATTTGTGTCTCTAGAGATATGCCAACTCAGGACTTTTCCTATAAATGGAAACAGGGATAGTATCTTATCTTCCATCCATTCAAATCCCCGAGTAAGTATATAAATGGATAAATACATGTAGTCAATTCTTTTCTATAAATGAATCATGCAATATGCAGTCCTTTGTGACTGGCCTGTTTCAGTTAATATTATGTTTATCATATTTTTGAGGTTCATTCATGTTATAGCTTATAATGGAACTTTATTTCTTTTTGTGACCCAATAATATTCAATTGTATAGATACAGCATATTTTGTTTATCCGTTTATCTGTGGATGGACAGTTGGGTTGTTTCTACCTTTTGGCTGTTTTGAATGATGCTGCTATGAAAATTCATGTATGAGCTTTTGTGTGGGGGTATATTTCCATTCCTCTTGGGTATAGCTGGGAGCAGAATTGCTGGGTCACATGGTAACTCTATGTTTAATCATCTGAGAAATGGGTTGATTGTCTTCTGTCTTTTCCATATTTGCCTGGAGACCATGCAATAGCCTTTTGATTGTTCTCTTTGCCTCCAGTGTTGTCCTTTCCTTCTGGTCAAGTCTTTTCAGCACAGCAGCAGGGAACAGAGTCTGTCACTCAACAGACACTTTCAGAGCTTACATGGTGAATAAGAAGAGGATGGTACTGTCTAGTAAGCTGGCTTTAAAACATAAACTGGGTCATGTGACTCACTGTCTGAAATTGTTCATCACAACTGGAATAGAAGCTCAGCTTCTCACTAGGATCTACAAGGTCCAGAAGCCCTCTGCTTTGCCCTCCATTCTGATTATTTTTCAGTCACTCTGGTCTTTTTTGGACATTGCCTCTTTCCTGCATTAAACCCTTGTGCATATCAATTATTTTCTTTCCTCTGCCTAGATTGGAACACAGCATTTTTCACAAAGCTGGTTAAATGAATGAGTGAATAAATTGAATTCAATAAGCTCAGCGTATTAACCTACTCAAGGCCACAGAACTGTTTGATAGCAGAGTCCCTACCAGATTCTTATATCGGAGGGTTTTTGGCTTGTTTTTAATCTTTGTTCTAGATGATTAGCTAATATATTATAGACCCTCTTCTATCTCTGTATGACAGTTTCTCAACCTTAGCACCGTTGACGTTAAAGCTGGATGATTGTTTGTGGTGGGGGGCTGTTCTGTAAATTGTAGGGTGTTTAGCAGCATCTCTGGCCTCTACCCTGTGATTAGCAACCACTCTCCACATGTTGTGACAACCAAAAATGTGTTTAGACATTGCCAAATGTCCTTGGGGGACAAAATCACCCAATTGAGAACCACTGCTCTACAGCTATTGTCTTGTTCAATGAATATTGGTGTTAGAACAGCCCAGGGCATTTCCCAATCCCTGCTCACCAGAGAGAGACTTGTGTCTGATTACCCTTTAATAAGTTGGGAAATGAGACCAATATTAATTCAGAAGGAATTTTAACAGTATAGTCAAACATACAAAAGGGTTTTATGATTAATTTGTAGTTAATGAGAGCATTTAGTCTATCAGATTCCCCGTTCTTCCAGAATTTTGGTTGATTACTATGAACTGAGTGAGATTCCCAACCACACGGGGTCAGGCAGGTGGTGAGATCTTGCCCTTTAAGGACCCATTTCCTCAAAGTGTTTTTCTGGGCTGCTTGGGGCATCCATTCCCAGGATCAGAACTTCACGGCAATCAGAGCAACAGGAAGGGTGAACAGAAAGAGACCCTATGACAAACGGGGTCCATTTTCAAGTATTTCATGTTCATTTCAGCAGCTTGTACCTCTCCCCATCCAGCCTTAGGACTCAACCTGAGAAGCAGAAATGAACACAATTGCACTGAGCCAGTGACTTTCCAGATCCATGGTGCTCCTTGGTTCCTGCAGTGCTGTACAAACTTCGAAAGTGGGGTTGGAGGCTCCGTTAATAACTCCCATGAAAATATGAGCGATCTTAGCTGGAAATGTCTAAGTACAAGATTCATCTTTTCCTCCTTGGCAGAATCAATAAATTTGCATGATGCATATTAAATGTTTAATTAAAGCCCAACGCTAAAGCATTTTCAGGAAGTTATATAAGCCCTTTGGAGGGGTCTGGAATCCAGGGCTTCTTCTGAGTTTTCCAGGCATGCCTCCATCCATCAGACTCCAGTGTCCACCTTAGTTCTGTTTCTCTTTGGTGCCTGGGTTGTTTTGCAGGTATGGGAGCTGCTTGATGTACTGGCGCGATGACATTCAGATGACTGTTAGGATTTTAAACACTGGAGCCTTTAAGGGCAGAATCACCAAACTCCTTCCTGTTAGGATCCATGCTGGTGTCCACCTCTTGTCCCCTCCCACATTGGGAAGGGAGCTGGGTATTTAGCACAGATCCTGTGTTGGAGAAACACAAAGATCCTAAGAACAATTTGAAGCTTAAGGGGAGAAAGTGCTTAGAGACAGACTTTTGCTTTTTTGGCTCTAATTGCCAGCCAGACTGCCTGGGGTCTTGACGTTGGATGTACTCCCGAGCAGAGAAGCCAGGCTCAGATGACGTGCCCTAGGTGCCCTCACACTGCAGGATGAAACCTTATTTAGTAGCTGTATTAATTGAATCCTCACTTCGCGTGGATTGATGGAATTCATATCAGAATGGCCCCTCGCTGTTGGAGATGTCCCTCGATTATTTCCTCTGCCCTCCAAATCAGGAACTTTCATTGCTGAATGTTTTTTCTGTTTGCTTATTCATTCATACATTCGCTCCCCATTCCACTCACTCACCCCTTCCACAAAAGCCTATTTAGAACCTGCTTTGGATTTTACAATGCATTTGTTCTAATAGTTGGCTGTTATAGAGCATCTACTAACGCCTGCCACTGCTGTAAACAATTTAATTACATCACCTTCTTGAATCGCCATAAGGACCCCAGAAGGTGGGGAGGGTGGTCATTTCTCCCTCTCTGCATCAATCCCTCTGCTTGCTTTTCTGTGTGCTTATGTTTTCCCAGTCGTCCTAGTTTCTTTCACCTCCTATTTCCTTTTGCTTTATCTTCCCTGTATCCTTAGCTGACCACATTTTAAAATGGTGGTTGTTATATTTTGAATGCACATTCTGTTATCTTTTCTTCTTACATTTAAAATCCAGTCCCTGACTCTGGCTCCAGCATCTGTTTGAGCCACACCCATGTAGCTGTCTGTTCCAGCCTTGCTAGTTTTCTTCTTCTGCCTCTCATGCTTGCCCCCATCTCAGAGACTTTGCACATGCTCTCTACTTCCTCCCATCATCATTTTCCTGAATCCTGTTTGCACTGTTGACGCTGTTTTAGTACAACCTTGTGAGCCAAGAACATTTTTTTGTACTTTAAGGGTTTTTTTTTTTTTTTAGAAGAAAGAGGGGAAGAAGGAGGAAAAAATGGGGAGGAATACCAGTAGCAGTGGCAACAAACACTGCAAGATAAATAAAGCTTAAAATAATTGCTATTTGTTTCTTTACAGAAAACGTTTGCTGTCTCAGTGGATGTCTCCATCATGAGACTGTGAGCTCCATATGAAGAGATATTTCTTGCTCACCATTTTTTCCCATGTGCCTAGTGCAATGCCTAGAACATAGCAAGTCCTGAGTGACCTGGTCAGATGGCAGAATGAATGAATGAATGAATGAATGAAGAGTTCTCATCTTCTCACCTTTAAATCTCCCACTGCTTTGCTCTGAAGTCTGTTTGATGTTCACAGCCACCTCTTAAGTGATGGACTTCTTTCTCATCTCTTACCCAGTGATACTGCCTCTCAACTCATGTCTGATCCATCCAATATCTCTCTCCAAATTTTCCCTCATCTGTGGCTTTTCTGGTCAAAAAACAAACAAACAAACAAACAAAAAAACAGAAACAAAAACGAAAAATGTTTGTAAAATGTGTTGTAAATTCACATTTTAAAAAATCAAAAATATGTTGTAAAATGTAAACCATATCGTGCCTCAGTCCCTCTTAAAATCTGTAGCTCTCATCATCTTCAGGGTCAAGTCCAAATCCCGTAACATGCACACAGGGAGGCTCACAGTCAGGTCCCACCAGTACCTCCAATGGCTCTGCACCCTTGCTCCCCTTCTGCAGCACATGGCTCCCAGCCCCTCAAACCCTTGCAGATCCCAGGGTGTGCCTTCTTTCTCTCACTTCTGTGCATCGCCATGTTGTTCCTTCTGCTTGTCCTTCTGGTGAACTGCAGTGTACAATGGCCTTCAGGACACAGCTCCACTCTCACCTCCTCTGGGAATCTTTCTCTGACTCCTCAGGCCAAGCTGAATGTGCTTCCTTCCTGCCCAGACGCCTCCCTGACTTACATCTATCCAAACACTGACAGTCCTGGGCTGTAATTACTTGTTTGAGCATTTCTCTCTCCCTTTAGTCTGGGAATTTATTGAGGACAGGACGATGCCTAAATTCGTCTTGTGTTCTTTGCACCCTTGATGGTCTGTAGCCTACACTGAATGCTCAGAATTGCAGCTGACAAACTGATTGGACAAATGAATGAATGAATGATGACCAAAGTAGTTTCCCATTAGCAAGGTAAGGATGGAATCACAGGTTTATTATTATTATTATTATTATTTTTTAATGTCTAAACTCATTTAGTCTTTGCAACATCAAAACACTGTTGGCAATTTCCTTTACAACTCATGGCTAATTTACAGAAGGGATTTTTATAAAAATGGTTTCCTTCATTCCCATGGATGGTCATGCTACCTGGGAGGCAGGTACTGAGGTAGCAGCCATCCTGGTGGCTTTCAGAGGTCCTCAGCCTTCCTTTTGACTAGCTCCAAAGCACTATGGGAGGCTTCAGGAGTGGAAACCTTGCTGACTCAGATTTCAAAGTTTGCTGCAAGTAAATTTCAAAGTTTTCAGTAAGGTGCAACCCTATTTATATGGACAACCAGTAGGTAACCCTAAAAAATTTATCCCTTCCAGGGTGGTGCAAGCATTGTGAGCCTGTTATCCATTCATTTTTCTGTTTTAATTTCTGGAACTATTATCATGATACTGTTTGGCCAAGAAATAAAATCAATATTTAGCGGTCAGAGGCATCTCTACTTGGATGCCTAGGTTGGAAATCAGTTGTGTGAGAACGAATATTTTTCAGGCCAGTTTCTGAGAAGTTGGAGATATTGGTAAACACTTAATGAACATCTCTGGTTGTGGGGTAGTGTGCATCAAACAGGTGCTACAAGTAGAGTGGTTGAGAGTTTTAGTGGTCTGAGTTAGATGAGGGTTCACATTTAGCCTGCTAGAAACCAACTGTGTTATTTTGGACAAATGAACATGCTCTCCCTAGACCTTGGCTTCTTTGCTGAAAACTCAGTTGTGGCAAATGTTTAATGAGATAATGCATACACTATGCCCTGCACAGTGCCTGGCATGCAATAAGTGCTCAGTTTCTATCAGCTACTGTGGAAAGCAGGCTGGTCTGAAGCAGGATCATTAACTTGAAGTATTAATGATCTGTTATCACTCATATCTTTATTGTCCTTTTTGTACTTTCTAAATTTTCTGTAATAAACAAAAAGTACTGTCATAATCAGAAAAAAAAGTAATAAATTTGATTTATACTGTTAGGGTCTTCAAGGGCCCCCAGATGAACTGATATCATGCACACACACCTACTGCAAGGGTCTCATGAACTCCCTCAAACTCTCAAAGTCATCCATGACTCAAGAAAAATGTTCTCACTGATGTAAAAAGAAGGCAGGAGAAGAAATGCATCTGGGCCATAGAGGAGAGTTCTGTTATGGTGACAGTGCCTGCTGTCACCTCCATAACTCACAAGGCACCTGGTCATCTAAGTTCTATGATCTGTTGGGAATGCAGGACTAGAGTTCCTGAGAAAGGTCCCAGCTGGAGAACATAGACTCGGGGCCACAAGAGAAGAAGGAGGGAATGTGGGAATGGAGGTGCCATCAAAGGAGAGAATTTAGAAAAGATATGAAGGTCAGGAGGTTAGGAGATTCTAGTTTTCAACCTCTCTGCACAGTCAAAAATGCATCCCCAAAGGTCGGAAGTGACAGCAGGCACTGTAATGGACCACACACTCTGAGTTTTCAGGAGACTAACCAACCCTTCACGTGGTCTTCCGACAGCTGTCATTCACGGCGATTATAAATCCCCTCCTGCCACATCCACCCGGCTGTCTTCCTCACTGTTCCTTCCTTGGGGTCAGAGGTCATGCAGCAAAGTGGGTTTCCCTGTAACCACAATGCAGCTCCCCTAACCTTTTTGGGGCAGATCCAACTGCATTTTGAAGAAATATTTTGCTAACGAAAAATGACCAGAATTCTAAAATTTGCCTTCTTTGGCATTTTTATAAATCAAATTTATTACTTCTTTTTCTGATTATGAGACTACTTTTTGTTTATTACAGAAAATTTAGAAAGTACAAAAAGCACAATAAAGATATGAGTGATGATAACTCAGAAACAGTGGTTGCCCATAGTGTTTTCTTTCAAGTTATTTATTGGAATGCATACAAAACATATTTACACAAATATGCAAATGTCTACTTAAAAATATTTTTAAGAGAACTGAGATCAAATTGAGTGTACCATTTATATCCCACTTCTATATGGCATTTTATATCCTAGTTTCTACTTCATGATATACCAATCCATACCTTTCTGAGTCATTAACTACTCTTTGAAAGCATGTCTTTATTGGACACACAAAATTTAATCACGTGATTATAAAAATAATGTATTTGATTATTTTGCTTATTTGGGGCCATTGAGATCCTTTCCAGTTTTTCAGTAATACACCAACTGCTTTGATCCATATCCGTACACACGGTTGCTGAATATCTGATCATTTCCCTAAGATAAATATGAAAACTTTGGGCTGCTAGACAAAAAGGTATAAATATTTTAGGGATTTGATATGACAAAGTTATTTTATAAAAAAGTTGCATCTGTTTTCTACACTGTTGCTAATGTAATGTGATGCACAGTTTTTAAAAATCTACATCAATTTGAAAAACAGTATCTCTCTTTTAATAGCATTTTAACAGCCAGCCTTGGAATGTTTTCCCTTGACATCTCTGAATTCTTGTTCAAACCCAGGGGCATCCCCCAAAAGTCTCCCAAGTAGCAAATAAGGGACTAATTAGGCAACTCTGTAGACATATCTACATTTGTTTTTCTGGAAAGATAACCATATGCGTGTTCACCTAGTTACATAGTACATATGTCACATAAAGAACAACAAATGCCAAATCCAGTTCACTTCAAAAGAGAAGATGAAGGGTATCTTTTGAGAGTCTTGTTTAAATCGTTAGTTATATAAATTAACGACTCAGCCATAAGCTATGGTGCCTGGTCCACAGCCAAGAATAGCAGATCGTGTTTAGCTGAACCTCTTTCAAGAACAGAAGATAGAAAGAAACCTAAATTGACTGAGGACATACCAGATTCTGTATTGGGCTCCATTGTGTACATCCTTTCTTTATGCCTCACAAAGTATTCTTTCCTCTAGTTCTATGCATAGAGAAGTCAATGTCAAGGCTAAGACTTGCCAGGGCCTGCAGCAAGGCCTCTAGGCCGTGCAGTATGGAGACAGAAGATTTGAATTCTGGTCAGCCTGCTCCAAGTCACTGTGTTTTGTCACCAATTCCTCTAGAAGCTGTCCCTAAAACAGATCTCTGCCCACAGCAGCCACCTGGACAGCACATCCTTTTACTGACTTTTCCTTCTTGCTCTCTCAGAATCGCCACTCCTTCCCTTCTACTTCCTTGGTTCAACCCCCAGATGAACTACCTGAACATACATGCTTATTGCATACTTTCCTTTTGGGGTCTCCAAACTAAGACATTTACTTAAAATACCCACAGCTGCAGAAGGACCCAGTGGGGCAAGGCACTGTCCAGGTGCAGGCTTTCATTTCCTTCTTAGGTCTTTAAGTTCCCCAGGGGCAATTTCACTGTGTCCTGCTGGGCTAAACCTCTCCTGGGAGCTACACCTGACCCGGAGGTTTCACCTTCTTCACCTTCCTCACAGCTGGGCCTACGCATGACCACGAGTGAGTCACAAGTGAAGAATGGAGACATTTCCCCTGGCTGCTGGGCTCTGGGTCCTCAAACCACACTTATGTTTTTATATATGTGTTGGGATGATTCAGCGGAAACTTCTGGTCAAACGGATCACCATAGCAACTTTCAATAGACATCCAGCATGCAAATTAGAGAGTGGAAAGAGACACTTTCTCAATAGCCCCAAACCACCATCCTCTGAACGCTTCATGGATTGAATAGTAGATACTTTGAAGGTTTAAACACAGTCAGCTTAAATGCAGGGTCAACACCTGGCTGGGTCTGCTGGTATCTTCAGATGCTAAAACAAGAAGAACAAACTGGCTTCTACACTGAATTGTGTGTCTAGCAGGGAAGACATCCCAGCAGAGTTGGGGACAGATTCACATGTGCCCTGTGTCATTCATAAACCTCAAGATCTTGGCCAAATTATGAGTTTGTAGAGTAATTTGGCCATATTTGTGGCCAAATTACTCTAACGCTCTCCAATTTGTATGCTTTCTTTCGCAAAACTCAGCAACTTGCATTTTCTGCTTATTTACCCCATGCCTGCGATTGTCTTGCTTTTGATTGCACAGTTCCTAGCTTGGAACGTTCTTGTTTCTCTAAGATCTAGGGCTTTACAAAGCTCCAGGCTTTGCAGACTTTCGTTTTGGGGTCTCCAATCTTAAAATACCTGCAGCTAAACTTCTTTAAAATGTCTTTAGGGATATGGTGTGTCTGAAATAGTGATTAGGAAGTGTTTCGCATATGTTAGTCTCTCAATAAATGGTAGTTACTGCTAATATTTTCTTTGGAACTTCTGAAGCCTATTTTTTTCCTTTGGGCCTCAGTCTTTTATTGAATGTCAGTTGTATGAAAAATGTGATGTGGATATCCAGGGATACAAATACCAACACGGCGTCTGCTCTGAAGGAGCTCCAGGAGTGACTGAGAAGGATAGAAAGCAGTTATGGGTCTTAGGCATGACTGGGGTAACTTGTGTTCGAATTAATCTTAATGGAGGCCTCTCACTTAAAAGAACAGTCTGTGGTACACAGACTTCAACTTACAAAGCAAATGGAGTGTTGGGGAAGATGAAGTTATTTCAACATCTTATTCACTGTGTTGGATAAGAACGCCTGTGGCTACAAGCAACAATCAATTAACAGTGGCTTAGACAAATAAAGATTAATGCCCCCCCTCTCTAGCACACACACACACACACGTGTAAAAGTACTTGGCTGCTTGTGTTAGTTCATTGGGTTAATAATATCAAAGCTAGCATCTAGGCAATTGTTATATCTTTTCCTTCTTGCTTATCACCTTACCTTCCCAGGGTGGCTGTTGAAGTTCCAGCCATCGTGTCTGCATTCCAGGTAGTAGTAGAAAAAAAAGAGCAGAAATTGATGGTAGCATTGAGCTGCTTGCATTTTATTGGTGAGAACTGAGTCACATGACTATTCCTGGCTATAGTAGAATCTGGAAAAGGAATTGTTTTTTGGTGGAAACGCTTTGCCTACATCATAAGCTCCCAAATGCATGGACCTGGAGTAGATCCTATGGATGAACAGAGAACTAGGCACAAGCCATTCCTGACCTAAGGAACTCCTAGTCTAGCTGAGGAGGCTGGATGCCAATCAAACAAGAGCACATGCCTTGATTTAGAGCATGGCAAGTTTCAAATTGTCTTCATCTATCCTTCAAATCCTTGGACAGCCTGATGAGAAACCAGGCTTGGGCTGTCAGTTTGACTTGACCAGTGACCCCTAGGAGGAAGCATGTGTGTGACCCAAATTGAAAGGGTAGGAAAGGAGCTATACCAGGTTTTGCCTGTAGGCCTCCTGTCTCTTAGTCCAGCGCTCCACCCTTTTGCACAGCTCAGCTCTGATTCAGGGGTTCAAGGGAAGTGGGTTGGGTATGGAGGGAAGCAAGGCCCTGATAGAGTGTTTATGACCCTGGCTTTGTCTCTCCCAGGAAGAGTAGAAAGATCATTCACGTTCTTTGGTACATGGGGTCCGAGGAGAGACATGAAGAACATCAAAGAGCGTCTACTCCATTTGGACCTCCAGGGCGCCCAAGGAGAACCAACTCCCTTGTGATTCTATTTGGTTGACACATTTTGTATCACTTGTGTCCTGGCAGGAAGGTGTTCCCCCGGGTAATATGAGGAACATTTTGATCACGGGGATGTTGACAAAGAGTAGCCTCAAGTATAAGAAAATCCTAAGGGAAAGTGTGATTTTCTGGGGCTACCATTTTCAGAGCACCTGAACCACCTCCTGCTGCTGGGGGAGGTAAGGAAAGGGAGGGAGTCCGAAATTCAGAGAGAAAATGAGAGGAGAGGAATTAAGAGAGAGTGAGCGAGAAAGAGAGAGAATGAGAGAGAGAAAGAGAATGCTGGCTAAGTTGACAGTGCAGCCCACCCTGGTTTCCGATCGCCTTCCAATGTCTCTTGTAGGTCGGACCCAAATGGAAACCCGGCCAAAGGGCCTGGGGAGGCCACTGATCACAAAGATGTGCCTCCCGGAGCACAGTGCTGGGTGGAGAAAGGCAGAGGATAGATCTGGAGAGAGGGACAAACAAAAGACATTCAACACAAATTTGCATGAGAGCAAAGAGGCTGTTAACACACCCTCAGTCCTTTACGCCGTTACAATATCCCCAACAGTGAATGTTCCAGAAGCTTCCACAGAGCACTTGAAAGTGGGACTTAGGACAAAGCCCTTTTGCCATGGGGTGCTCTGCTTTTGAATGAGGCCTCTGATTGCCACCGTCCTCCTCATCCAGCCCAAGGTCTCCACTCTAGGACAAAAGATAAGAAATGCACTATGGTGTAGTTCTCCTTTAATATCCTCCAGATAGTTATGCTTTGGTGATAGACACTCAGGGCCAGTTTTGTCGCTGTATTCTTTTCATCAATAAATGATATAATTGAAACTGTAAGAACATGCATTTCGCTAAGTGACTTGGGTTGAATGAAGGGACACTTTTTATACATTTTTGGGAAACTTGTTCAAGTCTTTCATTGTAGTGCAGCAAAGAACCACATGATTTGCAGAGTCAGCAGATGTTTAAAACAAAACATCTACAAGAGGAAGGAGAAAATATATATGCATATCAATTATATATATGTATCATGTATGTTGATACACATGTGTGTATTCATTTACTGACTTGCCCTAATTGACCAACTCAGTCAAAACAGAGGTTACAGTAGCCACATCCACGGGGTTAATTTGTTTTTCACAATACCGGTGAAAAGTGATGTCAGAAGCTTCTGTGCCATTCTCCGGAGCTGTGCCTGCCCTAAGGACTAGGTGTAGGTTTTTGCTGCTTGGGAAATGTGTTGTTAGGAGTGGTCAGGCGCACTCCCAGAGACACTTCAGGCTCCACTTTTCAGAGGATCACTGTTAATTCCGACACCAAGTTTCAGGTTTGGCAAGAGGCACATAAAAATATTCTCAAGGTATAATAATAGAAAAAAAATCCAAGCTTCAAGGAGGATCAGCTTTGCCTCTCCCAACTTGCCTCTGCAGACATAAAAAGGGTGGGACTTTTTGGGAGAAGGCGTTGTCTCTGGCAAGAGACACAAGGCACCAGATAGCATCATTTGAGATATTAACACAGTGGTAGAGGGAGAGAGAGAAAGAGACCAGTTTATGAGGAGAGGTTTCCAGTATGGCACACACCAGTGAATTGAGACGACATTCTACAGGAGCAAGTTCATTTATCTCATAAGCATTCACTGGGCACCTTCTGTGTGTCAAGCTCCGTGTGGCATACCATTTCCTGCCCTCCAGGAGGTGTTAAACAGGTGGACAGACAGACACTAGCAAATCAGAGATCCCAGTGTGAGTCATCATGTAGCCTGTGATACAGGGAAGTGCAGGACGCCCCAGAATTGGTGCCAGGTTGCATCACAGGCAGAAAGATCTGGGCTTCAGATATCAGCAAAGCATTTCTCCCTCCCCCCACTCCAAATAGCTCTGTTGACAGCAACTTAAAACACAAATCAAAGTCATTATCGTGGGAAAAGCTGAACTTCACTGGATTTTGTTTACTTCTCTTAAGTCTGATATTGTTTCTATTTTTAATTACATGGAGGGTGACCATCTTTCATCTTCCAGTTCTCAGAGTCTCTAAAAGGCTGAATCCACCCACATTTGGAAGCACAGAATCCCCTCTCCCTCCGAACCTGGGGATTTGGGGAAGATACTAGAGAGCGGGTGATACCTGAAATGTATCATGCTCTAAAACAAGACAGACAGGGTATGCTGAGGGGAAGGAACAGTGATAGAGATGCCTGGATATTAGCATCCTTGACTGACAATCCTAGGGTTTCCAAGCCCCCTCTTCCCATTTCACATCCAAGTGTCCTTTGGGATAGGAAACAGGAGGTGACAGCTGTGGGTCAGTAGTGCTTCAGTTAGATGGCACTGTCTAGCCCTCAGCTTAAAGTCTGGCCTGGAGTGAGGGCTCTGGAAATGTACTATTATTGTTGCTGTGGCCATTCATCTTCTTCTTATTGATACTTATCTCTTGGAATAGAGAGCATCAACATTCCTGCTCCACATTTTAAGAGGCTGCGTGGTGCCGTCAGGATTCCACGCTCACACACAGATTCACTCACTGAGCATTCACGCAATGAAAACTCCTTCCATGGTGCTGGGTCTTGGAGCAGAGCCATGCTGTGGGTCTCACCTGGACTTCAGCCTTCTCCCTCCAGAGGAAGGCACTTAGGCAGAAGAGTCTGGGGGTTACTTCCGACATGGGACAAGACCTTGGAGAATGAAGATGCACAGGAGAATTTCACCAGAACTCACACAGCGAAGGAATCCCACGGTTGTCTAGCTACTTCACAATAAAAATGCCCTCCACAAACTCTCCTAAATGAATCTTATCCTGAAACCAGCACATCATTTTTTTGCTGTTTGCAAACTTGCTTTCAGGCACATTACTGACAGAACACTAGCAAATGCCGAGGAGTCAGACAGGGAAGTAACATTTATGGCATGTCTGTTATGTGCCAAACCCTGGCATTTCATATACCTGATCACCCTTCATCTTTTTTTTTTTTTTTTTTTTTTTTTTTTTTTTTGAGACGGAGTCTTGCTCTGTCACCCAGGCTGGAGTGCAGTGGCCGGATCTCAGCTCACTGCAAGCTCCTCCTCTCGGGTTCACGCCATTCTCCTGCCTCAGCCTCCCGAGTAGCTGGGACTACAGGCACCCGCCACTTCGCCCGGCTAGTTTTTTGTATTTTTTAGTAGAGACGGGGTTTCACCGTGTTAGCCAGGATGGTCTCGATCTCCCGACCTCATGATCCGCCCGTTTCGGCCTCCCAAAGTGCTGGGATTACAGGCTTGAGCCACCGCGCCCGGCCCACCCTTCATCTTTAAAACTCTAGGTGTTAGGTGGAATTGCCTCCTCAAATTATAGACAAAAAACTGATACCCAGAGAGGTTAATTCATTTCCTGGACATACAGAGCACACAAGAGCCTTGTTAGAACTTAGCTCTGCCCTGCATTATTTGGAGCTTTTCTTCTTCTCCTATGTGATGCAAAATTGGACCAGGAAAATTGCCCTGGACTTCTGCCAATGGACCTCTAAGAAACCACACAGGAAATAGGATATATGCTACCTCCATAAACTAGCTGCTTTCCATGGGTTTTTAATGGCATCTATGTTATTATCGGGAGAATTCCAAGTTTACTTTTAACCAGATAAACTTCAGACTTTAACCTAGTGGGTCTGGAGATTGTAGCAAGACCTTAGGTTGGCTGGGCCAGGGGAGGTGATAACACCAGGTAGGTAGATGATGCCAGAAGAAAGCCAAGTAAATATTTGCTAAGGCAAGTACTCTATGAGGATGACTTAGAAAGTTCTAGTGGTCCTGGAGCAGTGGACTATATGACCAGTACATCATTACCCATTTCTGGATACCACAGATCCAACCAGATCGCCTCAGAAGGAAACCAGCCTGTGTTCAGAGTAAACAGTTAACTCTTCTGGGCTGGAAGAAATGATTATTCAAAAGTTGGTCTCCACATACAAATGCAAATGACATCCTGAGACACATGAATGCTAATTTCTCCAACGAAGTCTGTAGACAAATGCTAGTCATTAGAAACATTTCCGTGCATTTATATTAGGCTGTCCTCTAAAAGACTTTTTAGACAAATATGTCATCAAGATATTCAAAACCATGTAATCTTATCCAAAGTTTCATCTATCAACAGTACAGTCTTCATCTCTTGCAGCTGTGTGTCAGAATGCGCGGGGAGATTACTCAGCTGATGTGGCTGAGCCGGGGAGGGGCCGTAGATTTGGGGGTCCACATAGCTCCCCAGCAGGAGAGTCTGGGTTTCCAGGTGGGCCAGGCCTTTTAGCCACAGGTGAGTGATCTGAAGTGGGTGAAGGATGACCTCTAACAGATAAAGAGAAGGATTCAGGGGGAGGCTCCTTCTCGTGGGCACCTCTCCACCAGGCTGCCCTTGCCTATGAGTGCTACTGAGATGATAGATTAAATAAAGGCAGAGTAGCTAGGAGTTCCAGATCTTGTCTTCACCACCTTCTGCAAGGCAAAACCTCAGGCTTGTAGACCGCTCCCAGGGAGGCTGAAGGTGAGGGGAGATGGTTAGACTGAAATGACAGCACTTTCAAGCACTCGATGGGAAGGCTGGGCTTTAGGTCATGTCTCTGTGTTTGTGCCTGTTTACTTCTCTCTCCTCTTCCCTTCTCTTCTGCCCTCTCCTCCCCTCTTCTGCTGTCTCCTCCCACCCTCTTCCCTTTCCTCCCATCCTTCCTCTCTTCTTTTCGGGAAAGGGTGTTTGTTAAAACAGGTGCTCAGAGGAAGCCTTTGTGATATCCCTGGGGATTCAGATATTACTCTTATTTGGTTGTTTCCTGAGGTTGGGTCACTTTTTTTAGTGTGTGAATGGATGGTGGCTTTTGGTACCGAAGCAATAACATTTTTCTTGATTAATTATGTGATAATATAAACCCCTCAAATAATTTATTTATCTGTTAATCCACTCATTCATCAACATGAATATTCATCTACTTATTTGAACATTTATCCATCCATCCATCCATTTATCCTCTACCTATCGATAACAATGTCTGAAGAATGCAAGAGTGTATGGCATTACTATTATCCTATTTTGTGGTTGAGGCATAGAGAGGTTAAAATATTGGACCAAGACCGCCCAGCTAATAAGGGATGGTGCTGAGACTGACTCATCTGTTCTCTGGTTCACTGCATTTAATCCATTAACAACCATTTCGTGAATGTCTGCCTTACATCAGTTATGATGGGAGGGTAAAATTTTCTTAGACTTGTCCCTGCCCTTGAGGAGTTCACAGTCATGAATCAGAGCCAAATATCATGACTCTGGCTATGAGACTGGCAATGAGCTGCATGTCCTGTAAAGGTGTGGCCCAAATGCAATGGCAGCTGTAAGCTGGTGCAAAAATCCACCAGCTGAGGTGCCTGGAGTGGAAGTGACATTGTCAGGGGTGGCCAAGTGTCATGGTTCTCACCATCCAACTTCCATGGAAACACCATCCCAAGGGTACCTTCTGTTTACAGACGCATGACCTGTGAATCTCATCCTAACAGCTGCTGCTTTGCAAGGGGATTCAGGAAAGGACAGGCCTGGATGAGGCCCAGCTCCTCTGTAGATGGGCATTGTATAGCTACACTGTTCTCCAGATAGCACTTCTTAGAGCTGAGGATATAATCTGTGACTGTTGGCTCATGCCTGCCAAGGGCACGGATATGTCTAGAAAGCATCAGTAAATTGTGGAAGGCATCCTGAGTGGAGGAAACAGTTTCTATGAAGACACACGGGCTTGAGTGATGATGGCATGATAGAGTAAGTTGGTTTCTGTTATTGACACACAGGTAACATATGATGGGGTGGGCAATGGAGGGGCATGGGAAATATCTCTTGGTTAAAATTAGGCGTCCCTTGTGAAGGGTTTTACATGTCAGCTGAAGAATTTGGAATTTAAAGAAGTCATAAAGGTATTTGGCTAGGGGAAATATATACCCAGTTTAGCATTTCAGAAGGATTTCTCAGCAGTAGATAAGCACACTGGGTGGCAGGAGCACTACTTGTTAGTCGGTTGCTGTGATAGTAGAGATGAGGTTCTATTGTAGACCCAAGGAGTAGGAATGTGATACCGACAGCAGATTCTCAACATTTTTGAAAAGTAGAATGGAAAAGATGTGTGATCGATTGGCATATTGGATAAAGGAGAGGGAAGAGCTAAGCTCAGCTTTCAGGTTTGTAGTATAGAAACTTCAGTGGACCTGAGATCAAGACCAGCCTGGCTAACATGGTGAAACCCCGTCTCTACTAAAAATGCAAAAATTAGCTGGGCATGGTGGCAGATGCCTGTGATCCCAGCTACTCAGGAGGCTGAGCCAGGAGAATCGCTTGAACCCCGGAGGCGGAGGTTGCAGTGAGCTGAGATCGTGTCATTGCACTCCAGCCTGGGCAACAAGAATGAAACTTTGTCTCAAAATAAAATAAAATAAAATAGAAAGAAAAAAAAAGAAAGAGAAATAAAGGAAACTTGTGTGGATAGTTATTTGTCAAACCTGATTAGGAATCATGAAAGAAGAGGTCAGCTTTGAGGAGTCTGAGATGCCCAAGAGACATTCTTTGGTGACATCTAGTAGATAGCTGAAAATCTGCCTCTGGAGAACAGAAGATAAAGTTCTGGCTAGCAGTGGAAATTGGGCAGTCATCAACAGATAGGTAGCATACATGTCATTAATGGCTATTTCTACACCCATAGCAGATATCACTGATCGATCTTGGAATTTTATTGTCTCATTGTGCCTGGCTGCTTAAGCACAATGATTCAGGCCTCTGTTACTAACAGACTGGAGCTGGCATGGCATTGAATTCTTTTTCATGGCTATTATAGAGGCCATGACCGAAGCCATTGAGGGACTGGGAGTGTCCTATGTGGCGAGTGAAGTGCATTTAGGAGACACAGCTGTAGTTGAAAGATTGCTGGCTATGATAAAGGATGACCTGCGTTCACATTGCATTGTCATCACTTAGGGCCTAAACTCTCTAGGTCTTATTTATTTGTAAAATGTGGATAACAGAATAGTACCTCCTAAAATTTTGGGCAGGATTACAGCCACGTAAAGTGTTTAGAACAACACAACCTTCACTAAATACTCAATAAGAAGGGCAAAAGAAACTGAAAATTAAAAGGGTTCCTCAGAGACTATACAAGTTCGACTTCCCTGGCACATCTGAACTCAGACAGCCTGATTTGAAATACTTCTCATCACAGGAGATCAGCCGGCAGTGGGGAGAAGGCTAAATTCTTCTCCCATCCCACACTCGGTCCTCTGCATAGGATGGTTGCAGTTTCCACGGAAGTTTTGGTACCTTCTCAAATCCAAATATGGTTTGGGGGTCGGAATTCACGCATTTCTAGAACTTCGCCTCCTAATTTTAACAGTGCCTCTGTGTGCAGTTTGGGAAAAGGGATGGACACCTTGATTTAGCATGGCGGCTGCCAGGTCTGAACTTTCTCTGCTCACCAAGAATGGCAGATGGACAGGTGTTCAGTTCCGCCCAGGAGGAAAATGAGTAAGAGTTCAATTCTTTCAGATCAAGAGGTTACTTTTTATTTTAGGCTACCAAGCACATGTTACCATAGAGAGGCCTTGTGGCATGTCTAGAAAAGCATGTTACAAAAACAAATACATATAATTTATTTATTTCTCTGGTTTGCTATTTCCCAATCATTCTCCTCAATCTAAAGGCACAGTTCCAGTCCTTTGGGTATAGTACAGCATATAAAGTGTTTAAGAAAGAGCTCTCAAGTTTATGCAGCAAGTATCAAATTTATCTGGGTAAATAAATGATTCTGTTTTCTGAACTGCGTCTCTGCCTGCTCAGCGAGCCTTTAATAATCTTGCCAAGAGCTGGGAACCACTTTCTATGGGCTCCATAGCAGGAGTGGTTGTTTCTTTTTGGAGTAGAGGGGGTGAACTTTGAAAGTGATTTTTCTCTGCAAATATGCATTACTTTGAATGCAAAGCATGACACGATTTCTTAGTTTGGACACCGAATTTCTGGTGACCTTGCAGTGAGGACACCAAGCCCTCAAGTTGTGACAAATCACAAGAAATGCCGAGAGCCTGGCAGGCCCGTTGATATTTCTGGTACAATCTGTGTCCTGGTGATCTCTTGTTGGGTTTGCATGGGTTTTGTTTCTCAGAACATTGATTGAGTCGAGGGCACGTGTTTAGTCTTGACTTTGAATTCCCTGCTAGTGTGTTGGTGGGTATGAGTGTGTCTGTTTGTAAGAGTAGTGATGCTTTTGTTTTCGTGCTTGAGAATGTGTGCATATATTTTGGTGTGGATGGAAAGAGAGAAAAGGCCAGAAAGACAAAGATGGAGAAATAAGAGAAGGTAAAGGAAAGAGGAGTAAAGTTCATGGTTTAAACATACCTGAAATGATGCTACTTGGTGGACTGCAGTGTGGGATGAGCGTGCATCTGCTCTCAAGTTGAAAATACACAGGCAGGTTTTCTAGTTCAAAAACAGGGTGTGGGGAAGGGGTTGAATTTCAGAAAGCCAACTGTGAGGTTTCAGGGCCTGTGATACTTACAGCTTAATTTACAAGCAGGCATTTTCCATTTACAAACACTGTTATTTTGATTTTCAGTCTCTGCCTGCTCAGTGTGGTTGGAAGGAGGTGGACCAGTAAGATATTTAATACAATTAATCATGTGGTGATATCTGAAATACATTGAAGGCTATTTTCAGGATGGGTAAACCATTCAAAGTCCGGGACTTTCTGTCTGGCACTTTTGTAGGCTCTGGGAATACAGCAGTGACCCCAGTGCACGAAGTCCGTGGTTGCATGGGACTTTATCATCTTGTGAGGACACTATCATTAAATGAGTGATTCAATAAGGAAATTTCAGATAAATTGGCTAGTCCAATTATGGATTAAAATACTGCTGCTCTCTTCTCAGATGGGTTGATTCGATCACACTCCAGGGGCCAGCTCCCGTCTATGAATATTCCTTCCTGGGGAATATTCATCTTTGGAATAAAATCTGTGTACAGACTGCCTACTCTTATCAGACAACTCCATTCCATTTGAAGTTTGTTTTCTTAAGTTCTCTATGTCAGTGGTTCCTAATCAGGGGTGATTGTTCCCCTCCAGGGGACAGTTGGTAATGTCCAGGGATACTTTTATTTTTCAGTTTTTAAAATTTTGAGTCAGGGTCTCGCTCTATCACCCAGCCTGGAGTTCAGCAGCATAATCATGACTCACTGCAGCCTTGGCTTCCCAGGTTCAACCAGTTCTCCTGCCTCAGCCTCTTAAGTAGCTGACACCACAGGTGCAGGCCACCATGCCCAGGGGCACTTTTGGTTATCTAGACTGGGAGATGCTACTGGAATTTAGCGGAGGCCAGGGATGCTGCCAAACGTCCCCCCTGCCCGTGCACATCCTACCATGCCCATGGCAGCCCCCTTTATCAAAGAATGAGCAAATTCCAAGCCTTCATAGTGTAGAGGCTGAGAAACCCTGGTTTGCATGTTTACTTTCTGTTTCCTCCACAATGAGAAGCTATACTTTTCTTGTCTCCTGTATCCATAGTATTGACACCTTGTAGCTGTTTCATAAATATTTGCTGGCTAGCAGTGCCTATACTAATGCTCAACACACAGAAAGTGATATGACATGTTTGCTGAGTGAATATATGATCAGCTCGGTGACTTAATAGCCTTGTGACCCTGGTGAGTCATCTAACCTTTCTGAGCTCCCACAACAACCCCCATCACCCCCAACAAAGAATGATCAAGCCCAAATGTCAATAATGCCAAGATCGAGAAAGTCTGACTTAAGAACTGGAGGCTGAACTGGGGCACTCATAACCCCAGGGCTTGTTAGCGTGTGTTTATATGTACATGTGTGTGAGATTTGCCAGGAACCAGGAACTACCCCTTCGAGAAAAACCTTCAGCACAATGATTTGTCTCTTTCCATAGGAAACGTGCCCCCTCTGGACAGTGAGTTTGGATCCCACATAACCTTTTCTGGGAGCCACAGGCAAAGGCTTTTGCCCAGTGGCTTGCAGAACCAGGGCTGTGAAGAGCCAGTATCCTTGGAAACTTGGGGCTTACGTTGGTGATTAGTATTCTCAGAAAGCCCCACCCTTCCTGCCTTAGAGCATTTGTTCAAAACATATTTTCTAACAACATACAGGATCAGCCTGAAATTTACTCTGCCTGTAAATTCTGCCCCCTGAAACCACTTCTTAACTCACTCATGGACTCCCTCCGAACAGGATAGCAGCACGCTCGGTACCTGAATGAGTTTACTATCAGTGCCGTCTGAGGCAAGGGGTGTTGGGAAGAAAAACAGAAATGAAATATCTGGGAAATCTGAGACATTGTTTTAAAACAACAGTTTTTTAGGGTGTTTGATTTACTATTCAACTGTGCACAGCTGCCGCTCGGAAAATAGGATGCGTGCCAAGCCAAGATAGCTGGTGGAGAGGGTCGGGGAGGGGGAACAAAGGAACCCACAGTGTGTTTGCACACTTAACATGTTAACTTCACTCTAGAAAAATCATTGCAGCTGACCGTTCCTGGGAAGCCATCAGCTCGTGCCTTCATTGCTGTTCATCTGTGGAACTGCTATTTCCCCGCTGCTGTTGTCTTCTTTGTCTTAATTAAAGAGATTTAGGGGACTGCCCTGCCCTCAAGGTGCAAATTTTTAATCAGTGCTTGACAACTACTGACTTCTGTTTTCTAAATTGTGGCATCAAGACCACCTACACGTTGATTTGGGATTTCTTTTTAAATTGAAGTAAAATTAACATAACATAAAAGTGACCCTTTTAAAGCGTACAATTCAGTGGAATTTTGAACAGTCACAGTGTTGTGCCACCATCACCTCTATCTAGTTTCAAAATATTTTCATCATCCCATAAGAAACTCCATACACTTTGGACATTAAGCAGTCACTCTTCATTTCCCCTTCTCAGTCCCTGGCAACCACCGATCTGCTTTCTGTTTTGTGGATTTGCCTATTCTGAATATTTCTTAGAAATGGAATCATATACGGGACTTTTTTGTTGTTGTTGTTGTTTTGAGACAGAGTTTTGCTCTTGTCGCCCAGGCTGGGGTGCAATGGCGCGATCTTGGCTCACTGCAACCTCCTTGTCCTGGGTTCAAGCGATTCTCCTGCCTCAACCTCCTGAGTAGCTGGGATTACAGACGCTCGCCACTACTTCCAACTAATTATTGTATTTTTAGAAGAGATGAGGTTTCACCATGTTAGCCAGGCTGCTCTCAAACTCCTGACCTCAGGTGATCCACCTGCCTCAGCCTCCCAAAGTGCTGGGATTACAGGTGTGAGGCACCACGCCCGGCCATATGGGACCTTTTGTGTCTGGCTTCCTTCATTTAGCTTAATATTTTTGAGGTTCATCTTCACGTTGTAGCACATGTCAGTGTTTCTTTCCTTTTCATATTTGAATAATATTCTATTGTATAGATAGGCCACATTTTGTTTATCCGCTCATAGTTGATGATTCTTTGGGCTGATCCCACTTTTTGACTATTGCGAATAGTGGTGTGTACAAGTATTTGTTTGGAGACTGCTTTCAGTTCTTTTGCATATATACCTAGAAGAGGAATTGCTGGGTCCTGTGGTAATTCTGTTTAATTTTTTGAGGTATTGACTAGCATTGGTGTACAATCAGCTAACATGTCCGTTACCCAAGACAAGGCCAGAGTTAAACCTGGGGCCACAGAGTGGGACAATGCTGGCTCTGTGCCCAGGAATAAGAACTGAAGGGACTCAGAGACCTCCATAGAGCTCCTACTCTTTAAAATGAAGAAACAGGGATTCAGAAACGGTTAGCCACTTGCCCAAGGATACAGAGCTCAGAAGGAAGAAGTAATAAACCTTACGAGGTCTAAAAATCCATCTGCCTCCTTGAAGATGTGCAATGGAAGTCGTTTTACCAAATTCAAAAGGCTGTTGGTTACCTGCCTAAGAAAGTAAAACCTTTCAAAAAGAAGTGCCCCCATCTCAAGGAGAAAAATCCCTTCCCTTTTAGGGGGAGCTTACTTGACCCAAGGTTGACTACAGGCAAGGGAAGATTTCCTGCAGCTTAGATGACACAGGAAACAGGGACTGGCTTTCTCTGAAAGATCATTTGGTGACCTGTGTTATTGGGAATGAATCTTTCTCTTAACAGTTACAAATTCATTGCCTGTGTCCATTCTCCTGGCCTACTGTTTTCCCTAAGGGGAAAGTAGCTACCTGTTCTTTCCATAAGATATTCTCCATTTTAGAGAAAAAGTTGAAGCATGAGAAGAAGCCAGCCATCTCTAAGCATTCACCATGCCTGATATAAATTCTTATAAGACTATTCACCCAACATATCTGTGAGTTCAGTAATGGTGTTATTTTCATTCTGATGAGGGGCCTGACATTGAGAGAGAGCAAGAAACGTGCACAAAAGTCTTCAACCAATAGGTGGAAGAGTCTAGGTTCAAACTGAGAATTTGCTGAATCTAAAATCTATGAAATACAGGCATTCCATCGGGCCAATCATTTATCAATCACTTCTTATTATTGAATACCCTAGCACCTTAGGCTATGTGCTTTCCCATGTGGTCTCATTTCTTTTTAAAATTTAAGCTTATAGAAAAGGACCTTGAGGTTCAGTTAGGTCACACAGCCAGTGAAACTGAAGACATTATTGTAGGACCACCCAATTTCAAAGCCTGTTGAGTTGACCTTATTATACACTATCGCTTTGTCCAGTATGGTACTGGGCTCATCCCAGGGTCAGGGCCAGGAGAAATGGTCTCCAAGGAATCCTGCTGGTTATATCATAAATGTCTGACAATTTCATCTTACCCTGACTCTAGTCACTCATTGGTTGTATAGTTAGCAGATTCTCACATTAGGATGGAGGTCTTGGAGGGATATGATTTTCTGAATAGTTTATGATTAGTGTTTTTTCCTAAGATAAATTAAAAAGAAAAATCTTTTGATGGGAGAGCAGTTTGTCTCAGCAAGAGGCAAGGTACAGTATCTCTGTGTTACACCATGTGGGCAACAGGTATGTTTGCAAACATATATGTTGTCAAGCAGGTAGGTGCAAGTTTGTGCATGTGGACTCATTTGAGTGTTTGCCCAAGTATATTTGTGAGTACGTGTGTAGAGGGTGGGACTGTTAGGGGAAGAGAGAATAAAAGACGGATATCAGAAGCAGGTTCCCTACTACAACTAATTCCTGCAGTCTTGGATCAGAAGAATCATCTCTGGGGTCTTTTGGGGGTGGGGTGAACCTCTATGTGTCCACGGAGACTTTAAACCTGGATGTAAACAACAATTTCCTTGTGCCTGTGCCCTGGTTCCCTGGAAAGTGTCTCCATCTGGCCTTAGTTACTCCATGACTTGCTTGTCACTTGCAACTTCAGCCCCCTTGTGGGTTGGGAATTTGGCTGTGGCCTTTCCAGCAACCCCAGAGCATTGGACCTCCAAACTCTGGAGCGTGCCTGGGAGCACCTTGACAAGCGTATGGAGTCTCTGTCTCCACTTGGAGAATCAGACTGAAATGATTTGGAACTGCATTTCAACAAGCTCCCTAGGTCGTTCGAAATGTATATGATGTGGATGGCACTTGGAGAATCTCTGGCTTAGAGACTGCAAGGATTGACTGCCATGTGTCCTTTCTGAGCATCTATCTTCAAGAAGGCACCTCCAACATGTTCTATGATGGTCAGTGGGGAGGCACGCAGCTTGGAACTGGCAGTGACCTGGCTGAGTCTGAGAGTCATTCAGTGCAAAAATTGGATTCTATTTCTTCATTTAGCTGAGCAACTCTGGACACATTCTCAAATTTTCAACCCATTTTGTGATAAACCCTCACCTTTCAGTAAAGAGATAGCAAATGGTTTAATTGCATGTTTCTTCTCTGAAACCAATGAAATAACAAAAAATAGCAAAACATGTATTACAGATGACATTCAGCAAATCCCTTTTGTTCTGAAGACTGTAGAATCCACCGAATTCAAGAACGCTTTCAGAGTTAAAATTCCATCTTGCCAAATGCAGACTATGGTCTTTTGCAGCAAGGATTTGCAAACAACAGTGAATATCTCCTTATCCATGAGAGATGACCTTTTCAACTTCTTGTGTAGAATCAACCCTGGCTGGAGAGGGGTTTTGTTGTTGCTTTGTGTTTTTTGTTTGTTTGTTCATTTTTGCTTCTTTTAACTTCTCTAAATAGGTGAAGGGAGGCTGACTTGCCAAAACTACTTGGCAATCCTTGGCTTCATCCTCATCAAGCAAATTCTGATTTCCTATGACGTTGGAATGCAGCCCACAGCCCCTAAAAAAGGTGTGTGTGGGAGGGGGATGGGATGGAAGACTGACTTGACAATGTTACAAGGATTCAAGCTGGAAGCAAACATTTGACACTCCAGCCCTGGAATGCTGTAAAAATTTAATTAGGTGGATCCATTAGTCATGCCCACATGGAGGTTTCATACGGGGCTTAGCAAAAATGCAGGCTACTGAAGGAAAGTTTCAGACCTTCCTGTAAATGCCATTTTCCTCATTATTGGGAAATGCGGTCTCAGTGGGACCACTGAACCAGACTTTGTATTTACAAAATATGGTTAGGACGAGATTAACATCATGTATTGAAGGAGGTTTTTGAATCCAAGTAAGAGACTACTTTTTATAAGGGAGTTGGCCCAGCCAGGCTGCCTCTGAGTCAATTGGGCTGAGAGATAATTTGGATACCCACTGCCTGAGTCAAATTTTCAGGTTTAAACATACCTGAAATGATGCTGCTTAGTAGACTGCATTGTGGGATGAGCGTGCGTCTGCTCCCAAGTTGAAAATACACAGGTAGGTTCTCTAGTTCTAAACCAGGGTGTGGGGAAGGGGTTGAATTTCAGAAAGCCAACTGTGAGGTTTCAGGGCCTGCGATACTTACAGCTTGATTTACAAGCAGGCATTTTCCATTTACAAACACTGTTATTTTGATTTTCAGTCTCTGCCTGCTCAGTGTGGTTGGAAGGAGGTGGACCAGCAAGATGTTTAATACAATTAATCATGTGGTGATATCTGAAATACATTGAAAATTAACTCAAGACTCATAGCTCTTAATGAGGTTGAATCATGTGATGTCACCCCACTGACCATGGACAATATTTCTTCAGAAACATTCCATGTGATTCAGGCTAATATGGTGCTCAATATTCAAATGAAAATGAAAGGGTTTCACATAGTATTATTGCAGGGCCACTGTTCCCTAGAGATTGGCCGTGAACTGTGTCTTCATCTGTATGCATTCATTCATTTATTCATGCTATTATTTCAATAAACATGTATTTCTTAACACTCTGGATTGAAACATAAAATTTAATAAGACACAGTCCCTCCCCTAGAGGAGCCCAGAGTCTAATGGGGAACATGGACTTATAAACAAGTAACCGGAGTACAATGCGATAATAATTACAGTGTTACTATTTATTGAGCAACATGACATTGTGCCCCATGTCATTTACATACATTAGTTCATATCTTTTTAAAAAACAACCCAAGACGAGATTTTTATTTTCTTTATGGTGGAAGAAACTGAGACCCAGAAAAGTTTAAGAACTTTCAAGATACATGGTTAAAGAATGGCAGAGCTGAGATTTGAGTCCATGATGGTCTAACTCCATTAAGCTATGTTGCCCCATAGCCTCAGGTACGCGCAGAGAGGAGGTGAAATGCCGAACAAATCAGTAAGTGGAGATCTTCGAGGGGAAGAGCCAACAAAGTTTTGGGGGCTCCAGAGGGAAGAATGGGAGCCCACAAATTAAGCGTGTAAAGTGGAATCTTGCAGGGGAAACTCTACCAGATTGAATCTGATATTTCTTTATCTTTTTTTTGAGATGGAGTTTCACTCTTGTCAACCAGGCTGGAGTGCAGTGGCGTAATCTGGGCTCATTTCAACCTCCGCCTCCGCGGTTCAAGCAATTCTCCTGCCTCCTCCTCCCGAGTAGCTGGGATTACAGGCATGTGCTGCCACATCGGCTATTTTTTGTGGGGTTTTGCCATGTTGCCTAGGCTGGTCTCGAACTCCTGACCTCAGGTGATCCACCCACCTCGGGCTCCCAAAGTGCTAGGATTACAGGCGTGAGCCACCGCGCCCAGCCTGATTGTAACTAATGTTTCTTGGTCACTGCTATTTCTAATGAAACCTTAGTTTGAGATAAAATATCCTATTTTATATAACAAAAGATACCTTGTCCCTAAAGATCCTTTGGCTTGGTCAATTTTTGGAATCCTCTGTTTTTCTCCAAATTTGTTGCACACATAAAGATTTCAAGCATCAGTCCACGACCCTGTCTAGATTGTTAGATGAATTAGAGAAGCTCTTAGGTATCTGTGAGCAGAGAAAGTGCATAGCTTTGAGGAACCTGAATTCAATGGGAGGAACTTAGCGGGTAAAGCCGAAGTGAGGAACTGATACAAAGATTGCCTGTGAGCATGGGCTGCAGGTATTCGGATGAAATGCATCATCCTGTTCATGTTCTGGGTGCTCTGGGATCTGAAAAAGTCAGACTTGGAGTCTTGTCAGACTTTTCACATCTTTGACCGTAGAGATCTTTGGTGCAAAATCTAGTCACTGTCTTGGTTGAAAGTTCATTGTTTGGGGGAAGGAAGGGAAAGAATATATTGCAGCCCAGTTGGTCCAAGTTTCACTCTTCTATATTTCCTGAGAATTTTGTAAAGTGAAATATATTTTTCAGACGCCAGGGGGTAATTCTGATCTCAGTCCGTCACGCACATTCAGCCACATGGGACAAGCCTTCTTCAAGCAGATTTGCCAAAGCAAAGGAAGACTCCCATTGTGACCTTAATACTTAAGATTAGGGCCTTAAATTGCGTTCCACATCTACGAAATTCCAAAGAGTGCCTTCTCAGTAAAGATAAAACTGGATCTCCTCAAAAGGCAATTGTCACAATCCAGGACAAAATGACTCATTGTCCTCTGTCATTAGTGTCCATCTCTGGTGAACGAGTATTAATTCCCCCTTCCCTTCCTTCTAGGAAACCCATCCCTCTTACCCCATTCTTGAGGTTTGCATGAGTCTGACCTTCTAGAATCCTGGCTCCAGAGGTGACTCAACCCTGACCAAAATACTTAGTCCACAATGCTTGAATTCAGGGATAATCAGTGCACTGCTAATTCAAGCCAATGAGCTTCAAATCTAGGACTCTTTGGAACTATGTGAAAAAAGAAGCTTATTCTACAGGGAATGCTCATTGTACAGATGATTTATGGCTGGAGTTTCCAGTGGCCATACTTCTGTGTCAGGGGGATCCATCGAATGAAGGCAAACACAGAATTAAGAGAATTTTGGAGCCATAGAAGACCCTGGTAACTCAATTGATATATCTGGATACAGCCAAGCCAACACAGAAATCAGTGTTGCTGTTGGACTTTTCAAAATGAGAACCAATGAATTATTTTGTTATGTTCTTAAGGCAGGTTGAATACAGTGTCCTGTCACTTACAGCCAGGAATCTCGTTACCATCTCTATTTAGGGTGCCCCAGGTTTTCTTGAGATACCTTAAAATGTGTTATAAAATTCTCAAAATATACGTAAAACCTACCAGGAATTCATGTTAAAATAGGAATGTGTTGAGGGAATAGCAGTGCCATTAAATCCCAAAGTCAGTAACAGAACAGAGCAACTGATAAGAATGAGGAATCATTTATTTCATGCTGGCTAAATCACTAGAGCTTCGCTGTCTAGTGCTGGAGTTCCAAGCCACCTGTGGCCACTGCCGCGGAGTGCAGGAACAGTGGTGGCCGGTCTGGATGCAGGTGTGCTGAAGATGTAAAGCACACATTAGGTTAGAACTGAGTACAAAGAGAAAATGAATGTAAACTCTCTCATTAATAATTTTAATACCGATCACATGTCAAAGAGACAGCCTTTTGGAAGGATTAGGTTAAATGACAGGTATTATGAAAATTAATTTCACCTGTTTCTTTTTACTTTTTGTAATATGGCTGCTAGACAATTGTTATGTATGCCTCGTCTTATTTTTCTATTGAATAGTGCTGCACAAAAGCTGCAATTGTTACAAGATTCCATTTCATGTTGAGCCCAAACCTTTATCCCTGGCACTCCTACCCCCGCTGGCTGTCCCTATCTTGAACTACCATGGTCAAACTTGGAGAACGAAAATGGAATCAAATCCATTTTTCATGGTACAGTCCCTCAGCTCTTTAACGGCAGCTCCCACATTCTTCCCATAACTTCTTTTTTTCTAGGCCAAATGCCCCACATTTTCTTACTCTTCTCTAGACACCTTTTGGTTTACCAAGGATCCCTTAAAATGTGATGCTTAGCGTTCTTCCTGGCATGCCAGTGTAGTCTCTTGGTATTGAGGTTCTCACCTTCTTGGACTAGACACCCTATCTCTATTAATGTGACCTTGTTGCCATTAACATCTTTGAAAACTAAAGCTGATACCAGTGGTTTTCAAAAGTTGATGCCCAAACTAGCCCCTTCAACATCACCTGAGAAGTTGTTAGAAATGCAAATTCTCTGACTCCTCCCAAGATCTCCTGAATCACAAACGCTGGGGTTGGTATCTAGCCATCTGTGCTTTAAGAAGCCCTCCAGAGGTTTCTCATGCATGAATGAGTGTGAGATCCACTAATTTCCACTCAAAGCCTTTTAAAAGTCCTGCCTTTCAGCCAAGGGTTCCATTCTTTAATGGCTGGATTTATGGGGAGGCACATAGTGTAGAAGTTTGCATTTGATCTTGTTAGTGCATTAAAACTTTGGCCCATGGTTCTAGCTTGTATAAACCTCCTGAAATGCATTTCTCTCTGTATTGCACCAAATGTACATTGAATAATGCTGCCTTTAATGTTTATCCACAGCACGATATGTATGTTAAACAACACAGACCCCAAATCAGAATCACACTTCCCTCCTTGTCTTGCGTCTCATTGTTTTCTCTGCCTCAGATATGTTTCCAAGACCCATCTCTCTCACCTTCCAAACTACTTCTTCTGCCTAGTTCTGCTAGGGCCAGTATTTCCATTTAGACATCACTTCTACCAAGAAAACTGAGTTTGGGGCTGGTCCTCCAAGTTCCTTGTGCTGACAACTGTCCGTGTTTGATTAATGACTCTCCTCCTCTCCTGCAGTGGTTCTCAATTGCAGTGAGTTTGCCCCGCCGGGGGCATTTGACAAATTTCTGGACACATTTTTGGTTGTCACCTCTTGGGGTACACTACTGGCATCTAGTAGCTAGAGACCAGGGAAGCTGATAAACATCCCCTCAGCGCTCAGAACAGGGTCCTCCAACAAAGAATGATCCAACCTGGAATGTCACCAGTGCTGAGTTTGATATGCCCTGTCCTGAATTGTAAGTTCTGTCTCTTTCCATCACCGATTTTATTCCCAGCTTCAACAGAGCGCATGGCCCCAAGGAGGTGCTGAATAAATTTATTTGTTGAATGACTAAGTGACATCTTTCTTGCTGGGAGGAAACATAAGAAAAACTAATCAAGATTACCTGCAGATTCATACTTTTCTGTTTAGGAAATACCTTGTCTGGGGGTTGATGTGATGAAGGACCTGTGGAAACAGTTTTTACCCAACTGATAAGCTAGCTTTATAATTAGCATATGCATTGCCAGTTAATACATGTGCTTCTAAAGCACTGGCCACTAAAACATTTTTGCATCTCTAAGTCGCTGAGTGGTGCTCACCTTTTACTATCTTATCGTCCTACTTATTTGCTGTGTTAATTTTCTTTTTTCTTTTTTTTCTTTTGAGACTGAGTCTTGTTCTGTCACCCAGGCTGGAGCTCAGTGGTGTGACCTTGGCGCACTGCAACCTCCACCTCCCAGGTTCAAGCGATTCTGCTGTCTCAGCCTCCTGAGTAGCTGTGATTACAAGCACCTGCCACTACGCCCGGGTAATTTTTGTATTTTTAGTGGAGATGGGATTTCAACATGTTAGTCAGGCTGGTATTGAACTCCTGACCTCAAGTGATCTGCCTGCCTCGGCTTCCCAAAGTGCTGGGATAACAGGCATGATACCTGTGCCTGTCGTTAGTATGGTTTTTATTAGTTTTGTGAACTTGGACCACTTAAGTTCTCCAGGTTCAGATTCCTCAAAATGGCATAAAGATGCATGCAGTTTCTGGAGACCTGTGACAGAGATGATAAGGATGGAGTCAGATAATACTTGTAAGTTACTGAGAGCATTGCTTTGGCCTGTCTCTGTAGTCATCGTTTTCTTATTTACTCTTCATAACCATCCTCTGAAGTCAGTAGCAAGTATAATCTTGATATAATAGACTATGAATTTGAAGCTGTTAGGATAACTAGTTGGATTTGTATCCAGTTTTTCATTGATGAGTTATGTTAACTTGTGTCAATAACTGATTTTGACTGCTCTGAACAAAGAAATTTCTCTCTTGGATAAAGCTTTTCTGGAAACTTCTAAAATATTGCAAAGGCTGTTTTGGACCCAACATTAGTTTCCACACTTTTGCATTCAAATTTGGCCATGAGTGAGAGATTTCCAGATGAGCGGGGTTGTAGAGGGGAATCACACTCACTTTTAAACTGATTATATTTGAACCCTTGAAGAAAGTCGTCACGCATGGACACAGGAATCCTGCATGAGGGGTGAGGCTGAAAGACTCACACTTGAACCCTTCTCCACGTTGAGTTTTTAAGCTCACTATGTAGCACCCACATCGGCCTGGAGCCAGATGGAGGCTGCCCTGCTGCTCTTCGGGGATAAGGGCCTGGTTGAGTGTCTCCCAGAGTGAGGCAAGGCCTGGGAGCCAATGAGTCATTCTGTCTTGGCACGGACTCCCCAGGCTCTTGGGGGAAACAAACAGACTTTGTTGAGAAGGAGCTCTCCTGCCTATGAATGGCCGCTAGTCAACTCTTCAGAGGAGCCCTGTAACCTGTGCCTGCCCGGTCTTCGCCCCTCTTGGCCTGGAGAAACCACAATGACTTGGGGGCGGGGGTGGATTTTGGAGCTCAGATCTTTGTCGTCAACATGGAACAAAGATGTCAGACTCTGGCTAGAGAGAAATTTCTTGGGGTCCCATCTGGGGGGTGAGCTTCTGACTCTCACTTCAGCTGTCTCATCAATGCTTGGGCAAAAAAGAGTCATTTTGACACCGAATTCCTGAGTTCTCTCTTCATTTAATTCTGCATTTAGTAGCCAGGCATCTCAGGCATCTTCGTCGTCTTCTTCTTTTTTGTTTGTTTGTTTTTTTTTTTGAGACAGAGTCTTACTCTGTTGCTCAGATTGGAGTGCAATGGCGCAATCTCGGCTCACTGCAACCTCTGCCTCCCAGTTCAAGTGATTCTCCTGCCTCAGCCTCCTGAGTAGCTGGAATTACAGGTGCCCGCCACCATGCCTGGCTAAGTTTTGTATTTTTAGTAGAGATGGGGTTTCACCACGTTGGCCAAGCTGATCTCGAACTCCTGACCTCAAGTGATTCTCCCACCTCCGCCTCCTAAAATGCTAGGATTACACATGGGTGCCACTGTGCCCAGCCAGGCATCTTCTTAATATTGGAAGTAGTCTCATTTCCAGAGCTCCCTTTTCTACGTTTATTCATCTTTGTCTGAGGAACTTCTCTGGTGAACATGCAGCTTTATGATGTGATGTTTTAGAGGATATTTTATTTTCTTGGCAGCTGTTATGAGAATTTCTTAAGGGCAGACACACACTCTTGGGAGAGGAGAATATTAGAAAAGGTCTCTTTGGGAATGAGTGATGGGAGCCAGTCTTCCTCGGCCTGAATGTGAGAAAGCCCATGGAGAGGGAGACAGAACTGGGAGTTACTCCCAAGAGGGAAGGAAGAAGAAGATGGCAGGTGAGCACAGGATTGAAGCTGGTGGGACACAGGAAGACCAGCCCCAAGCCCCTGCGATGTACCCCTTCCTGTGATCACAAAGCTTTCAGTAAAGTCACTGAATTCAAAGTGTTTCAGACAAGTGGGTTTATTTTGGAAATTCTTTTAAGTAATGGGTTTTTGTTCAGCTTGATGGGGGTGGAATTTGAAGCCACATGCAGGTGCATTCAGAGCTCCAAAGCTAAGAGACATGTGAGGAATAGGTGGAGTTCACAGCAATTCTGGGGACAGCTTGGGATTCTTGCAAGTCTGTGGAATTAGGTTTTGGACTAATTTTAACCAAATCTCCCAGGAGTGGGGGCCATGGAGAATATCTGAGTTACTTTATTAACATCCCTCTGACAGCTCGCTGCACTGATGTTGCCATTTTTCTCCTTCTCTAGCAAGGAGTAGGGGCTTGGTCTACGTCTGTTGAGGCTTGCTGTGACTGAGGGTATGCAATGGTCTCCAAGGAGGAGGCTGTGCAACCAATATGAGGTGTAACCTTGTTTATTAGCACCTTGGAGCAGGACAATGAACTGGGACAACATGGTAGGCACATGGTGAGTCTTCCACTCATTAACCCAGATGAAGGTCACAGCTCCATCTTGGCTGCTGCCAGGAAACAATAACTTGTCAAAACTTCAGGCAAAAGCACCAAGTTCCAGCTCATTGGAACCCAATTCCTAGATGAGCACAGGCAGAAGAGGAAGCTGTGCTTGAATAGCCCCAGATAGGCCAAGCAGATGTTGCGGGGCACTCCTTTCAGCAGAGCTGGAGAGCTGGCTGGGCTCAGCACCCAAACAGGGCCCCTGGGAGAGTGGCTGATGAGGACCTCACAGTGCTAGGAGCTGCCAAGTGCTTGGCTCTGCCCCCCTACCCCGGAGATGGCTTGGCCTCCCGCCAGCTGAGTTTGAAAGGGAGGGATAAGGATAGGCAGTAAGTCTCACATGGGGAACTCTTGCAAAAGACCCAGCAATGCTTTTGGATAACATCCCATTGTCACAGGCTGCAGACTCCAGTGAGGCTAGGTTACAGGGAGAGATAGAAGCCTGGTGCAAGGAGAGGCTAAGGCACTCCTTTTCTGCACCACCCTTACTCACGGGGAGGGACGTAGATATGAACGGTGTAATCCAAAACAGGTCTCTGAGCTGCCCTGCCTGCTGTGGCTGGGAGAATAATCACAGCCTCCCTCAGGCCAAACAAGGGCTTGCCTGGAACCCAGACACATTCCAGAAAGAAATGAGAAGTCTGCATATGCATGATCAAGATGTGTGTGTGTGTGTGTGTGTGTGCGCGCGCACGCGCATGTGTGCACACGTGCACTTTGGCATGGTCCACTGTGGGTGCCCTCTGTATGTGTGTGTATGTGTGTTTGTGCATGTAAATGTGTGAGTGTATGTTCAGTATGTGTGTGTGTGAGCATGGATATGTGTAATAAGCGAGTGGGAAGGTGTGCACGATTGGTAGCCTGTGTGTATACATCGACAGTAAGGGTGTCCTTTCCTCGTGTGCCTGTGTCTTTGGTGTCCATGGTGTGTGTTTTGTGATGGTGTGTCTGCCCGTATGTGCCCGGTCAGTGTGCACATTGAATATGCATGCTTGTGTGTGTGTCCTGTGTGTGTGTGTGCGTGTTTGTCCACATGCTTAGTGATGTATTTGTTTTGGGCACATACATATATGTCCCATATGTATGTGCTTCTGGATGCCTCCTGTGTGTGCTTGGACCATGAATGTGTATGTATGCAAGATGTGGGCCCCAAATGCATCTGTCATCCTAGTAGGCAGGTTGTATGTGCATTGGATAGATGTGCATGTCCCAGGTGTATGGATTTATTGCCAAACCGCTGTATGTGTCTCCTGCACATGTCGTTTGTGTGAATGAATGAGAGAGCAAGAGCACAGAATCAGAAACCATGCACGTGTTGGTGCTACCGATTTGAGGGATACCTAGCTTGTCAAGCACCAACTTAAGCTATTAGAGCGCCTTAGCAGGGCACACAGGACCTGCTCAGTCACAAGCCCTCCTACCACTCCACTGCAGCCTTATCACTTGTCATGTCACACCCCCACCCCCCAACCCATTGTCCCCTTGGTTCTAATCCTATAAAACTGCCCACAGCTCCTTGAATGGGTTAGGTGGCTCCATGCTTCTGGGCCTTTGTTCATGCCCTTCCCTCTCCTGGAATGCCTCTTGCCTTCTCCCACCTTTCTGACACCCACTTATTGTTTAGAATTAGGCTCCAGTCTCCACACATCTGTGAAGTCTCCTTGAACCGGCCATTTCCTTCTTTGTCTTTCAACACATTTTTCTCAACACACCTCTAACATCTGAGGGTCTTGTTTGCCTATATGTCTCTTTTCCTATCCATGGTGGTAACCACTAGGGCAAAGACAATGCTATCACACCCCAGGGCTCCCACGAAGCATGCTGTCACCTCACAGTAGCCACATTAGACACGGAACTTTATCCTCACTGGAGAGATAAGCCGAACTTAGAAGCACAGAACTGCTAGGTAACTAGGCAAGAAATAAACTCTGTTTCTGACCCTGGGGCACATGTATGATATTGTCACACCATTTCTAGGCTGAAATTTATTCATCTGATTGAATGATTCCATAAGTATTTATTGAGCACTTACAGTATACCAGGTGCTGTTCTAAGCACTCAGAACATAGTTCAAAGCTGTCCTCACGGAGCTTACATGTTAGTTCTGGTCCACTCATGGGGACTTGAAACGGTTGATGATGATGATGTTGATGATGTTGATGATGATGATGATGATAATGATGGTGTGTGTGGGGGGGTGTTTGGGGGGAGGCAGGAGAGTCTCAAGATCCAACATTACCTCAGAAAAATTGTTACCTGAGGGTTCATTTGTGCAACTGCCAAATTGAGGGGAGGAGATAAGAACCATTCTCAGAAGAGAAACTGGGCAATCAGAATAATGGCTCCCAAAGATGTCCACATCCTTTGGGAGGTGACATGGCCAAGGGGAATGAAGGTTGCAGATGAAATGAAGGTTGCTGAGCTAACTTTAAAATAGAGAGGTTCTCCTGGATTATCTGGGTGGGCCCCATGTAATCACATGGGATCTTAAAAATAGAAGGGAGGGCACAAGAAGAAAGAGTCATGTGATGCAATTTGAAAAGGACTTACCCACTATGGCTGGCTCTGAAGATGGAGGACGAGGCCAAGGGCTAACAGGCAGCTTCTAGAAGCTGAAAAAGGTAAGATATGGTTTCTCTTCTAGAGCCTGCAGAAGGAACACAGCCCTGCCAACATCTTGAGTTCAGCTCAGTAAAACCCACATTGATATTCTAACCTCCAGAATTGTAAGAGCATGCATTTGTGTTGTTTCAAGCTGCTAAATTTGAGGTTAATAGTTATAGCAGCAATCAGGAATGAATACAGGAGCCAAAGTCTCAGGGCAGAAGAAACTGGTTCTTGCATTAAAATAGAATCTAGATGGGGGCTTGATGGGATAAAGGCATAACAAAAGGTGAGGTCTGTTGAATGAGAGTCATCAATGAGCAAGCTTCAGCTGTATACACTCAGGTTAACGGTCACAGTGCATGCATACTGGGCTTCTGGTTGGCCTCGACTGCAGTGACAGGTGCATTTCACCAAGATATAGGGAGTTATTTAAAGGAACACCACGGGCTAATATTCCTGCTGCTAATTTTAGGAAAAAAGCAAGACTAACAGGGACCAACAGAACAGTCACTGCTACTGAAAAACTGTCCCGCAATGTGAACTTAATCCAGACCCAAACTCCCAGGACCTGTGCAGGCAAGGCTCTGGTGATGGTGAGCCCCAGGCCCTGTCCTGAAAGAAGGTCAGTCTGATTCCAGACAGACCCCCTCTGCTTGATTGTCATCCCTGCTGCCTGAAAGCCCTGGGTGGTGATGGCCAGTCAGCATTGGAGGCATCAATAGCTATAAAGTGAATAATTACATATTTCCCACTTAGGCTCCTAGTATGGGGCTGAGAGAAAGATCCACAAATAGGGCTGCTACTATGGAAGCTCATGAGGGAAACTGGCCTGAAGCTGAGGGACAAGGAGGGGTGGGTTCCATTACCGCAATTAGCTCACTGTGTAAACAGCACTTAAGGGCTGTATCTGGGAGTCTGCAGTAATCCATCTGAAATAGACAACTATTTTATGCAGGGAGGCATGAGGGGAATTCTTTCCAAGTCAATTGAATAGTCTAGTCTGCAAACAGTCCTCGTCCTCCTCCTTCAGGGTCTACCTTGCCTCCCCCTCCTCCATAACAGCTGTGTTCCCTTGAATGGTCAATCAAGCGCCCTAAGAACCTGGCATGTGGGAAACTTTAAGCATTGCCTGGGCTCTGTTTATCCCATGCTGGGGTTTTGCAGAACTTCTTTCTTCCTTCCTGACAATCGCAATGCTCTTTGTTCTGTCCGCTGTGGATTTAGGTGTTGCAGATACAAGGGGTAAGGGAGCTGTGTTTGCTGTAGAGGGAAGGTGCCTCTGCACCGAGTTAAGAGGCCCGGGGAGATTCCTACCGAAACCTTCCCTAGGTTTCTCATTCTTCTGAGGATCCGCAAGCTGTCTGTGTGCAGCTCCTGAATGTTTCTCTCTCTCTCTCTCTCTCTGGAATCATGGTTGAGGCCACCATTTTATCATCAGACTGGACTCTGGGTAAAGCAATTCTGCTCGGAACTGGGAAAATTCCAATTACTAAGTTTCAGAAACTGAAATATATTATACCTTTTGTAGCAACCTATTCTTGTATTTCTCCTGTTTTGGCTCTTTGGAAGGAAATAGCTAAAAATTGTCATGAGAAGACATTAACCAGGTTAAAAAATATAACATTGACATAGTGACTCTAGTGGGCCATGGTTTACTTGCCTCCTTTCCCCTACATCTTGGTCTACATAATTTGAGGTCATACACATTTTGTATAAAGATGTTGAAACAAAAATGAAGGTCTGAATCTTAACCAACTGTTTAGTGACTTAAGGGAGTCACACTAAAGTGCATATTTTTCTATAATACCAAATGCCACGTAAAGAATGGTAAAGAAGGCCAGGCGTGGTGGCTCACATCTGTAATCCTAGCACTATGGGAGGCCAAGGTTGGTAGATCATGAGGTCAGGAGTTTGAGACCAGTCTGACCAACATTACGAAACCCTGTCTCTACTAAAAATACAAAAATTAGCCAGGCATGGTGGTATGAGCCTGTAGTCCCAGCTACTTGGGAGGCTGAGGCAGGATAATTGCTTGAATCCAGGAGGTGGAGGTTGCAGCGAGCCAAGATCGTGCTGCTGCACTCCAGCCTTGGTGACAGAGCAAGACTCTATCTCAAAAACAACAACAACAACAACAACAACAAAGAATGGTAAGGAAAGCACTTGTGACAAACAAATATGTCCCCAAACATGGCCAAATGGTACCCTTGGCGGGGGGGGGGGTGGTGCATAATGGCTCCTCGTTGAAAGCAACTTTCTTAAATGAATGAATTTTTATAACTCTACAAGTTGGGGGTTTCACCTCAGAGAGGTGCAGTGTCTTGCCAGAGACCACCCAGGTACTGAGAGTCAGGGTTCAGGCCCCTTCCATAGCTCTGCAGCTGTGCCATGGATTGTTTCAGAGCATTCCTTGCGGCCTGCAGCAGGGGCGGGCCTTTCTAAGTTCCATCTAGTGGACATAGTACAGTAGGCCTCCTTTCTCAGCATACAGAAGCTTTCTAGATCTGGCTGCGAAATGAACAACACAGTCTCTGTTATAAAGAAAACCACAGCTTGAAAAAAATAGTAGGGACACGGCTGATTCATCAGGGTGACTCATACCTGGGATCACGGCGCTTCAACTCGGCTTCCCATGGCCTGTCGTGGCTTGCGAAGGACCATGGCAACTTGAAAAGACAGAACTTTCCCCTTGAATGCTGGGGACGGATCCACCTGGCTGGGTACAGGGTGAGTTCCACGCAGCCAGCCATCAAGATAACTTCATCAGGGACGCGGAATCAGATTTCAGAGAATACAGTGGACAGCCTTGGAAGGCACTTGGAAGTTTCCAGTCCTATCCCGGCCAGTTCAGTGCACCCCTTTGTGAAGAGCTTATGGTCCTTGGGAGCAGTGGCCAGTTACAGTGTGCACAGAAAGGCATTTCAATAATCATTTAGCAAGGTCAGAGCTGGTGAGGGAAGTGGGTCTTCGCATGCAGGCAGATACGGGTGATAATTATCCTGGAAAATGTGTCACGTCAAGCTGCGGAGTTCATCTCTACATATAAACCCATAATGCCACTGTGATTACATCAGGCCTCTGGGAGGCCACGTGCATAGTCCTCTGTTATCTGTTGATAGATTACTCTGTAATTGCACTCACATCGTTTTCTTGGGGACAAGAGTGTGTAATTGTCTTGTTTTGTGTCTCTCACATTTCTTGTTGTGCAGTTAATCCACCTGATCTGGTTCGCCAAGAGACTGCGTTTACAGAGATGTGGGTGAATTTCCACTACCCCTATTAGGGGTCTTTGTGCCCCTCAAGCCTACGGTTGCCCGAATTCCACCCATTAGAAAAAAGAATGGGCTAATTAAGCCTGGCAGCCTAATTTTGTGCTTTCTAATTTTGCCCTTTAAATGCATCATAATTATCAGATGCAAAATACATTTTCAAATGCAGAGCCACTGACGGGTGTATTTTTAAATGTGCGGGGCTAAGATGGGAGTTAGCAAAGAAGCAGGCAATATTTTTAACTTGTATCATCGGGCAGGAAAAGGCCATTGTTTCTCTGATTCCCACCACTGCATTTGGAATGAAAATAACGTTTATTCCATGTGTTACTGAAATGCGTGTTATTGTGTTGCTGTCACTGGAAACGCCGCTGGGTGACATGTTCTTTGGGATGTGCTTGGACAAAGGAGGTGAGATCACAGCCTGAGACTCGTGTCTTCACGTTAAGGCATGGGGTACCTGCCTCTACAGAGGCTGCAAGAAGTCAGGGTTGGTGTAGATAGGAACTTGGAAGCGCTCTTTGTGACCACATAACACAAGTCCTTTCTTCTTATTTTTAATAGCTCTTAAAATTATTGACAAAAGCATGTACCCAAAGCCTTTGATTACTAGAGCTTTTGGACATAACTGTTTTTACTTGTCCCCAACCCCCCACCAAGAGGTATTTTAAAATTTTATTCAAAGTGAATGCTGAAAACAAAAAAAAGTCATAATGACATATCCTATTACATTTAAAATATGTATGTATCTCGCTTAATGTGTGCAGTCCATATAAACTGTATACGGCATATATCAATGTAGCATAATGCATTTCAGTGGGTCTAGCATCAAAAATAACCATGAACGAGAGGTTAGCCTGAGACTCGGCTCCGTGGAGTGGTTCCCTCTGCAAGTTTTTAAGGTTCTTCATTTCATGAAGCCCTTTGTTTTACAGACGGAGAATCTTCTCCCGCTTCCCCTTCGGGAAAGAACAATGTACTCTCTGCACATGAACCCACTGCTCCTTCCTGGACCCTGGGGTACATTCCAAAGCGGTGTCGACATCTCACCGCAGAGACTTGGACTGTAAGAAGAGCAACTTGCTCACAGGCCTTTATGCCAGCAGAGCTCTCTGGAAGCCACTGGATCCTGTCTGGAGTCCCTTCCAATTAGGTACAATAAAACGGATCACATAAATGTTCATAGCAGCATCATTCCCAAAGGGCAAAAGGTGGAAACAATCCAAACGGTGAATGGATAAACACATTCATGTTATAGCCCATGATGGAATATTACTCAGTTTTAAAAAGGAATGATGCCCTGATTAATGCTGCCACATGGAAGAACCTTGAAAACATGATAGGAAGTGAAATCAGCCAGACACAAAAGCCACATTTTGTATGATTCAGTTTCGTTATTGGTTGATTTGAGAATCAATGTTTGTATGTATTCTCACACTGCCCAGTTCCCAAAAGGGTTTGCAGCAGTTTACAAACACGCCCACACAAAGGGAGCCACAAAATAATGGCAAACTGACAATGGAATGGAGGATGAAGGAAGAAATGGTGAATATTAGATTTGTGGTGGACAACCTAACAAGGCAGGCTCACTTGGGACAGTAGAAAAACCTGATGTGGCTGCACCATTCTGTCTGATTCCATTTATATGGAATGCCAGAACAGGCAAATTCATAAAGTAAATTCGTGGTTCGGGGGCTGGGGGAAGGGGATCATGGGGAGTTACTACTTAATGGGGACAGGATATCCTTTTGGAGTGTGATGAAGATTCTCTGAAATTAGATGGTGGTGATGGTTGCACAACCTTGTGAATATACTAAAACCATTGAATTGTATATTTTTAAAGGGTGAATTTAAGGATATGTGAATTGTATCTCTGTAAAAATATTGGGTTACATTATAAAATTGAAAAAAAAAAAGAAAGATCAATGACCTCTTTACTTCTGTGTTTTCTCTTAGAAATGGAAACCAGATATTTGTTTCAATATCGATTTGGTGATGCTTGGTTTCTTTAAAGGAGACAAAATTTCTGTGGATAAGTCACAAGGTGGCTTGAGAGGCTGTCCATGGGCCCAGCAGTATGGGAGAAGGAATACCCCTGTGGAGACAGCACCGGTGATTGTCCAGGCCTGAGAAAGGCAAAGGCTCTTGTTGAGCTCGCAAAGGTCAGTGTAAGAAAATCAATGGGAGCAGGTACACATTACCCTTGGAGCCAGACAACCTGGGTTTACATCCTGGCCAGACCACTAAGAGCTGTGTGACCTTAGTCAGATTGCCTAAACTCTCTGTGCTTAAATGACCTCATTGACAAGATGAGGAAACTAATAGTACCTACCTTGATGCCTGCTTTTGGGGATTCAATGATGAATTGTCATCTGTAAAGAGACCCAGAGTTCTGTAAACTGCTATGTGTATTTTTATCAAACAAAATAATCTGGTAATTGTTTTAATTTCTTTTTGCTACTGTAACAAATTAGCACAAATTAAGCAGCTTAAAATAACTCAAATGTGCTATCTTACCTTTCTGGCAGTCAGAAGTTGGAAATGGGTCTCTGGGGCTAAGATCAAGGTGTCGACAGGACAGTGTTTGTTCTGGAAGCTGCAGGGGAGAATCAGTTCCGTTCTTTTCCCAGTTTCCAGAGGTCGCCCGAGTTCCTTGGCTTGTTGCCCTGCACCACACTGACCTTTGCTTCCGACGTGACTTCTCCTCCTTGGATTCTGACCCTCCTGCCTCCCTCTTATGCAGACCTTGTTATTATATCCGGCCCACCTAGGTAACTGAGGATGATTGCCCCCATAAAGACCCTTTACTGAATCACACTTGCAAAGTTCTTTTTACCATGGAATAAAACATATTCACAGGTTCTGGAGTTTAGGATGAGGAGATCTTTGGGGGACCTTTAGTCTGTCTACTACAGGAATATATTAATTTATGGTACAGACAGTTAGACCTACATGCAGTTAGGTAGGGGCTTAGGAAGTAGTTGAGGTCCTCTGAGACTTTTCCTTAATTCAATTACACCAAGGGGTCATGGGTCTGAGGAAAGCCAGGCTGGCATCCTAGACCTTTAGCCCTCATCATTCTAGTCCCTTCTACATCAGCGGAGGAAAGAGACATCCTGCCTCCTGCAGATCCTTGGACAAAAGGTCATATAGTACTTTGCTCCCCATTATATAGACACGTCATCCACAGGCTCCCTGGCTTCCCATGTTGGCTCGTGTCATTTTATCAATAAAGACTACCCGGACCATCCTGTTCAAAATCACAACATGGCCTCTTTCTCAGCTCTTCCCATGTTATTTCTCTGCTGAATTTTTCTCCATCTTACCATCTAATGCTTCATATAATGCATGTATATATAAATAGGACTTGAAAATTAAGCTCCTGTTAGAGCAAAAACAGTGCCTTGCCTGAGAGAGGCTCTCGTCATATATTTGTTGGCTGACTGAGTGAGTGAATGAGTGAGCTTCTACAGGACATTTGCACGCTGTATTCCATAGATGGAGACTTGTTTGTCTCCCTCACTGAACTGGAAACTCCTGGAAGGCAAAACCAAGTTCAAGTCTTCTCCCAAGGGTTCTTTGCAGAGGGTGTGGCACACCAGGAGCACTGCTAATTGTTTGGTGAATGGCTCAAAGGGTCAGAAAGTGGCCTTTGGAGACAAAGGGCAGAATGCATGGCTGTCTTGAGGGCCAGTCATGTGTCTGGACGGGAACTCTGGGAAGATTGCATCACAGGCAGGGACCAAGGTCATTCTGTCTTAAGGTACAAAGGCAGCAGAGCCTCCTATTCACATGACTTGTGACTTCCAACATTTCATTTACCTTAATTTGTATTTGCTTTGACTGAAGGAGTTCATTCTCAGACGATTCCTTAGTAGATATGTCACTGCATAGAGTGCCTGTGCCCTGACCGGTGGCTTGCAGACCAACGGGATCTGGAATGTGCGGCCTTACCCGGCAGAGTGTGGTGCAAGGCAAGTGTGAGGCAGCACATCAACCCCACTGTTTAACAACGGGCTGGCTAGATACATTTGTGGGACCAGCACAGCCTTTGGAGGCATTCGCTTTTATGAAATCTGGTAGAAGCTTAGAACTTCCATCAGCACCTCCCGTAGTAAACCTTACAAGCAGCATCCACAGTAAACAGTAACAAAAAAAATCACAGTAATGACCATACCCTCCTCTATCATCATGAAAGATGAACATGCTGAGGCTCAGAAAGGGGGCTGATTAATCCTATACCACAGAAGAGCTAGTGGTAGAAAGGTGACGGGAGCTCCACTTGCTTGGCTTTCAAACCAATGCTCCTACATAATTCCCAGTGAAGAGGCAGGGAATATTCTCATTCACTCATTGATTCATTGAATCATGAATTTAATTAGTCATCCAATTGATCAGTCATCCTTTCTTTTCTCTCCAGCCCTATCTTGCCCCCTTGCTCCTCCCTGCCTGGCCACACTACTGTGCTCTTTCGTGTTCCAGCAGATACCATGGCTTCTCCTACCGCAGGATCTTCGCACGTGCTATTCCTTTTTCCCTGGAACACATTCCTCCCCACTGCTTGCCCAGCTGTTTCCTAGTCACTCTTCTTCTCTCCTCAGGGAAGTCTTCCCTAACCTGCTTGGGTCGTATCTCAATATTCTGTACTCTCAGCACGTCATCTCCCTCCCTCCCTATTATACAGCACATCTTGATTACAGTCTACCTCACCCATTAGATTGTGAGAGAGTTCAATGAGAACAGGGACTGAATATGTGCTCAATTAATATTTTTGAATGAATGAGTAAATGATTGAACAAATGGATTTAAAAACTGACAACACACAGGTGCTGGGGACAGAAAGAATTAAAATGAGAATGGAATGAGCAAGTAAGAGAGCTAGAGATAAGATGCATGTGTAAACAGTTATAATTCAACTTAGAAAGTGGTTTCCACTAGAAGAGAAGTCACAATCCATACTGTGGATTTTGGAGCTAGAAGCTCACGTCTGGGGTTATGGGGGAGGGCCTAGTTTTGGAAAGCTTCCCAGAGGAAGTCGGCTTTTAATCTATATTTATCCTAGGGAACCTCACAATCTAGCAGACAGGATACGGCAAACACCAGAGCCAGAGAAGTGCTGTAAGGCCTGGTGGGCTGCCATAGACTGTGCCCAATATGAATGTCTCTACCAGACAACTTTAGGGGCCCATGCCAAATTCTATTCCTAGGGAGCTATCAAACCTGTGTAGGATGGGACTTTGGGCAGCCGAACTGGCAGGTGGGGCAGCTCCCACTCCCTCGCCATGTAAATCTGGAGGAGCCCAGGTTTTCTCACATGCCAAGGTCCAGCAGCTTTCTAGGTTGGGGTAGGGTAGGTCCCTCCAGGGAATGCTCCATCCCCTGAACATCTGGATGGCAAAGAACTTGGCACAATCCTTGCCTCCCCAGGGAGGCTTGACATCCAGTAAACCAACTGGTTTGACAAGCAATTAAACCTGCCCTAACACAACGAAAGGCATTAGTAGGACACTGTCTTACTTGGCCATAGCATTAAGGTTCATAGAAAGAATGGAGAATCATAGCACCCTGGAAGTGCACAGCATCTCTCATACAATTTATCTAGGAGTTTCTCCTGTAATATATTTTGTTCAATGTGTTATTTATTTATTTAAGACAAGGTCTCACTCTGTTGCCCAGGCTGCAGTGAAATGGTGTGATCATGGTTAACTGCAGCCTTGACCCTCTGGGCTCGAGTGATCCTCCTGCCTCAGCCTCCCCAGTAGCTAGGACTACAGGCACTTGCCACTATGTCTGGCATTTTTTTTTTTTTTTTCGTAGAAATGTGGTCTCACTATGTTGCCGAGACTGATCTTGAGCTCCTGGACTCAAGTGATCCTCCCACCTCAGCCTCCCAAAGTGCTGGGATTACAGGTTTGAGCCACCAGGCCTGGCCTTGGTCAACTCAGTTTATGCTTAGAGACCTCTGAGGGTAGGACAGTTAACCTATTGTAGGTAGAAAGGTTCCGATTTTCAGAAATTTATTTCTTTATTTCCTTCTGATTCTGTCCCTATCATGGAATGTACTATTGAGCCAGTTTGGCAATTTCTCTCATACTAGGTCTGACTTTAAGGCTGGGCTGACCATAGAGGAGGAAGACAAGATGATCACCTCTGTTGCACTGGAACATCAACTTCTGTTAATACATCCCAAATCTGTGTTAACATCTTCATCAGCCAGATATCACCTTTGCTTTATATTGACCATTCTTGTTGACTAGGACACTGCTGGCTTTTTTTTTTTTTTTTTTTTTTTAGCTCTTGTATGTTCCTGCTTAGTCTTTTTTTCTCCAACCTATTTTGTGTTTTCAGTTTTTTCTTCTAAATCAAAGTGGGGGTGTTTTGCATCTATTTTTGAATCAGTTTTAATGAGATGTTGCCATTATTCCAGCCTGATAAATATGATCAGACCCTGGTCCTTTCATCATTTTGATTGCCTTATGGTCTTCCTGCCATCCACGAATTTGTCTACCCAACACAACGCTGCCACCTTGGGGATCACATTTCAACATGAGTTTGGGTGGGAACCAACCATATTCACACATAGCAATGGGTCACGTTTCAACTCCTTTTGGGGAATTGTGAAATTTGAGGTGGGTTAATGTAGAAACCAGATAAGTAACTGAAGCCCCCATATGGAGAACCCACTCCTTGCGATAACCCAGAGCCTCCTTTCATGAGAAATTCCGCCTGGCTTGGTAATGGACTCATCTAAGTACTAGCCAAGGGTGAGTGGGTTTTCTGTGCATTTGCTCCAGATGGTCACACCAGGTCTTTGGTGTAACTGTGAAGTGCATGGGAGGGGTGTTTCAGACTCCTATCTTCCTTCCTCCAAAGTTAACCAGAGGGTGGGTTCAAAACTTTACCCTAACGTAGGGGTCTACATGAGAGAAGCTTTTCAAAAGCCTTTGGAAGCAAGCCAAAGAGGAAGGGCGCCAAAGGGGCTCTTTCCTGCCTAAATCTATGCAAATTGGTGGTTTGCCCTCCAAACATGAGTGTTTATCTCAGTTTCCTTTTTCAACTGATTGAGAGATTGGAAGAAGCAGAGAAGTGGTGACCCCACCTGCACTGTGCCCCTTTGAACTGCTTTGCTCCTCCAAAACCTGGAATTTTGACTCCATCACCTCTTTTCAAAGGAGGAACCCAAAAGCCCTGGTCTGCTTTGCTCCTTGCCCAATCCTGAGAATGCCCTTCCCACACGCTGTTCCCAGACCTTTCTTTGCACTGAAGTTGACTTCCGGTAACCAACTTAAGTTCTCTTGGAAGTAAAAAGCAGAGGCCACTCTCCTTAACCCCTCTGGAAATGAAACACAGCTAAATACATTGATGCTCACCTGAATTTTATTTCTATCATCGAAGGTGGGGAGCACAGAGTCAGAATGTTAACATCTGCAAAGTTCGGGTGAACACCAGGTACAACTGTTTTGTTACAGACAAGCAACTGGGTCCAGAAGAGAACAAGGAATTTGCCTCGAATGATCTAGATGACCACTCAAAGGGCTGAAGGTTGCAGACTCATAAGAGTTGGAATAATCATTCCGAAGCTCAGAAAGCTTGCTACACAGGCCAGATGATTGTGTAGCAGCTGCAGTGCATTCTAGCTTTCTCAGGCACTTTACATACGTTATCTGCATCTTCACAAAAATATCTAAGGCCACAGTGGTTTCTTATTCTCTCTCTTTTTTTTTAAAGAAGTTACTGACCTAGTTAACGAATCTGATGAAATCTAAAACTCTTTCCCTCATAAAAATTCATATATATAGACAATAATATTCAATTTTAAGGGCACCTTAAGGTGCCTTTAAGGATCCATGGACTCCAGGCTACAAGTCCCTACTTTAAGTTCAGTATTATTATTTTTCATGTAGAAAATGAGTAAACTGAGGCTCAGAGAAGTTACATGCTATACCCATGCACAGTATGGCAATGTGTGCCCTGAAACAGATTGACTGGGCTTCAAAGAACAATTGCTTTCTTGCCCAGAATACACTGAGATGAAATGTCACAGATGCCAGAAGGCAAATATTCACTCATTCTTTACTCGACTAATATTTTTTTTAAAAGACATCTACTAAGTGTCTGGCATTGTATAAGAGATGGTCCTTTGAAGCTTACACAATGTCTTGCACAGCTGATAGTCAGGTTACATATCTTCAAGAGACATATTTGAACTGGGAGCATATGGCCTGCTTTCCCACAATTTGTACCTTCAGTAAGAGTGGACATACAGTAGTCCATAGTGAAGGAGATGGCGTGGTTCCCCTAACAAGGACTTTATTGTCTGAAAAGAAGTAGCCAAGGAACAAAATCAGCCAGTACCCAGAAGCATCCCTTCTAAGCTGACATGCAAGGAATTGAGATCACAGGGGGATGATTAACAACTGATTTTTTAAGAGTAAAAATTTAGGTTTTTGTCTCAGAGTAGTGTCATGGTTAAACGGTATCCCTCTTGTACCTTGGTGAGAGGTGATGGGTCTGGGGACCACATCTTACCTGGTTGATCCTTTCCTGCTACTCTCTGGGGTATCCAAGTGACATGTGGTTGAAGTAAAGAGCAAAGAGCCAGCAATGGGATTGGAGGTCCCCACCAGGAGCCTGAGTCTGGTAAGACAGATACTGTCTAGAACAGAGCAAGTAACCCAGTCTGGTTTGTACAGGTGATGGGATGGAATGGCCAGATTCCTCTCCTTGCTCCATTTATTGCCCAACTCAGTGACCTCTGGCCAGTCTCTATAGCAGCCTGGGCTTCTGTATCTGATCTTATTATATCTTTCCTTATTTCTGGTAACCAGGGTTTTCTCTACCTTTCTTCTGAGTCACTGAGTTTCTCTTTTGGGTCTCTGCATTGGCCCTAGGATGACCTAAAATCTAGAGCTCCTATATCTAGAGAGAATGCAACTCTAGTTTACTCTAGTTAGTTCAGCTCTGCCCTAGTACTCATGAAGATAAAGCTTAGGAAATCATCCACCTTGGTGAAATACCATAAGGAGTTGTGGAATGGTATGGAGCAGAGTAGGGGGTGGGTATAAGGGCACACTAGGACAATTAACTGATAATGTCTAAGCAAGGAGACTGTAGGGGTGAAGTACTGGATTGTTGCAATAGTGGTTGCGGTTCTGGCCATTACTTTCAATGGCAAAAACTGCAATTACTTTTGTACCAATGTAATAATTCCAAGTATTTCCATTCCAAAGGATCATTCGATGAGGTTCCAACCTTCTTGCACATTAAGGGCCTTGCATTCTCGTCCTGCCTCAGCCACTACGTCTGTGCGATATTGAACATGTCACTTCTCCATCTGGGGATTCAGTTTCTTCATCTACACCATGAGTGGGACCTTAGGATTTACTCAGCCTGCTTTCTGCCCTAAAAATCTAGACTTCTCTTTGAGACTTGAGAGACAAAGCATCCAAAATGACTTTCTTAGTTTGAGGTAAAATTTGCATACAATGACATGCTGTTCAGTGTGCTGTTGACTCAAACTTCGACAAACACATATACTTGTGTAACCTCATTTACCAACCAGGACACAGAATGTTTCCCTCACCACAAAAAGTTCCCTTATGCCAATTTCCAGTCAGTTCTCCACCCCAGAAGCAACCACTGAATTGATTTCTATCACTGTAGGCAAGTCTTCTATGAAATTCTAAAATTTTATATAATGACATTGTACACTATGTTCTTCCGTGTTGTCTGATTCTTTCACTCTGTATATCATTTCTGAGATTCACATATGTTGTTTTATGTATATAATTTATTCCTTTTTTGCAGAGTAATATTCCGTTGTATAAATATATCAGAGTTTGTCTATTTTTCTGTTGATGAACATTTGGCTTCTTTCTAGTGTTTGCCTGTTATGAGATAAGCTGCTACGAACATTCTTTCATAAGATTTTTTTTTAGACCTACATGTTTTCATTTCAATCCCCCTGAGAGTAGAATTGCTGGGTCATTAGGTGGATATATGTTTAACTGTTTGAGAAACTACTCAGCAATTTTCCTAGGTGATTTTACCATTTTACACTCTCACCAACAATGTATGAGAGTTCCAGTGGCTCCACGTCTTCTCCATCATTTGATGCTGTCATTATTTTTCTTTTTAGCCATTCTAGTGATTTTCTCATGGTTCACAATAATTTCTATGTGCATTTGCATTTCTTCTGCTTCCATTTACTACTGAATCAAAAGCACATTAGTATTGAAATCATCTAAAAGAATCAAAGAGACTATAAACGCTTGTTGAATACTGCATTCTTTTGCCAATGTGTGGTGTGCCAAACCATGCCTCATTTAATGAATCCATTCATTCCAGATAATTCCACTCCATTTCTTTTTGCAAATATGTACTACTTGCCAAATACGTATAAGCCTCTGGTACTAGATTCCTGTCAGGATGATAAGGAAAAGTAAGACTTGTTTTGTGCCTTCAAGAGCCTTAGAGAAGAGGTAGACCCTAATATTAGGTTGGTGCAAAAGTAATTGCAGTTTTTGCCATTAAAAGTAATGGTAAAAAACTGCAATGATTTTTGCACTGACCTTTAATATCAAAGACGTTGTATTGTGACTACAGTGAAACCTGAAGGGTGTTCTCCAATTAAAGAGGCAAGTATTGGGAGAGTTCTGAATGGGGGAAAAGAATTTCCGCCACCACAATCAAGGAAAGAGACAGATGTGATTTTGAAAACTTGCATGTAAAGCAGTATTAGTGAATCCTGGTTTAGAGGCACCAGAAAAAGGGTAAACAGGGAGGTTAAAATCTGAATGCACCTCCCCATTTTCTCAACTTGGCAGGCGGTGGGCATCCTTAAGACATGGCATACTTCGTTTCACTAGTGGAGATTGGGGCAGCCAGTCCAGTGAGTTTCAGGATTGCACCAACAGGCTGGTGCCTGGGAGATGTGCAGGAGCTGGCTTGTAAAATGGGCAATGGTGTCCCAGGGGTTGAATGTAGAACATGAAGAGACAGGAAGTGGTGGTGAGGCTTTCTCTCCAAAGCCTTGGCCTGAAAAGCACATTCACTATCTGCGGGAGGAATGCCTGGGTCTTCTTTGAGGCATACCTCACAATACCCAATTGGAGGTTTCTGTTCTAGGTGAGGTCAGTGTTTTCCTAGGCCCCGGAAGAGTCATAGTTTTTGGAGCACAGTGAAGAGCCCATTACGACTGGGGAAGTGCTAGATAAGGTTTCTTTCTCTGTCCTGGCTGGAGTCACCCTAGTAGAAAAACCTAACAGAGTGGGCCTTTCGGAAAGAACATTACATTCTCTTCCTGTTTTCATGCTAACTGAGAATGGTGAGCAGAGGCAACTGCCTATTCCTTCATTACCATCTTCACCTCTATTAAGTACTGTATGCAGTACATGTACGAACTGCTGGGGATATGAAGATGAAAGTTTTGGCCCTTAAGTTTAAAGTTTAGACATATAGAAAGATAAAATGATTATTGGAATACAGGGAAAGAAAGCACTACGACATTGTATTAGGTCATTTTTTGCATTGCTATGAGGAAATACCCAAGACTTGGCAATTTATAAAGGAAAGATTTAATTGACTTACAGTTCTGCGTGGCTAGGGAGGCCTCAGGAAACTTACTATCATGGTGGAAGGGGAAGCAAACACATCCTTCTTCACATGGCAGCAGGAGAGAAACAGCATGGGGGGACCACCCCCATGATCTAATCACCTCCCATGAGGTCCCTCCCCTAATACGTGGGAATTACAATTTGGATTACAATTCAAGATGAGATTTGGGTGGAGACACAGAGCCAGACCATATCACATATACTTGGAATTTGGGCAGGGACACCTAATCTAACTTGTAGGTACCAGGGAATATTTCTCCCAATAAATTATTCTTAAACTTAGATGAGAAGATGGGAAAGGTTAGCTAGTAAGGGGAGAAGTGCATGCCTATACTTGGAAGAAAAAGAAATCCTTGCATTCTCAGGGTATGAGCTAGAGTGGTTCACTGGGGCTAGAACATAGACTGTGAGGGGGATGCAGAAGTTTGCAAATCCTGATCCTTTGGAGCCACCGAGCTGGGTAGTCACACTTGTCAGTTTCTCTGAGTTTCTTTCGTGATAGCTGTGTGTGTGTTACAGCGCAGCTCAGTGTGTGTGTGTTGATTCTATAAATTCTGCAGCTGCAGGCTCTAGCAGTTCTGAGTGAATGCAGTCCATTAAGTTTTGCTCCCCACAGCTCATATTAAAGGTCTATTTTCTGCTGCTGGGCAACACCTAGTAGCTTTTTCTTTTGTGCAAAGTTTGGACTCACCTCTGAGGAGGAGGAGGAAAGCAAAAGACAAGGGGTCACACAGAAAGTCTAACACAATTATCTGGATTGCTACAGGGTTAGGGAATGGGGGCAAGGATATTCTATTAGAAGTTTTGGTCTTCATTTTGGAGGTGTCCACCAAGCCAGCTCTCATTCATGCCAGTAAGTAGAAAAGACTCCCTGGGCTGAAATGTTGAGGGTCTTAAGAGCCTACAGAGAGCAGGGATTTAAACTCCCATGATAATACCATGCCAAAATGACTTCTATCCAGGCTAATCAGAAGTTAGCCCAAAAAGCTAGTCTGTTATAGGTAGTCCAGTGGTAAAGCAAACTTCAAATGACACCTTCATACATTATTAAGAATAACAAGGCAGAATGTCAACACATCCAGGTTAAAGGTAGCTTATTAAAAAGGAGGTGTTTGGTGCAACCTCCCATACTGGGAAATTATGACTCAACTGTCTAGAGACCATAGCACCTGGAAGCTGGAAGAAAACAGGTAGCACTGTAGGAGACAAAGTCTGGCTGTACAACCCTAGTTCCTCTGAGGATGAGGGTCATGTTTGGCTCTAGAGCTGGATTATGACCAACCACAAGAGTTGAGAGAAAAGCCTCTGTTTTAGTTCATGAAGTTCTGGACTTCTGAGGGAACAGTGATGAAGTGGGACTCCAGGAGTGGACAGGAAATCAAGGTGTTAGCAGAGAGGAACAGTATACTCCCTTTCAACTGTTCTACTTCTCCACGCTTCAAAAACTCTACTCTTCGATGGAATGGTCTCAGGAACATCTTATGTCCCTACAGCCATATTATAAGAGTTACTGCAGTCCTCTCTCTCCTTCCCTCTTCACATCTAACCAATCCCCAATATTCCCAAGTCTTGCTGATTCAACCTCATAAGTAGTTTATGAATTCACTATCTCAGTTATAGTGGCCACAACTCAAGCCCTCTGTGGCCTGGACCATTCCAGTGCTTCTCTAAATAGACTTCCTGTCTCCAATTTTGGACTCTTCCAGACTAACTCATGATCTAGAGTCAGATACTGTTCTAGAATTTGAATCCAATTCTGCCTCAACATGACTTAAACCCCTGACATGTGTAGAGGATACAGGTAAACTTCCATAGCTGCAGTCACAAGGTCCTCTCTGATGGAACCTGGCCCACTGCTTCAATCACCTCAGTCACAGCTCCCAACCTCTCACAGCTTCTTCACCACACCAACTGCCAGCTGTTCCTCACAAGCTGTTCCTCATTTGCAACACTGGGGAAACCACTGAGTCTAATTCATCTTTGTGTGCTTATCATCTATCCTAGTCCCAGCGACGGGGTCAACATGTAATAAATAACTTTTGAATGAGGGAGTGACTATGTGTGGAACTCATCCTTAACCTAAACTCATGTGGTTGTTAAAAGACTTTACAGACAGGAGTTCCAACTCCCTCCCTGTTACTTTACGGTGATGTGACCACCTTCTCAGCCTCAGTATCCTTATCCGTCAAATGGTGACAATAAATGGATTATTATGAGAATTACACAATAAAATGTCTGCAAGCTGTCACCATGGTGCTTCGAATGTGCTCAGTAAGCAGTCCCACTACTGTTATTGTTATGATCATTATCATTATTATTAATAATGATTAACTATTATTAATAGCAGTACTCCCTCTTCAGTTTTATTATGGGAGCTGTTCACTCCTGTTTTGGGCATTGATTTCCTCATCTTGATATCATGGAGTTGAGTGGGGACAGCCCAGTTCCTCATCACCAAACAACAGAAATGCACTACTCCCTGAGATCACATGTATGTCTGTCACTATTAAGGGGTGTGAGTGATAGCAGGCCTTTTGAGAGTGTGTGTGGAAACCAAAGGAAGAAAATAGAGCAAAATACTGACTCTAAGAAATACATAATATATATTATCTGCTGTGTGTGTGTGTTTTCTGAATGTGTTACATCTAAGCTATAAAAGTCTGGCTTTGGTCTCTGGTTTAAATTGGGGCTATGACCTCATTATCTGGGGTTGCAGGCTCCAAAATAAACCTTACTCCATAATTTAGTGAAATTCAAGAAACGATTATGTGTAAGAATCTCAGGAAATCTCATTCTATTTCCATGTATTTCCACATCCAAAACAAACACAGTAATGCCTCTGAACATCCCAGGTGTCCACCGGTGTGGGGGGACATTGGAAACTCAGAAGTTGCTGTTGGCAGTTTCTATCAAGGCCAACTATACTTAACTTGTCAGGAGAGGTTGAAAGATTTACCCAATTTAAATCCCCTTCATGGCCTTCTGGTCTACTGTTGTTTTCTGACCTACCGCAGACCAAAACAGTCATTTCATTTGTCAAATTCATGTTTGGCTGTTGTGCAAGAAGAACCCGCATTATGCAGCAAAGATCTCCAGAAATGATTATAGCAAATGCGCTGTTATTGTTGGTTGTCTCTTGTTTTTGCTCAAAGCCTATCTCAAACTTCTTCTCTATCTTTCCTTTTAAGTTCTCACAGTGTCTGATCTAAAATAAGTGGACTCTTCTAGGTTTGTGAAACGATACATGGGGGTTGGTTTAATTTTTTTTTAAATGGAAGGAATAATCGTGGGATTCAACTTGTTGCCAGGGATTATGCTAGATACCTATTACGTTGTAGGAGTCTCACTTTATCATCATGATAACCCTGAAAGAATTTTACCTCAGTGGAGAAACTGAGGTTCAGAGAAGGTATTTAACTTCATTAATATCACACAAATAGTGAGCAGTGGAGATGGAATTAAAAACATTTCAGAGCTTAATCCAAATTCCACACATTGCATTACCCTGACTTTTTTTTTTTTTTAAATACCTCCAGGAATTTTGTTTCCCAGTCACAACTCCGAATTTGTCCACAGTGGAGAATATAGTCAGGGAAGAAGTTACGGTGGTAAACGGGAAGGAGATAGAAAGCACCCCCGTCTCTCTATAGGCTGGGAAGACATATTGGTGGGTCAGAAATTAAACAGTATCTGCTCCTCATCAAAGAGAAGAGCTTTAAGATTGAATTAGAGAAAGCAGCCTGTAGACTTTCCTTTTAGGGTTGTAAAATTGAATGTTCTTTATCTTAAAAATATAAAATCTATTCAATTACAACACAGAAGGTAAAATTTCTTTCCAAGTGTACCCAGAGATTATTGAAAGAGGAGAATCCTCTTAAAATCATCACGCTTTGGCATTTTGAATAAGCACCCTTGTTCACCATAGGCGTGGTGGTGCCCCAAGACTTCTTTTGGGAATGTGAAGAGTCTCCCTTGAGTTTCCAGTTTGCTGCTGCCAAATCTGGGTCCCTCCTACCCAGAAAAGACCTCTCCCAGTTGGGATCAGCGTGGATGCTTCTGTGCCAAGAATTGCCGAGAAATTCAAACAGTTCCAGAATCTGGAATAGTTACAAATTAATTGCATTTAATTACACAAGGCTAGATCATCCAATATCTTCTAGGTAGTTTATGCTTTCTTTTGGGTACTGATGTATAATTTAAAGCATAAATAATGTGAATTTCCCTTTTGGAAATATTAACTAGTGCAGTGTTCTACCTAATGGAGGTTGTTATTTTACTGTTTGTGAAATTAAATTTTCCTATCTGCATTGAAGTTGTAGGTATCCAAAGAATCACTCTTGCTTTAGTAGAAGGTATTTTGCCCCAAGGAATCTGAATAGTCAAACTATGAGTACAGCTACAAGTTCTAAAATATTCAAATATATATATAGCAATAATTCTTCCTCCCATTGGAGAAGAGAACTAGACCAAATAATTGTCTAGACTTAAACCTCCTTTTCTCCAAGTCATTTTGATGTTTACTCTGTTTATAGACCAGTGCTTAAGAACTGCCCTTCTCTATCAAGCTAGCCCAGGCTCAGTATAACTTACAAACAGTATAATTTGGGGTTTGCAAAATCCCCAAATCTATAAAGAGGATGGATCAGCTGAACAAAAGGTATAGTTTAATGGAAGACTACGGGTTCTGTACCTCACTTGCCAATATTTGTTGAGGGGCCCTGGGTGGAACCCAGCATATCCCTAAATCTCACATTATCCTTTTATAAAAGTAGAGGATTGACCTACTTAATTTCTAAGGCTCCATTAGGGCTAAGGTTCATGTATCCATGGCGAAGTATAGAAGAACTCTGAACTGTTCCAAATATAATGGGCTTGGAGTAATGGAGAACGCCAAGGGCAGGAGGTAACCATTAAAGAGGAACATCATGTAGTGTGAGGAGGCATCATTTCACACTAGAGAGCCCTTGGTTCAAGCTTTGTCTCTGCCACCTACCGATTTTGTAACCCTGAGTAAGTTACTCTACCTCTCTAAACCTCCAGTTCTGTGATAAATATAAAGCCCTTGGTGCACTTTTGAGGCAGAATGAGCTCTTATTAATTGCTAAATCTAAATAAAAATTTAAAAGAAAAACTGGCACATAGCTTATCCTAGATGTTTGTCTTCTGGGGTCTGTTTATTCTTATGTCCTCTCTTCTTCTCACTCTTCTTTCACTTTTTCTGCTAAAAAGGTGACATCTGCTTAGATTTCTGTTTTTTTGTCCACAAAGCAGTGCCATGTATTTGCTAATTCTTCCAAGTAGGGCTATCTAAGTTCAGAGCACATCTCTCCTTGGAAATTAATAGGGACACTTGTTTATTATTATTGTCTTCAAGCTTGTCTCCCCACTGCTTGTAGCCATACTTTCCAGTCTATTCTACACACCGTAACCAGACGGTCATATCCCTTCATAGTGCAAATTCCTTAATAGCTTCCCCACTGATTTTATTTATTGATCAAGCCAAAATTCCTAACAGAGCCCTGCTTATTACAGACCTTGCTAGTTTCATCAGACTCACTCTGTATCTTTGCTTTCCTCAATGAGGAGTTTTCTCACGGCATCTTAAATGTTAGCACCCTCCAGATATATCTTTGTTCACCATTCAAAGCCCACCTCAAAAGCTTCTTCATCCTGGAAGCCCTCCTTGATCTCTATTCTGACTCCATTCATCCAAGACAAGATCACGTCTTCTTGGTAAATGTTCACATAAGAAGCCTATGCTGTCCAATTATTTTCATTTTTATTTTTTTAACAATCATTACAATTAAAATGTAAAAATTAGGCCTGGCACAGGCTCACATCTGTAATCCCAGCACTTTGCAAGGCTGAGGTGTTCCAATGGCTTTGAGCTCAGGAGTTCGAGACCAGCCTGGGCAACATGGTAAAACCCTGTCTCTACAAAACTTAGCTGGGCGTTGGTGGCATGCACCTGTAGTCTCAGCTACTTGGGAGGCTGAGGCTGGAGAATCACTCGAGCCCAGGAAGCAGAGGTTGCGGTGAGCAGAGATCACGCCACTGTACTCCAACCTGGGTGACAAAGTGAGACCCTGTCTCAGGAAAAAAAAAAAAAAAAAAAAAAAAGAACAACTATTGGTACAACCCATAAGTTGATGTTTATTCTCTTTTCCTCCCCATATAAGCTTCAGGTCTAGGTTGTGACTACCTTTTCCACTATTAAATCCACACTGCTCAATATAGTTAGTGCCTGGCACATAGTACATGTCCAATAATATTTAATGAATAAATAACTGGCTCTTTGAATGACAACATACACATCTAAAATGAAGACAGTTCATCCTGGAATTGTAAGATGTGGAGTTCAATGCTCATAAATTATTTAAAAAGTTAGATATTTGACAGGAACAAAATGATCCTGAGATCCTGAGAGGCTCCAGGATGTACAGTTGTTGAAATGTCACCTTTAACTCGTGAGTATTGATTTACAGTTTGCTTTCTTGGGTACATAGGATTCTGTACTAGCAGGGGAAAAATCAAATTTCTGCATCTCAGTGAAGGAGAAGTCTAAGTCACATTTGGTATCATCTATCGGAAGGTTGTGGCGTGTGTGTGTGTGTGTGTGTGTGTGTGCGTATGCGTATTTAAGGGTTTTACATTGGCATTCTTGGTGGTAAGAAGAAAAAAGACTTAAGTCATATATTTTTTTCATCAGAGATTAGTTTTGCCTATTTCAAAACTTCAGTTGAATGGGATCGTACAGAGTACTGCTTCATATCTGGCTTCTGCTATTCAGTATTATGTTTTTGAGGTGGATTCATGTTGTGGCACGTTTCGTAGTTTGTTACATGTTATTGTTATATGGTATTCCATTGTATGTATATGTCACTAATTGTTTATTCATTTCCTTTTGATGGACATCTGAACTCTGTATAGTTATTTATTATTGTTGGTGAAGCTTCCATAAATATTCTTGTACAAGCCTTTTTATGTACATATGCTTTCATCTCTTTTGGGTGCACATTAAAAGTGGTATTGCTGGGTCCTGGTGTAGGCGTATGTTTACTTTTATGATATTGCTGGACTGGTTTCCCACTGATCCTACCATTTTGCACTCCTTTCAGGTCCACAGCAACATCTGGTGCTGTCAGTCTCTTTTGTTTTAGCCATTCTAGTCAGTGCATGATATTATCTCATGGTTTTATTTATATTTTCCTGATGACTAATGTTGAACACTTTTTCGTGTGCTTTTGACCATTTGAGTATTTTTAAAATTAAGTTCCGGTTTGAGTTTCTTGTTCATTAAAAAAACTGAGTCATTTATCTTTCAAATATTGAGGTTTAAGGGTTGTTTATACATTTTTATATTTTGAGTATCAGTCTTTTTTTTTTTTTTTTTTTGAGACAGTGTCTCATTCTGTTGCCCAGGCTGGAGTGCAGTGGCACAATCTCGGCTCACTGCAACCTCCACTTCCTGGGGTTAAGCAATTCTCCTACCTCAGCCTCCCAAGTAGCTGGGATTACAGGGGCCTGCCATCATGCCCAGCTAATTTTCATATTTTTAGTAGAGATGGAGTTTCATCATGTTGGCCAGGCTGGCCTCGAACTCCTGACCTCAGGTGATCCACCCGCCTAGGCCTCCCAAAGTGCTAGGATTACAGGCGTGAGCTACTACGCCTTGCCTCAGTCTTTTGACTATTTTGTCAATGTTTATGTCTTAATATGCACTTTATAATGTTGTATTTTGAAAGGCAGATATGCTTAATTTTAATAAAGTCCATTTTGCCATGTTATTTTTCCTTTATGGTTGGTACTTTTTGTGTCCTAAGAAATTTTTGATCACTTTAATGTTGTGAAAAAATTCTCTGAGATTCAATATAGAAGATTTTTAGTTTTATCTTTTACATTGAGGTCCATAGACCATCTGAAATTAATTTTTGTATATGATGTGAGATATAAGTCGTTTCATCTATTTTGTATATAGATAAATTCCTTCCCCAATAAATTGCTTTGGTCCTTTCCTGAAAAATCAACTAACCATTTAAGTCTGGGTCTATTTCTGAATTTTGTTTTCTGTTATATTGATATATTTTTCCAATGTTACACTAACATGACACACTATTGTGATTATGTTCAGCTTTCTACTGTCATAAAATTGAGTAATAGAATTTCTTCAACTTTAAATCTCTTCCTTTTCAAAATTGTTCTGGCTATTTAGTCTTTTGCCACTGGATGCAGTGGCTTATGCCTGTAATCCCAGCATTTTGGGAGTAGGGGTGGGTGGATTATTTGAGGTCAGGAGTTCGAGACCAGCCTGGCTAACATGGTAAAACCCCATCTCTACTAAAAATAGAAAAATTAGCCAGACATGTTTGTATGCGCCTGTAATCCCAGCTATTCGAGAGGCTGAGGCAGGAGCATTGCTTGAACCCGGGAGGCGGAGGTTGCAGTGAGCCAAGATGGCACCACTGCACTCCAGCCAGTCTGGGTGATGGAGTGAGACTCCATCTCAAAAAAATAAAAATAAATAATAATAAAGTCTTTTGTATTTTCACATAAATTTTAAAATCTAATTGTCAATTTCTACAAAAGTGGCAGCTAGAATTTTGATTGATGTTGAACTGCATTTAGAAAACAATTTTCAAAGCATTAGCATCCTAACTATATTTTTACAATCCAAAAATGATTTACTCTTCATTTATTTAAATTTTTACTTCTCTCCAAAAAGTTTTGTAGTTTATTAGCATAGAAGCCTAGTACATATTTAAATAAATGTATATCTAAGTATTTTATATTTTGTAGTATTATTTATATTTTTGTGTGTTATTGAAAAAATTTTAAAAACATTAAGCTTGATTTCTGTAAACATATGGAAATACAATTTACTTTTATATATTGACTGTATCCTGTGACCTCAATAAATTTATTTATGCACTCTGGTAGCACTTTGTTACATTCTTTACAATTTTCTACATACATGATGATGTCATCAGCTAATAAAGGTAGTTCTACTTCTTCCTTCCTAATATATTTGGCTTTTATTTTTCTTGTCTTATTGCACTGTCTAGGACCTGCAGTAAAATGTTGAATAAAATTTATGAGGAAAGACATCTTTACCTTATTCCTGATCTTGGGGAAAAAGTGCTTAGTCTTTTATCTTAAGCACAATGTTAACTACAGTGTTTTCCATAGATTCCTTTTATTAGATCGAGAACATTTCCTTCAACTCCTACTATGCTAAGAATTTCTATCATGAACAGGTTTCACACATTGTCAAAGTGTTCATTCACTGGGATAACTATATACTTTTTCTCTTATATTCTGTTAGTATGGTGTATTGTATTTGCAAGTATTAAACCTACCTTACATTCTTAAAACAAATCAAACTTGATCATAATATATTATCCTCTTTGTCGCCAAAATATTGTCAAGTTCTATTTCCTGGTGTGCTGTTAAAGGTTTTTCGACCTGTGTTAATGAGAATTTTTTTTTTTTTTTGTAATGTCTTCGTCTGGTTTTGCTATCAGAGTTATGTTGTCCTCATAAAACGACGTAAAAATAGTTTCTTCTTCCTGTTTTCTGAAAGCATTTATGTAGGAGCAGCATTATTTCTTCCTTGCAGGTCTAATAAAATTTAACAGAGAAGCTTTGAAACTGAATTTTCTTTTGTGATAGGTGTTTATGAATTAAAACTCTTTAATAGATGTGGAATATTTGAAACTTCTGTTTCTTCTATCAGTTTTAATAATTTGTGTATTTTAAGAAATAGGTCTTGATATTGGTAAAAAACTCTTTACAATATACCTTTGTTATCTTTTTAATGTTGGTAGTGTTTATAGTGTTTTCATTCTTCATATTGCTAGTAAGTGATTCCTCTTTCTTTCTTGACTAGTGTAATTAGGGGTTTATGAATTATATTAATATTTTCAAGGAACCAATCTTTCGTTTCCTTGATTTTTCTCTGTTGTTTATCCATTTTCTTTTTCATTTATTTCCACTCTTTCTATTATTGCCTTTTTTCTGAATACTTTAGATATAATTTGCTATTATTTTTCTAGTTTCCTATAGTGGAAATTTAGGTCCACGCTTTTAAATCTTTCTTTTATGTTATTATAAATACTTAAAAGCTATAAATTTCCTCCTACACTATGCTGCCATAAAACCAAATGAGATATTATTTTTCACAGCACCATAGACGACAGAGGGAGACTCCATCTCAAAAACAAACAAACAAACAAACAAACAAAACAGCTTTAGCTGCATCCCACAAATTTTGATGGGTTATGATCTCTTTTTGTTTATCTTTTTGTTCAGTTCCAATTATTTTCTGATGTCCCTTATGTTTCCTTTTTTGACCTATGCATTATTTTGAAGAGTGTTGTTTGATTTCAAAATATTTGTGGATTTTCCAGAGTTTTTGGTAATTGACTTCTAGTTTAGTTCTTTGTGGCCAGAGAAATACCCTGTAAGATTTTAATTTAAAAAAATTCATTGAGACTTTTTTCGTGCCCCAACACACATACCTACTGTTAGAACTATTTCATGCCTACTTGAATATAATGCATATTTTGAAGTCGTTGGATACAGTGTTCTATAAACATGAAGTCGATTTCACTGATAGGCTAGACTGATTTTTCTGCCTACGTGCCTTTATTAGTCTTCATCTCTAATCGTGAATTTATCCATTTCACAATGAGTGCTGTCATTTTTGCTTCAAGTATTTTGAAACTCTGTCATTAGGAGCACACAGATTTAGGATTGTTATGTCTTCTTAGTAAACTGACCAATAGGTCAGCTTTCTTACGATTTGTAGCTGTATTATTTTTATTATTTTATATTTAACTTATGTCGTTATATATAAAATGTATCTTTAGTGAAAAAACATATAGTTGTGTCTTTCTTTTCCATCTAGTCTGTTAAATTCTGTTTTTCATTTGGAGTGCTGAACCCATTTACATTCTATGTAAAATTGGCATGCTTCGGTTTAAGCCTACCACCTTGATATTTGTTTCTATTTGTTTGTTTCCTTCTCTTTTTTGTCCTTCTTTGGATAAAATGAGTAATTTTTTCAGATTTTCTTTTTTTAGTATTCTACCTTTTATTCTGTATTGGTTTATTACCTACATCTCAGTGTTTTATTTATTAATTTCCATGTGTATGTATGTAGACATATACATATGTGTGTGTGCATATATATATTTATTTATTGAAGTTCCTGTTCTTATATTTACAGTACACATGTCTAATTTATCATTGTATACCTTCAAATACTATTTAAAAACTTGATGTAAATGTAAGAACTTTAGCACGGTTTATTTCCGTTATCCCCTTCGGCTATTTGTTATTATTGCCATATGTTTCACTTCTAAACCTATGATAATACTGAAATATGCTGTTATGAATTTTAAGCCTTAAATTACATTAAAAACAATAAAAGTATTTTATTTATATCTACCTATAGAATCACACTCTTCATTCCTTTATGCGTAACTGAGTTTATATCTAATGTCACTTTCCTTCAGCCTGAAACATTTTCATCAATATTCTCAGAGTGCAGGCCTGATGAAAAATTATCTGAGTTTGCATTTGTCTGAAATTTGTGTTGTTGTCGTTTCCTTAATTGTTAACGAGTATTTTAATTGAATACGGAATTCTAAGTTGAAATTTTTTTTTTCTTTCAGCCTTTTAATGACATCATTATTTTACCTTTTAGTTTGCATTTCTTTACAAAGACTTTGGATATTCTTATTGTTTTTCTTATATAATGTGTATTTTCATTGTTTAACTCTTCCTCTTCTGGTGCTTTTAAAATTTTCTTTGTGTCATGGGTTTTAGCAATTTGATTATGATGTGTCTTGGTTACGGTGTGTGTGTCTTTGGCTATCCTGCTTACAGTTTAGTGAACTTCAAAAAATTTGAAAAACTTCCATCATTATTTCTCCATGTATTTTCTGTTCCTGTCTCTTCTCTCCTGCTGCTGCTTTAGTCACATGTATATTAGACTGCATGATACCACACCACAAGTCACTGAAAATTTGTTCCATTTTGTTTTCAGCTTTGTTTCCTCTTGTCCTTGTGTTAGATAGTTTATATTGTTCTGTGTTAAAGTTTCTCATCATTTTTTTCTGCACTGTTTAGTCTGTTATTAAGCCATCTAGCAATATAACTAGGAAATTTAGATACTGTATTTTCACATTCTAGATTTTTAGATACTGTACTTTCAAATTCTAGATACTGTATTTTCAAATTCTAGAATTTCTATTTGTTTCTTTTCTTATAGCCTCTATTTCTTCTCTTTCTCCTTCTCCTTCTTTTTGACAAGATCTCACTCTATTGCCGAGGCTGGAGTGCAGTGTCATGATCTTGGCTCACAACAGACTCAACCTCCTGGTTCAGATGATCCTGGTTCAGCCTCCCAAGTGGCTGGGACTGCAGGTCACAGGTGCACACCACTTTGCCTGGCTAATTTATTTTTTTGTAGAGATGAGGTTTCATCTGTTGCCCAGGTTGGTTTTGAACTCCTGGGCTCAAGCAATTCACCCACCTCAGTCTCCCAAAGTGCTAGGATTACAGGTGTGAGTCATGGCGCCTGGCCTATTTCTTTCTTGAGATTCTTTATGTTTCCTCTACATTATTCTTTCCCTTTATACTCGTGAACATTGTGATCGGTAACGCTATGTGTCAAATTTTTTTTTTTTTTTGAGATGGAGTCTCTGTTGCACAGGCTAGAGTGCAGAGGTATGATCTCAGCTCACTGCATCCTCCTTTTCCCAGGTTCAAGCGATTCTCCTGCCTCAGACTCCTGAGTAGCTGGGATGACAGGCGCATGCCACTACACCTGGCTAATTTTTTTGTATTTTCATTAGAGATGGGGTTTCACCATGTTGGCCAGGCTGGTCTTGAACTCCCGGCCTCAAGTGATCTGCCTGCCTCAGTCACCCAAAGTGCTGGGATTACAGGCATGAGCCACCACGCATGGCCATGTCAATTTGACTCAGCCAAAGAATGCCCAGTTGACTGGTAAAACATTTTTGTACGTGTCTGTCAGTGTATTTCTGAAAGATATTAGCATTTGAATCAGTCAACTGAATAAAGAAGATTGACATCATAGTACAGTTGGGCATCGCTCAGTCTGTTGAGAGCCTGAATAGAAAGTCAGAGGAAGGGTGAATTTGCTCTTTATTTCTGAGCTGGGACATCCATCTTCTCCTGCCCTTAGACACTGAAGCGCCTGGTTCTTCAGCCTTTGGACTCTGGCTGGGACTTACACTGTTGGTTCCCCTGGTTCTCAGGCCTTCAAGTTTGGACTGAAACTAGACCATCAGGCTTTCACGGGGCTACAGCTTGCAGATGGCAGATTGTGGGGCTTCTCAGCCTTCCTAATCATGTGAGCCAATCCATCATGATAAATCTCTATGCTGTTAGTTCTGTTTCTCTGGGGAATCCTGAATACAAACATATTTATAGTGACTCTTTTAAATTCTTCTTTTGCTAATTTTATTATCTCTGTCATTTTGTTGGAGTCTGTTTCCATGGACTGAATATTCTCCTAGATATGGACCACATATTTCTGGTTCTTCAAATGTCTAGTAATTTTTGGTTGGATATTGGATTGTATGGATACTAAATTTTGAGTGTCTAAATTTCCTAGTCATTCTTAACAAAATCTTAATAAAGTGTTGAATTTTGTCTTATTGGGCAGTTAACTTACTTTCAGATCAGTACAATACTTTCAACCCTTCTTTTAAACTCCGTTAGGGGTCTAGAATAACCTTGACTCTAGGGAAGCCCTTGTCAAATACTTTTGTCTTGTGGCCCTTCAAGTGCATAATATTTATCTATATTTAAAATATTATAAATTAAAAGTAAAAATTGTAAATGTTTATTAAGTGATTTAAAATGGCAATGATAAACCCCATTTCACATAAAAATATGTTTTTATGAAAAGCAACTATATCATCAAAAAATTTGTGAGATTAGTTGCAATGCAGAATGTGAAACCATATCAATAAACTTTTCATACTATGTCATGTTAAAATACATTGGTCTATCTTGAATCCAGAATAAATATCTAATTTATACATAATTTTGTAACGTCATGTTACAAAAACAACATCGTGACCCCAAACTGTCATCTCAGTCTCCCCAACTGAGCTGGATTGTGCTGTTCTAGATCCTTCTCCCTAGTTTACATTATAAAAAAGTGTGTCCAGGGGGAAAGCCAATGGAATCCTGCACTGCTTCTCGTAACAGTGCTTGGGGATAATTATTTCATATATTTTTTGTCTACTATTATAGTTGCTTCTAGTGGGAGGGCTTCTCCCATCTTCTCCAGAGTCAATATATTTTTTAGTAAGAGATATGGATACCTATAGAGAAGTGAGAAAATATTTCTTCCCACCTCTACCATGGGTTCTCTTCTTTTAAAAGAACAAATCCCTAGAATGCAGCGCTCTACAGTTTACAAAAGGCCTTTTGTAATTATTTTCTTATTCTGTTTGTATCACGTGGTTTCCATTTTGAGCCTTAGAGTGCAGTGGCAGGCTGAGGTCACAGAGCTAGGTCAGATCTGCGGTATGGAGTGGAGGAAGCTAGTTGTGTTTCACTGCTCAAGAATAGATCTTTCCTATGCTCTCACCAAAATAAGTTTGTAGGTCAGCCTTCTTTATAAACGGCTGAATAGGGAGGGAAGGGCAAAGTTGACAAGAATCGATTGAGCTCTGCCCCAAGCCAGTTGCAGTGCTGGGCCCAATGATACAGAGATGAAGAAGATAAATATGACCAGGATCTCAGGTTGGTGGAGCACTGGTGAAATAATTTTCATTTATATAGATTTATTTACTCAATCGACACATTTACATTTGGACTAGAGAACTGTTTCCTCATCAGTAGAAAGGGCATTAATAATCTCTTATTCCAGCGAGATGCTGGGGTTGGCTTGTACTGGAATGTCAGAGCTGATTATTAAATTTTCAGAAAATGTTCGGGTCAATTATTAAGCACAGTCATAATTAAGGACTAAATTATACAAATTTATCATCAAATCAATCACATTAAAACAAAGGTAATAAATCCTCAAGACTCAAAACTTTCTAATTATTTTACATGTACCTATATTATTTGGTTTATTTACATCTATTTTATCTGTATAGTAGAAATATTGTGTAACAGGGAGCAGCTGTGCATCTTTTCTTGCCTCCATGTTCAGTGACATCAAGTCAGCAGCTTGAAATCAGTGGTGATGGAAATATTTACACCATGGAAATAGGCAAATCAGGGCTTAATTTATTGTTATTTTAATTCTCTAGACTTAAGCATGTGTTAGAAATGATGTTAATGATGCATATTAACCATAAAATTGTGCAGTGTCTGCAAATAACAACTTGAGCAAACATTATTTTAGCATTTCATCGCTATTATCTAAGCTAGCAAAGAATTCACTCATGTCATTAATAAGTAAGTGAAGTTCCAGCATTTCACATTTTCACTTTCACCTTACTCACTAATGAAAGCAAAATATCAACAAATATTTATGTTGGAATTATCCTCACCTGTCCTTCACAACCACAGTTTGGCTATAGATATAATTATTTGACCAAAAAACAACAAAATATTCTTTAAGAATCGAGGGGCTATATGGAATTTACAAAAAGGAGTATTGAATATTTAAGTGGGCTTTGTGTCCTTTATATCAACCACAGTTACAATAAATGTATGTATGCAAATATATGCATGTACTATCTCCCTCCCTTCCCCCAAGAACCAGTTGTTAAACATTTACCAGCAGATGACTGCCTAACTCACATCATTGTTAAGATTAGATTAAGAGTGCCTTCAGAGTGCTTACCTTTGCGGGCAGCTATGCTAAACTGAGGATTACCATTAGCTGATGTTCCAGGTCTTGACTTGTAGGAGAAAAGGAAAATCCTATGGAGGAGGGTCTCTGACGGCTTTGAAGGAGGCAATGAATGGCCACATGTCCCCTGAGGACAGCCCAGGCTAAAGGCTCAACTTGAAGAAACGCACAGAGGTGGCAAGGCCAGCTTGGAATTGGTTCTCCCCCTAGGTTGGACAGAATGAAGGTGGGAGAAAAAGTAGGGAAAGTTAGATTGAAATAATTCTTTCAATAGCCTTGAATTCCAAATTGCAGAGTTTGTGCTTGCATCAGCAGGTGGTGGGGAGCCACTGAAGGTCTTTGAGCTGTGTTTTGTGACAGTTAATATGGCAGTCTGGGTAAGATGGGTTGAAGAAGAAAGAAACTGGAGTTGGGAGAAGATTGTTACAAGAATCCAGAAGAAAACAAGTGACATGAGCCCAACTAAGTTAGTGGTCATCAGAACAGAAAGGATGTTAGTAATGGAAGAAATATTTCCATGGTAGAATGAACAGCCCTTAGAAAAATAATCATACTTTTTTTTAAAAAAATTTTTAGTGTTTATTTTTTTGTAGAGGTTTGAGTATGTGGGGAGATGTCAGTGGATCAGAAAAGTATGAAATAAAGAGACTGAGGGAGAGCTCTGGAGTATTTATGCCAAGTCCCAACTCCCCACTTCTTTCCTTTGCAGGATTTGGGGTTACTGGAGATGTTTTTTTTGTCAAGCAAATACTTACTTATTTTAATTAATGTACATTTTATTTACTATTTACTTTTTCATTTATTTACTATTTTCTTTCTAGTGGCTTGTTAGTTTAAAAAAAGAAATAAGGTTTTTTTTTTTTTTTTTTTTTCGAACTGGAAATATTTAAAGAATGCTCTCTGTTTGTCTTTCGGTATATTCTGGCGAGGTGACTTTAGGCCGTAACAACTTGTGTGTTTGGGTCATGTTCCACCACAGGGCTTTCGGGCTTTGACTTGTTTATTTGGAATATGGAGGAGACATTGTAGAGACCACTTAATTCTCAGGAGCTATTCGAAAGCAGCCAAACACATTTTAAGGAAAAAAAAATTGTATTCTTAAAAAAAAAGATTTGTTTTTAGACACTGTAAATCATTAGAATATTCAAGAAGTTTTAGAAATTTGTTTATGGGCAAAAGGTCCTAAAGGGAGCGTTCCCATAGGCTTATATGGACCACAGGCTCAACTCCACAACTGGTAAACTGACATTGCAGCTAAGCTGGTCAAAGAGAGGACATATCTCTTCCTTTAAAGATCAAAATTAAGTTACTTTCAGCAATATTTTTGTGTGTGTGATTACAAAAGACAAGACTTCATGTTGTCAAATAAATCAAACAATACACAGGTAGACAGTATAATACAGGCATTTGGAGGACAAATTATGGTGTCAGGATACCTGGGTTTCCACCTCTGCAACTTTCTTGTTCTGTGGCCCTGGGCACACAGTTTCTCCAAGCTTTTTTCCTTACAGTAACATAAGAAAGAAAACAGAAATTAACTCATAGGATTGTGATCATTAAGTGAGAGGACATATGTAAACTCATGGAAACTTGTCCAACATGCCTTATTTTGTTGTTGTTCTATTTTGTTTCGTTTTCAGCTTTTAGCAGGCTGAAGCCAAGTTTTTTAGTTTCTGTCACTAGCAATAAATGGAAAAGTGGGATGGGTCAGCAGTAGAAAAAAAAAAAAAAAGCCAAGCTATCCAATTTGAAAATTCACAAAATATATGAATAAACATTTCACTGAAGAGGGTGTATGGATGGCAAATAAACATGTGAAAAGATGTTAATCATCAATAGCCCTTGGGTAAGTACAAATTAAAACCACAGTGAAATATCATTACACATCCATCAGAATGGCTAAGATAAAATATAGGGACAACACCAAAAGCTAGTGAGCACGAAGAGAAACTGGATCACTGATACATTTCTGGTGGGAATGTAACATGACCATGCCATTCTGAAAAGCAGTTTGGGAATTTCTTATACAACTTACTATGCAATTGTCATATGACCCTGCCATTATTCTCTGGGATATTTATACCAGAAAAATGAAAATGTATGTTTACACAAAAACCTAACACATGAATATTCAAAACAACTTTATTCAAAATAGCCCCAAACCAGAAGTAACCCAGATGTCATTCAGCAAGTGAATGGTTAAACAAACTGTGGTACGTCCATAGTATGGAGTACTACTCAGCAATAAAAAGGTATGAGCTATGGATACACGCAACGACTTGGATGAATCCAGATAATGATGCTAAGTGAAAAAGCAGTCAATTCTGAAATAATACATATTCTACAATTCCACTGATGTAGATTTCTTAAAGTAAGAAAATTGTAGAAATAGAAAACAGATTAATGGTTGGCAGGGGTTAGGGATGGGTCAGGGAGGAGGGTTACAAAAAGCCACCCAAGGCATTCTTGTGGTGATGGAACTCCTCTACCTTGACCATGGTGCTGGATGCTGGAACCTACCTGTAAGATAGGTTGCATAAAACAAATGAGCAAAACAAGGGATATCTGGGAATCAATGAATTGTATCAATGTCTATATCCTGTTGTGATTTCACCTTATAATTTTGCAAGATGTTACCATTGGGGAAAATGAGGTAAACTCTAAAAGGAAACTCTTTGCATTATTTCTTACAACTGTTTGTGAATCTACAGTTTTCTCAAAATAAAAAAGTCTTTAATTTAAAAAAGGAATATTGTAAGTTGTTAACAAAACAAAACTGAATCGGTTAACCAAGGGTTTGACTCAGTCAACTTGCTGCACTATTTGTTTATTTAGGTGCTCACTAGCCAAGCACTGATTGGCCAAATTCCACCTCCTTTCTTATGAATGAGTCCAGTGAGTTGTTCAGTGGCAACACAGCCTAAATGTAGGAGATAGAAATGCTATGTGAGGAAACAGGGTTAAAGGTCTGGGCCAGAGTTGCGCACTCAGCAAGTTTATTTATTAGGGACCTCTTTGCACCTCCATCGGGAATGGTAATCAAGTATGAAGACTTAGTCTTTAGTACCTTCTTCGGGAACATCACTCTGGGTTCTGGATGGCCTTTACAAGAATAGTCAAGACTTGAGCAACTCACATCTGTTTGGGAAATTCAAGCTTATTACCTCTAACTGGGGAGGCAGTAATGACTGTCATGGAAGAAGGAGACCTCAATTTAAGCAAACAGCTGTCTTTCCTTGACTACAGAAGGGTAAACAGGGCTCAAGTTGGCCCTTAGCGTACTGATCCATGGAAACATAGCTTAAACAGATTCTCTCATTGAGCACAGTGAGAAAAACACTCCGTGGCAGTTTCTGACCCTGTGCAGGTAACGCACGGAGGCAAAGAAATTCACTTTGTTTTGCTGGGGCCAGGCAAGACAAAGGGGCCCCATGCTTTAGTACCCTGCATTTTAGCCGTTTCCCAGGGGCTGCCTATGCACGGCTGCTCTCTGTTTTTAGGAAAGCTATTTGGAGCCCCGTCCTGGCAGGGTTTGTGGTTTGTCCAGAGGAATCGCCTGTATCCTGTTCTTACCCAATTATCTGCTACTCAACTGATGGACCCTCCAGTCAATTTCCCTTGGCACTGTGGGGTAGCTTAGTATTAAAATTCCACAGATTTTTCTCCTGGCCTTTGCAGTGGGGAGGACTCGATTGCAGCACTGCAGGGCTGTGCAAGCTCGCTCACTGGCGACAGTCAGCTGTGATTTTCCATCAGCTGCATCTCATTATCCCGTCAGGGCTCCCTCCTGCCTATCGATGAGAAACAATGTGTAATCACTCCCAACTGATTGCAAATCACTCTGCACTCCTGTGTGAACCTTGGCCCACGACCACATGGCTCAGCCTGCCAAATGGTCCCTAGGCTGGGTCTGTGGAGCCCGCACTGCTTTCACAGAGGGGTCTCCAGGAGCTTGGATCACAAAGGCCATGCTTTCTTCTTGGGATAGAGTGGGAGAGAAGGGGCTATGTTAAAGAGGGGTATTGGCTAGTCACGTATTGGCTAGTCACAAACCCCGGAGAACTACAGGGTCAGATTCAGAATAGCTATCTCACGGAACTAATTTTCAAGATAGAGAAATGGCCATGCCTCTTCCTTTTATGGAGTCTAAAATCAACCAGTTGTTGGTGGTATAGACTCGAATTTTTCCGATAGGAACAGTAAAGCATACTGGTTATAGGACTCAGACACTGAAGGCACACAGATCCAATTCAAGTCCTGATTCTGATAGTTACTGCCTGACACTGGACCAGTTGCTTAATCTCTGTGTCTGAGCTTTGGTTTTCCTATCTGTAAAATGGGAAAAATATCAGTACCATGCATTTAGAGATGTTTTAATGATTAAATGAGATAATAAATGCAAAATCTTTAGGACCCACTGAATACCAATTATTGATGTTAGTAATACAATTTAAAATTGTGGAAGATGCTTATTACCTAGTAACAGATATCAGCACCCATTCTGTATCCCCTTTCTACCAAAAGCATTGGGGAAACAATAAAGATTCAAAGCCTCTTAGGGCCCCAGTTGTCTGTTGATGCTTTCCAGGGAAGAGTGGCTAGGTCTTTGGGGAAGTTCCTGTAATGAACAATCAATGCCTGGACAAAAGTCCCCCTGAGTAGTGAAGTCATTAATGAAGACAACGGAATAGGAAGGTCATGATAATGCAGTGTAGACAGTAAGTTGTGTGGATGGTTGGAGCAGATTCAGTGCTCAGTGTCTAGGCTGTTTGTTGGGTAGATGGCTTTGTTTCTCATTTTGTATTTATCCTTATCATAACAAGGGAGAATTTTCTTTGGGGCTCTAATCTCCTGAAATGTTTGTACTTCTCCTGAAAAGCCCTTTGATTTTGCCTGTTGGATGTTGCAAATCTTGGGATTGGCCATGCTTGCCTCTTTGTTTTGACTTCAGGGAAGTTCAGAGCCACATCTCACTGAGCAAGCATGGGTCACACCATGGTACATTTTGCATTTTTATCTCTTACCTGGTGCACGTTGGTTTTGCTGGTCATGGTTCAAATGTTTTTGTTTTGTGTTTGGTTGTGGTGGTGTTGGGTGAAATTCAGAGTGCATGGATGCCTGTGGCTCCAGGTTTCTCCACATCATGGTACCTAGTACAAATGGCTTGACACTTAATACGAGAAAACTCCAGAGGATATCAGCCAGTCAAGAAGAAAAACTCAACTGTTCCATTTAGCAGTTCCCTCCCTGGGAAGTTACTCCTCTCCCAGACCTTTATTTATTTATTTATTTATTTATTTATTTTACCAATGTGCTTTTCATTTGGCATATTTGTGAACAACTGGGTTTTATTCCTTTAACTGCAATTGCAACAGGCATTTGTCTAATCTTTAAAAATATTTGTCATATTATGAAATCTTTAAAGTATAGAGAAAATGCAGAGAATGATGTAACTTAGCCAGCGCATTCATCACTCAACTTTGTTAAAATGTTTTACTCTGCCATATTCACATTCATTTTTTTCCTAAATGATGCATTATTATAGACAGTTGAAATCCACTGAATTTCCCTCATTCCATTTTTCTCAGTCTCTTCTCAGAAGCAACTACCCTGAATTTGCTGATTATTAATCTAAGTCATAATTTCATACTTGTACTCAATATAGAAATACCCATAAACAGCATAAGAGTATTGTTTTTATATTTGAAATTTTATGTAACCAACAACTTACTGCAGTTTTCTTTTTCTGTGTAATATTTTGTTTGGCAGATCAATTCATTTTGATAGGTATGTATTTCTAGTTGATTTATTTTATTTGCTGAGGAGTATTTCACTGCATAAATATGCAATTCATTTATCTATTCTCCTATTGATGGACATCTGCAGGGCTTTCCACTTGTGGCTATTATGAACATCCTAGGTTATAGCACTACACATTCCAGTACCCGCACATCATACACATGTACAAAGCCTTCTCCAGGGCATATTCCTAGGAGTAAAATTGCTGGGTCTCAGTTATGCCTATCTTCAATTTTGCTAGATTTTGCAAAACTACTCTCCCAAATGATTATAAAAATTTACACACCCAACAAGAAAGTATGAGAATTTGCTTTGTTCTGCATTCTTGTCAACACTTGGTATTGTTAGACTTTTCAATTCTAAACTATCTTATGTGTGTGGAATGGTATCTTAGTGTTTATTTTCTTTATCATTAGTGAGACTGGTCATCTTTTCACTCACTCATTGGTCTTTTGGGTTTTCTGTTCTAATACTTGTACATTCATAAATTTTGTTCATTTTATTATTGCCTTCTATGCGTTTCTTAATTAATTGTAAGATATTCTGCATACCATCCCTTTCATAGAGAGTGTGTTGCTAATATCTTCTCTGAGGCCTTTTGGCTTTGTTTTAAAGTATTTTGTTGTATAGAATTTTCAAGTTTTAACAAATGCAAAGTTATCATTAATTTTCTTTAAAGAAATAATAATACATTTGAGCAATGGTTGAGAAATCTACTATTACAAGGCATAAAGATAATACTCTTCTATATATTCCACTAAATTTTTAGGTCTGCTTTTCACATTTAGGTTTTAATCCATTTGGAATAATTCTTTGTGCATGGAGTGAGAAAGTGATTGATTCTATTTATCTTCTTTTGGAAAACCAGCTGTGCCAGGACTATTGATTATGTAGTTCACTTTCCCTTTGCTGATTTCTATGGCCATTATATTCTACATTACACTTCTGTAAATGGTTGGATCTGTTTTGGAGTTTCCTATTCAATCCCGTTGGTCTGTATTTTCACCTTATAATGATGTCACAATTGCTATGGATTTCTAATAAACCTTGATACCTGGTAAGTCCCTTGGTTTTTTCTACTTACTCAAAATTTTCTTTATTACTGCCTCTTTTATCTCTCATATGAAATTTTAGTATTACCTTCTGAAGCTCCTTGTTGGGATTTTATAGGAATTACTTTGAATTTAAATATAGATTCATTTGGGAAGAACTGTCGGTTTGTAATCTGATCACCCATAACTATGATCTATATCTTCAGATACTGAATTTTTTTTATGACGTAAGGTAACATTTCCTATTTTTTTTCCACAAAAAGTGTACATTTTTTTTAGTTTTTTTTCTACATAGTTATTATTTGGGTTGCCATTATAAATCACACCACATTTAATAAATACACTTTGTAATTATGTGATGTCAGATAAATAAGAACACAATTGATTTTTGTATGGCACCCTCCTATTAGTTTCAATAGTTTGTATCTAAAATGCTGTCAAACATGTGAGTGGAATAGGGATATCCCAAAATGTCAAATTAGTTGCTTCTAGGTGAAGTGATTATGGGTGATTTTCTATTTGATTCTTTACACTTTTCAATACCTTTAATTTATGTACAATAGGTATCATCTCTTTAATAATTGAGAAAAAATGAAAATCAATGATAGTAAAGATAATAGTCATCACTTAATTGGCACCCAAAACTTGTCAAGCATGTGCTAAATGCTTCATACACATAATTTAATTTTAATCCTGATAATAATTTTGCATAGAAGGTGTTGTTTGGCACATTTTCAAATGGGGAAGCTGAGGCACAGAGCAACTTACCTAAATATTGCCCAGTGAATCAAATAGTTCAGCTGAGTTTCATGGTAATATTTTGTACTCTGGTCCAACTCACAAGGACACATTCTTTTTTTTTTTTTTTTTTTTTTTTTTTGAGACGGAGTCTCACTCTGTCGCCCAGGCTGGAGTGCAGTGGCCGGATCTCAGCTCACTGCAAGCTCCGCCTCCTGGGTTTACGCCATTCTCCTGCCTCAGCCTCCCGAGTAGCTGGGACTACAGGCGCCCGCCACCTCGCCCGGCTAGTTTTTTTGTATTTTTTAGTAGAGACGGGGTTTCACCAGGTTAGCCAGGATGGTCTCGATCTCCTGACCTCGTGATCCGCCCGTCTCGGCCTCCCAAAGTGCTGGGATTACAGGCTTGAGCCACCGCGCCCGGCCTGACACATTCTTATAGTAAATTCTTCTTTGCTGCATTCAGTCTGTAAAGGTCTAGATGGTCCCCAGAGAAACAGTTTTCCAGAGAATTCATGGGGACTCCTCTGCAAGTGGAAGAGGGGAGGCCAGGCTTGGCGGTGACTACTTGGACTGAGGATTTTGAAAATGAAAATTTAAAAAGTGTCAAAGGATGAGAGATGCCCAGGAAGGCCAGAGCTTTTATAAGTTCCTTAACTTACAACCGTCCCTTACTCAGGAAAATAAGCATTGACCCAGTAATTTACAATATTAGAAAAAATGAAGTCTGTTCCTCTGAGGGTGAAGATTTTCCTTTGTCCTCAGCTTCACTAAAGTTTAAAGATCATAAATATGACTTAAAGGGTTCAGGTAATCTAAGGCCACAACTGCGCTACAATACAGACTAGGAAACATGGGACGAATTAAAGTAACTTATTGCTTTTGTTACTATTTCCCCAGTGCATTAATGATCACCAGAAAGTTAAAATACAACTTTCAGTAATGGTATCCAAGTCTCCAAACCGGGTTCTCTAACCAGATAATCATCTAGAAGCTACCACTGGAAGAATCCTCAGCAACCATTATTACCAAGCACAAAATCTCACAATCTTACCGTATTTCCCTTCCAGCTTTTCTTCTTTTGTTGCCCTCACTTCCCTCCTATCTTCTCCCCTCCCCTTTCCTCCTTCCTGAGACTGTTACTACTTTTGTAGGCCCTGGACACTTTTATGGGCCACTTTCTCCATTAAATAAATTTAAAAACTACATTTTATGACTGCATTGGTATATGAATAAATATGATACACGCAGAATTCAATAGTATATATTTGTTGTTATATTCACTTTTTTCTTCTGATTTTAAATAAAAGTAAAGTTATGACATTGATGTGGACCCCTAAAAGTATCACAGTTCCTAAATATTGGGCCTCTTCTACCTAATGGAGGAGGTAGCTCCACTTCTTCCCTCTCTCCCTCCTTTCCTCCTCCCTTTCTTCCTACTTTTTTCTCTCCTTTTCTTCTTTCTTCCCTGCCTCCCTACCTTTTTTCCTTTTCCTTCCTTCCCTTTTCCTTCCTTCCTTCCTTCCTTCTTCCTTCCTTCCTTCCTCCCTCCCTTCCTCTCTCCCTCCCTCTTTCTCTCTCTTTCTCTCTTTCTTTTCTTTTTCTCTTTCTTTCTTTCCTTCTTTCTCCTTCCTTCCTTCCTCTTTCTTCTTTTTCTTTCTTCCTTTCTCTTTCTTTCCTTTCTTTCTTTCTTTCTTCCTCCTTCCTTCCTCCCTCCCTTCCTTCCTTCCTTCCTCCCTCCCTCCCTCCCTCCTTCTCTCCTTCTTTTCTCTCTTTCTTTCTTTCCTTCTTTCTCCTTCCTTCCTCTTTCTTCCCCTTCCTTCCTTCCTTCCTTCCTTCCTTCCTTCCTTCCTTTCTTTCTTTCTTTCTTTCTTTCTTTCTTTCTTTCTTTCTTTCTTTCTTTCTTTCTTTCTTTCTTTCTTTCTTTCTTTCTTTCTTTCTTTCTTTCTCCTTCCTTCCTTCATTCCTGTCTTTCCTTCTCCTTTCTTTCTTTTCTTCTTTCTCTCTTCTTCTTTCTCTCTTCTTTCTTTCTCTCTTTCTTGCTTGCTCTCACTTCCTTCTCCTTTCCTTTCCTTTCTTCCTTTCTTGCCAACAGTTGGCATACTCACTAAGCAAAACATGTTTTCAGTTTCTTCTATACCTTGCTTGCAATAATTTCTGTTCTAAGAAATGAAGAAGACATTTTCTTTCATATTTCTTTGAAAAAATAAAATCTAACTATGAAGGTTTTTTTCTGGAATCTTAAAAGACTTTTTGTTGTTGTTCTATCATGGGTAGTTTGGATTATCTGTTTTTCTTTTTTTCAGCATCATCTGTGCATTCCCAATTTATGAGAAACCCACAAAGATCCTATGGCAATGTTCCTAACACTGGCTCAACTTCTGGGCGCACTGAGCTGTCCTTTAGAGTTTAGATTGCCAGGGCTTCTGCTGGTGCAGCAGATGACATGGAATTTTAAAAAATGAGAAGCACATACACTATCTTATCATTCAAAAAACAAAAGCCACTTGAGATACGTGGCTACCAAAGGGAGTCCACGCAAGCCTGGCGGTTTCCCTCTTACTACTCAGAGCAGCAGCTGGATTCCACAGCTGTTTTCCTTTGCTCTTGGAGCATTGCACATGCATTTGGAAATGACCCTTAGGAGTCAAGGGGCCTTCTTTTTGCTTGTCTAGAAGATAACTTTCCCAATATAGCACCAGAGTCAAAAGGAGGAATTCAGGGTTGGAAACTCAGTCTATACAATGGCCCGAAGGCCTTGGGCCATTCAAATTGCAAAACTGTGAATCTTCTGGGTCTGGTAGGGGGTCAGGGAGGGTTGGGCTTGGCTGTCCTTGGTCATGGGCTGGTGATATGCAACATAACCTCAGAATGTACTCCAGGCTTGAGTGAACAGACAATTTAATATTGATTGTGACAGGCCTTCGTCTATGACACTTTCCAGCCTCATAAAGAAAGGACAATGGTTTTCAGTATACCTGACCCTGGATGCCAAGCACCTGCAGAATGAGACCTAAAATAAACTGTGAGCTGAAACCTTAGAGTGTGTGTTATTTATATAATGCAGTGTCTCACTATGTTTAACAACTTTTCATATCATGCAGGGGGGTGCTAGATAAGGAGAATCAAAATAGTCATCTTTTTGAGGACTAATGAGTGGAATGGTTCAGTAAATAATTTGGTGACAATCTCCTTCACCACTTTCCTTGATGCCCTCTTTATTCTTTGGTCCTTGTATTAACAGAGACTCTTTACTGAGCAACTACAAAGATCCAGACAGCATGCTAAGTCAGAGCTGCATGAGCATTAGACTTTAGAGAGCTGCAAAAATATTTACAAGTAGGCATCACTGGGTGCAGTGGTTCATGTCTGTAATCCCAGCACTTTAGGAAGCCCAGGGTGTATGGATCATGATCACTTCAGCCCAGGACTTTGAGACAACCTGGGCAACATAGTGAGACATTGTCTCTACAAAAAAAAATGGCCAGGTGTGATTGCAACCACCTGTAGTCCCACCTACTAGGGAGGCTGAGGCAGGAGGATCACTTGATCCTGGGAGGTTGAGGCTGTAGTGAGCCATGATTGCACCACTAAACTCCAGCCTGGGTCACAGAGTGAGGCCCTGTCTCAAACTAATAAGCAAAAAACCCACTAGTTGTCATTATCTTAACTCATTGTGAAAAATCTGAGTCTCACAGAAGAATTCATAAAAGACAGAGAAAGAAACATCTAGTTGATTGTTTACCTTAAATCTGTGAGATTGCTCGATTTCTAAATAAAATGTTTAGGGATCAGAAAAATTAAACGTATTTCCACTTCAGGGGGTACTTAAATAATCATCTTCCTTTTTACCTGGGTGAGAAAATTCTGTCCTAGAAAACTGCTAAAGAGTATGTACTTCTCCTTTTACTTAACGCAAAGTCCAGTGGACTTGGAATTGAGAAGGTGGGGTAGGCATCCTGAATTTGTTTATTATGACCTGGTGTAGGTGTAGGTCAGAAGAATATTAAGAAACAGAACTCACCTCTTCTTCCCAGGACTGTAAAGATTGTCTTGTTCGTCCTCCCAGCAATGCTAGGAGGTTGGTATTATTGCTGTCTATTTAACAAATGAAGATTTTTGACTAAAGGGACTGAATAGCTTCTCTAGGTTACAAAGGCCATGAAAAAGGGGCCCAGGATTTGAAGAACATCAACATTGTCCATTTCCAAAACTTCTGAACCCTCCCATCTGATACCTTGCCTGGCACAAATTACTTTTTGAGCCTCGTCCTCTTTGCCTGTGAAGTAGGAATGGCAATATCTCCTTTGTCCTGTTGTTGTGCTATTATGTGTGTTAAATACAGTATTCTACACAAAGATTCTCAGTGAAGTACTTGACACACAGCCAGTGAGTGATACATACTAATTGCTTTGAAATCAAAGTTTCATTTGCAAGTTGCTTTTGAATCTTTTGTCTCCAACAAGCCTTCTTGAATCAAATGCAGACTTAACTAAAACCTGAGTACATTTTGATTGGAGATATATATATATATATATATATATATATATATATGTATGTATGTGTGTGTGTGTATATATATATATATGAAATGGAATCTCACTCTGTTGTCCAGGCTGGAGTGCAGTGGTGAGACCTCAGCTCACTGCAACCTCCGCCTCCTGGGTTCAATCAGTTCTCCTGCCTCAGCCTCCCAAGTAGCTGGGTCTACAGGTGCACGCCACCATGCCTGGCTAATTTTTTGTATTTTAGTAGAGGCAGAGTTTTACCATGTTGCCCAGGCTGGTCTCGAACTCCTGAGCTCAAGCAATCCTGATGCCTTGGCCTCCAAAGTGCTGGGATTACAAGTGTGAGCCACTGTGCCTGGCTTGACTGTATATTTTTAAAACAGAGACCGCCATAATGGAGAGCACCTTGGGCAACACTGCCAAAACTTGTGCTGCATGTCTCCAATTAAAGTCTAGCTTTGTTGGTCCAAAGAAAATATTGCTTTCTAAATAACATGAATTTGATTTCCTTAAATGAACATTTAAATGATGTCTGCATTTTGAAAACAGCAAGGAGCTGTTCTTTGCATTTTCTAACTGAGCAATGTTTTTTTTTTTTCTTTTTCTTTAAAAGAAAAAAAAAACGGCCGGGCGCGGTGGCTCAAGCCTGTAATCCCAGCACTTTGGGAGGCCGAGACGGGTGGATCACGAGGTCAGGAGATCGAGACCATCCTGGCTAACACGGTGACACCCCGTCTCTACTAAAAAATACAAAAACTAGCCGGGCGCCGTGGCAGGAGCCTGTGGTCCCAGCTACTCGGGAGGCTGAGGCAGGAGAATGGCGTGAACCCAGGAGGCGGAGTTTACAGTGAGCCGAGATCCGGCCACTGCAGTCCAGCCTGGGCGATAGTGCGAGACTCCATCTCAAAAAAAAAAAAAAAAAAAGAAAGAAAAAAAAAAGAAAAAAAACCAATTTCAACTTTCCTTGAGATTCAGAGGGTCCATGTGCAGGTTTGTTTTCTCGTCATATTGCGTGATGCCAAGGTTTAGGATACAGTTGATCTCATCACCCAGATAGTGAGGATAATACTCGATAGTGAGTTTTTCAACCCTTGCCCCCTCCCTTCCTTCCTCCTCTAGTGGTCCCCAGTGTCCATCGTTCTTATCTTTATGTCTATGAGTACCCAGTGTTTAGTCCCCACCTAAAAGTGGCAACATGTGACATTTATTTTTCTGTTCCTGCATTAATTTGCTTGGGATAATGGCCTCTGACTACAACCGTATTGCTGTAAAGGACATGATTTCATTCTTTCTTATGGTTACATAGTATTCCATATGTTACATACCATATTTTCCTTTTCCAGTACACCACTGAGGGGCAACTAGGTTGAATCCACATCTTTGCTATTTTCAATAGTGTTGTGATGAACATACACGTGCATGTGTATTTTGGGTAGAATAATTTATTTTCTTTTGACTATCTACTCAGTAATGAGATTGCTGGGTTGAGTTGTAGTTCTGTTTTACATTCTTTGAGAAATCTCACTGAGCAATTTTTGATCTGAGCCAACAGAAATGTTGCTTATCTCTCTGTTCCCAACATCTGGGCAGCCCCTAACCCCTGTCCAACCCAGAGACAATTAGGGAGAAAAATTTTAAAAGATGGTTGCCAAACCCTAGGCCAAGAACTTTACAATTTTATTGGTTTAAAATAGTTATTAAAAACAACTATTTTTGTGGTTCTTCAGGTGATATATACAGCCAGAAATGAGAGCCATTCTACTAAACTGGTTTTTTTACAGCTCTGCAAAATTGCCATTTTTCCTCAGGGTCTTTGTGCACACTGTTTGCTCTTCCCAGAACTCTGTTCCCTCTAGGCTTCACCTAGCTAGATCATATTCATCTATCAGTCCCAAAGAAATACTGCTTTCAATGAAAAATCTTCCCTTCCTGTGGTGAGCAGACCTTAGGGTGGTCTCATATTCCAGCCCTCATATTCAGAGTCTGCGTAATCCCCTCTTCTTGAGTTGGGTGAGACCTGTACTTTGCCACTGACCAATAGAATACAGCAAAGGGGAAAGGTTTTGCAGATATAATTAAGCTCCAAAATAAGTCAATTTTTAGTTAATTAAAAGACTATCCTGCCATCCTGGACCTGACTAAGTCAGGTAAAAGTCTTTGAGAGAGACACTGGGTCTCCCTAAAGAGAGACTTTCCTTGTGGTCTTGATGATGTAAGTGGCCATAGTCATGATGGAGAAGTCCCTGGGGGCAAAGAACTGTGGGCTGCCCTGGGGGCCTATGGGTTTCCTCCAGTCAGTGGCCAAAAAAGGCCAATACCTCCAATTTTACCACCACAAGAAAATCGATTCTGCCAACAACTCAAAACAGCTTGGAAGTGAAAATTTTCCCCATTTAAGTCTTCAGATGAGAATGTAGCTTAATGGACACCTTGTTTGCTGCCTTGTGAAACCCTGAGCAGAGGACCCAGTTAAGCTGTACTTGGACTCTCAACCTACAGACACTGGGAGATAATAAATGTGTGTTATTTTAAGACATTAACTTCATGGTAATTTATTATGCTGTGATAGACAACTAATACCTCTCCTTTATTCTCCCTCACGTATGTTTTCTTGGACTCCTGGAATTGTTCACAGCACTTAGCACAGTTTTTTGGTGTTTGTTTGTTTGTTTGTTTTTGAGATGGAGTCTCACTCTGTCACCCAGGCTGGAGTGCAGTGGAGCAATCTTGCTCACTGCAAGCTCCACCTCCTGGGTTCACACCATTCTCCTGCCTTAGCCTCCCAAGTAGCTGGGACTACAGCCAACTACAACCACGCCTGGTTAATTTTTTGTATTTTTAGTAGAGATAGGGTTTCACCGTGTTAGCCAGGATGGTCTCGATCTCCTGACCTTGTGCTCTGCCCACCTCGGCCTCCCAAAGTACTGGGGTTACAGGCGTGAGCCATTATATCTGGCCAGCGCAGTTTTAAATGTTGATTCAAAGTCTGTTTTTCCTGATAGATAGTAAGCTTGGTGAGCACTGGGTCCTTTGCTGTCTTTTTCACTACTCTGACCCTAGCACTTCATTGAGCACCTGACACCTATATAGTAGGTTCTCAATAATTGTCATTGCATGAATGAACACATGAACCAATGAACCATGCTATCTTTCTGCTTCACTCTTACCACCAAGTCCTATCCAAGTTTCCCTTTTGGTCTTCCTTCTGGCATCTTCCCTTGCATTAGAGCAGGGGCTACTATGCTACGGTCCTCAGGCCAAATCTAGCCTGACACCTAACACTTAAAAACTTTGACCTATGAGTGAATCATTGCTTTTGCATTTGTAAATGATTAGACATTTTTAAAAATAATACAATTTCATGACAGGAAAATATTCTATGAAATTCAAGTTTCAAAGTCTGGGAATAAAGTTGTTTTGTTTCTTAATCTTTTGAGACAGGGTCTCACTATGTCGCCCAAGCTGTTCTTGAACTTCTGGGCTCAAGCAATCCTCCCTCTTCAATCTCCTGAGTAGCTAGGAATACAGGCATCCACCACTGTGCCCAGCTTATAAATCAAGTTTTATTGGAACACACTCATGAGCATTTTTGTATGTATTGCCTGTGCTAACTTTCTTGCTACAATGGCAGAGTTAAATAACTGAAACAGAAACCATGTAGTGCACACGGACAGAAGTATCTGGCCCTTTAGAGTAAAAAATACTTGTCAGTTTCTGATACAGAGCTCAAGAATTATGGATGAAGATAGTAGAGTCAGAATCAGAGTTTTTGTTTTGTTTTGTTTTGTTTTTCTACCAGCTGGCCCAGGCAGTGAAGCATGAGAGCTTTGGGACATAAAGTAATGTGGCATCTCAGGGCCTACCTGCCCCAGGAGCAGCTGGAGGAGGCAGCATTGGTGCAGACATGAGCATGAATAGGCAACAACATTGTGGGTTAGATGCCATCTTCCAATGTCTTTCTGGACAAAGATCATCAACCGCATTTAGGCAGAGTCCCAAGGACAACTTGATGATCCCACAGGACATCCCCTGAAGCCTCTCAGAAATTACCGGGGCAAATTCTAGAAAGGTTTAGGGTCTCTATGATATGTCAATAGAGATGAAAGAGCAAAAGTTTATATCAAGATCAATGTGACTTTATTCAAACCCACTGTAAGTTGAGGATAGGGAAAACTCCCCTGTGACTAGAACTAATACACCAACTTTCTGATATGTCTTACTAGTTGCCAATTTAATGGTGTGTTTACTGCCCAACTAACTAGACTGTATCTTGTGGCCAAGACTGCTTATTATTTATATCACACTACCTGGCACACAATTAATATTAAACAAATAACACCACTAATAATAGTGGTTTTCATATTTTATTGATGGAAATAGGGCCTTTTGGTTGAGACCACTAGGTTTTTTGGAGAAATCATCAAAGGTACTTACATCTTCCCACACACATGCTTGTCCCTCTGCCAGAAATACTCCCTTTATGCACAGTTGTGCTTTGCCTGGTTAACAGTAGCTTATCCTGTGGGTCTCAGTTTAAAACTTCCCTGTGAGTAGAACCATAAGATGTCCTGCTGGCCGGTGAGACTCCACAGTACAGACACAGGCCCGTAAGAGCATGCCCCAGATAGATCCTAATGAAGATGCAGTTTTCAGAAACGTGAAGTCCAAAGATATCTGAATAAATAGGATTTTAGTGGTTCGGTCTACATTTATTTTTGGATGTGTAAGTTATTACAAATTTTTGTAGCTAATATAAATAACAAATAAATAAATCAGAAATAATATCTGTCTTTGTGCATGTTGTCAGTATTTTAACTTAGGTACACATGGCTACCCTGACCACAAAGCATTATCTAGTTCCCAATGTCAATAAAATGGTAATGTTGAGAGACATCACTGTAGATGTAATTTTTGATGGCTGCATATAATTCTATGGTTTGAAAGGTTTTTGCTTGCTTGTTTGTTTTTGAGACAGAATTTCACTCTGTCCCCCAGGCTGGAGTGCAGTGGTAGGATCTCAGTTCACTGCAACCTCCGCCTTCTGTGTTCAAGCAATTATCCTGTCTCAGCCTCCCAAGTAGCTGGGACTACAGGCGTGCACCACCATGCCTGGCTACTTTTTGTATTTTTAGTAGAGATGGGATTTCACCATATTGGCCAGGCTGGTCTCGAACTCCTGACCTCATGATCCACCCACCTCGGCCAAAAGTATTTTATTTACTTAAACACCAGCCCTCTATTGTTAGATGTGTATAAGTTATTACAAATTTTTGTAGCTAATATAAATAACACCTAAATAAATCAGAAATAATATCTATCTTTGTGCAAGTTTTCAGTATTTTAACTTGTTTCCTTTCCATGTTCTTCCTGTTTATTGAAATCATATGCAGTTATTGTAGAATCTTCAGAACATTACAAAATATTCAGAACATTTATAGAAACACAAGTGATTATCATCTCACTACTTGGAAGCAGCTATTTTTAAGCTTTTGGGCCATTTCCTTCCAGTCCTTTCTGTGTCACTAAGTTTTTCATTTTTTTCTATCCTTTTTCCCCTTTCTTTTCTCTTTTCCTCATCCTCCTTCTACTATTATTTTCTATAGAGAAGATCATACTCTATGCCTAGTTTTCATTTTTTTTTCTTGCCTATGCTAGTGTATGTAATTTCTAGGATGATCCAAAATTTTCTGTGGACCAATAAGTCTCTACAAGGGGCCAATTTTATCCCCCAGGGGACATTTGACAATGTGTGTAGACATTTTAAATTGTCACAGTTAGTGACAACTAATTGGGGGGAGTGAGTAGGGGTTTTGCTTTTAACATCTAGTGGTTCAAGACCAGGGATACTGCTGAACAACCTATGATACACAAGACATCCCCCGCCACAAAGAATGATCCAGTTCCCAGGGTCGGTAAAACATCAGTGTTGGAGACCTCACAGTACATGTAATTTTTGACGGCTGCATACTGTTCTATGGTTTGAAAGTTTTTCATTCAGTTAAACACCAGTCCTCTATTGTTGGGTGTGTAAGTTATTACAAATTTTTGTAGCTAATACAAATAACATTGAACACATTTAAGTGTTTCAAATTAACACAAAACATTAATATTCCTCTCTTTTTCTGTAACCACTGAGCCAAATGAAAGCCATGGGTATTGTAAATGCCAAAATGATCATGGCTTTTCAGTAGGATAAGCCTCTCAATGCAGAGCCAGTAGTAATTCTTTATACTCATAAGGTTTATTATGTGTTCTCAACAAAAGATGATTGTCTAATGGTTAGTTATGTGAATAAACGCTTGTTGGCAGTGAAGGTTATTCATTTTTTCTCAACAACTTTCCCTTTTCCACAACTTTCCCTTTAGTCTCTTTTCATGAGCTCTGTTGGCCCCTGAGACCAGGAATTAGAAAGCAGATGCCGAGTCACATCGTCACTCCCTGGTACTCTGCCAACGTTATGGGGATGTCAGCGACATTGGCATTAGTGTATCATTCATTATAATAGATCAACAACCGGACTGGGTGTGGTGGCTCACGTCTGTAATCCCAGCACTTTGAGAGGCTGAAGCGAGCGGGTCACTTGAGATCAAGGAGTTCGAGACCAGCCTGGTCAACATGGTGACAACCCCACCTCTACTAAAAATACAAAAATTAGCCAGGCATGGTGGCACACACCTGTACGCCCAGCTACTTGGGAGGCTGAGGCAGGAGAATCACTTGAACCTGGGAGGCAGAGGTTGCAGTGCGCTGAGATCATGCCCCTGCACTCCAGCCTAGATGACAGAGTGAGACTCTGAAAAAAAAAAAAAAAAAAGAAAATAAGGAAATAAAGAAGGAAAGAAGAAAGAAAGAAGAAAGAAAAAGAAAGAAAAAGAAGAGAGAAAGAAAGAAAAGAAAGAAGTAAAAGAAAGAAAGAATGAAAGAATGAAACAAAAAAGATCAGCAACCGTAGGACACAAAGACATCTGAATAAATAGGATTTGAGTGGTTTATTTTACAGATGAGAATGGTAAGGGCCAGGGAGAAAATGCCTCCACGAGAGCCACAGAGCTGATAAGAGAGAGTCATTCCTCTGCGGCCAGGACTCTATGCCTTCCAAGTGAGTAACCCTGCAGAGGCCTCCTGGGGCTTTTCTCTGTGGAAGCTGGAGGAGCTCTGGACGTCTGTATAGAGGCCTTTATATCCCACCTGGTGTAGCCTGAACTGCAGACCTGGTCCCCAAAGCCCAGGATTCTCCTAGAGTCAGCCCTGCCTCCCCTGAGCCAAGGATAGGCCAAAGTTTCATTTCTCAAAGTGTGGTCTTGAGTTATCTACATCAAAATCCCTAAGACTCTTATTACCTTTAGATTCCTAAGTCCTACTCTAAATGCACCAACTATTTTATATCAGTTCCCTAGTAGATTCTCAGGCACACTAAAATCTGAGAAGTATTGGGTTACAAAAGGGGTTGACACATTTTTTTTTTTTCTCCAAAGGGCCAGATAGTAAATACTTCAGGCTTTGTTGCCTGTATACTCTCTGTTGTAAAGACTCAACTGGACATTGCAACTTGAAAGCAGCTACGGGCAATACATAGATGGTCATGTCTAGATCTGGCCTGTGAGACATAGTTTACCAACCTCTGGTAACCAAAATAGCTTGAAGCCTGAATTCTTATGTCAGCCTCATTTATTCTCATTTAACAGAAGGTGATGCGCTGTGAGACACTGGCTACACATTGGGAGGTCTGGGAATGATTGCAGAATTGGCTCAGATCTAACTGTATGGACTTGGCAACTCCATTCCATCACTAAGACTCAGTTTCCCTATCTTATAACAGTTGACCTCTCAGCCCTCGGTCAGCCTCTCTGGTATGCATGTCCCTTGACTCTCTCCTGCAATTGATGGCATCTTAGAACCTCAGGAGCATTTGTCTACTGCCTGTCCCTGTGTGTTGGACAGAAAAGGAGGGCAGAGGTGGCTTTGGCCAACCCAGGCCTCACTTCCCAGCAGCTTCCCTGAGCACCTCCTGGCTTCTCGGCAAAGGCTAGAGCTCAAAAGGCCAAGAGTGAGTCACAGGGAGGGGGTGCCAGGACTTGCTTTGCTCCCTCCCTCTCTGCAGGCTCTGCCTTCCAAGGCACTGGGCTGGAGGCCCTGGCAGTGTAGGAGGAAGGGGCAGCCCTCTTCCCAGCTCCACCCGTATGCCACCTCGATGGCTCTCAACAGGCGGAGTCTGCTGGGCTCCACCCATAATCCTAAGTCCTCTTCTCTATTCTCATCTGCCTGTCCGTGTTCATCATGCCCAGTAACCATGGGTAAATACCCATGTGGACCACAGGGATCAGATCTCAGCTTTCTCTCCCAAACCCTTCTCTCTGTACCTATCTTCCCTGTATAGAAAATTCCTGCTTATTTTTCATGTGCTGCCACTTCCAAGAAGCCTTCCTGGGTTGCTGAAGAGGCTTACTCCACTCCTCTGCGATGCTTTGGTTACCCTCACACAATCTACCCTTTGACCACTTCTCAGCACATGGACTGTTGATGGTGTTGTTGTTGCTACTGCTATTGTGAGTCTCTCACATAGGCAATGGGTGCTTCCACGGCAGGGACTGAATCTTACTAATTTTTATATCCCTTGACCTCAGCGCAACTTTCACACACTAAGAGCTTAATCAATGCATGTCAAACTTATTTCATAAAGGTAGATTTCATTTGGTGCTCAAAAGAAAATTAAATAAGGCTTTCTCTACCAGGTAGCAAACTTATGGAGCTTATTACCCTCAAGAAGTGGACCAATACAACTATTAATGCATTACAGAAAAAGTGAGATACTGAATGCCGAGAAGATCCGAATGGATTGTGATCAGTTTTAGCCACTTTTGCGTTCACTTTACTTCTCTTTCTTCATTACATGCTTCTTTCTCCTAGTGGTGGACATCATCAAAATTCTTTATCTTGAGTCTTCCCTTGCTTTGATTTCTTTGTCTTTATAATTGAAAGCCTCAAATTTGAGAAAGTCTCAGAATCTCTTAGCTTGGTAAAAGTTCATATTTCAAGGTCTACGCTGAGAAAGTGGGAAGTAGTAGGGCTTGGGTGGGTCCTGGAGATGCATTTATAACAAGTTCCCAAGGGTACCTGCAGGCAGGTGGTCTGTGCATCACTCTACGTGTCCCTTCCTGGTTGATTAACATTTTTCTTTTTTTTTTTTTCAGTGCCAGTTCTATGCCCATTACTGCTGTAGGAACTGAAAATAGAGTGGGGACCCAAAGAATGGTCCTCCCTTCATGGAGAATGCATGCTGCCCTTCCCTCCATTGGATCTTCCATGACATCATTTGAAGATCTCCGTGGTTAGGCTGTCCTGGAAATTCTTACTCAATGTGTTCAAAAGGCCATTTCTTATTCTCTCCCGACATATCAGCTGCCCTCCACTCTACCCTGTCCTTGACTTTCCTGCATCCATCATGGTTCTGGCATTCTTCTTCCTCCTTCTTCCAGTTGCCCACTCTCTGTGTTGTCTGTGCATTATCTACTCTAATCGTGCAGGTATCATGCCTTTTTGATTCTTCATTCACATCACTTGTCTCTTCTCATATCTCTGGTTAATCACAAACAAGATCCTTAGAAGTTCATGCTAAAAGCCTGCAGAAGACACTTCATTTGCTTCCCTGTCTGCTGTCTTTTCTTATTTTAATTTATTCAAATTGATCTTCAAGTGCTGTGTTTCTGAAACTATGACAAGCACTAGAATTATCTGCAAGTCCTGTGAAAATGAGATTCCCTGTTCATTGCTCTGCAGGGTCACTTGAGGTTGGGCAATCTCACATGCTGAGGCGGGTGGTTCGTGGCGGTCGCTTTGAGAGGCAGGTCCTAGAATACACTGTTTTTACTTTGTAAGTCTCCTTCCTTTTTCTCCTTCGGCTGTCACCCATCAGCTTCAACCCTGAAATTTAGAGTGGCATTTAAAGCTTAAACCTGGCAGGGGTCTTCTCATTGAATTTTTTTCTCCTCCTTCTTAGATTCCTTTCTTTGCTTCACAGGTCTCCTTCCAGCCCAATTCCCCCATCTTTGCTTTTGCTACCTTTCACATCAGAAATGTTGTCATCTTTCCCTTGATTCTTTTAATCTTTACCTAACTGATATGGTTTGGCTGTGTCCCCACCCAAATCTCATCTTGAATTGTAGTTCTCATAATCCTCAGGTGTCGTGGGAGGTAATTTAATCATGTAGGCGGCTAGTCTTATGCAGTTCTCGTGATAGTGAGTGAGTTCTCATGAGATCTGATGGTTTTATAAGGGGCTTTTTTCCCGTTCGCTTTGCACTTCTTCCTGCCACCACATGAAGGAGAATTTACTTGCTTCCTTTTTTTTACCATGATTGTGTTTCCTGAGGCCTTCCTAGCCATGCTGAACTGTGAGTCAATTAAACCTCTTTCCTTTATAAATTACCCAGTCTCTGGTATGTCCTTATTAGCAGTATGAAAACGAACTAATACACCAACCTTCAAGTTAAACTAAAGCTCTGTCTCCTCTACTTCCCCAGGCTACAAGTATCTAGCCAGTCTCCAAATTCCCAACACGCCTACTTCCTGGTGCATTCCTCTGATATGTCTTACTAGCTGCCAATTTAATGGTGTGTTTACTGCCCAACTAACTAGACTGAGCACCTTGTGACCAAGACTTCATATTATTTATATCACACTCCCTGGCACATAATTAATATTAAACAAATAACACCACTAATATTTGTTTTCATATTTTATCGATGGAAATCAGGGCTTTTGGTTGAGACCACTAAGTTTTTTGGAGAAATCATCAAAGGTACTTACATTTTCCTATAGAGGGACACATGCTTGTCCCTCTGCCAGAAATACTCCCTTTATACACAATTGTCCTTTGCGTGGTTAACAATGGCTTATCTACTGGGTCTAAGTTTAAAACTCCCTTCTTCAGAGATGTCTCTGACCATTCAGATTAATCTAGTTCTCTCTGATATCATTTGCATAGCACACTATACTCTCTCATAGTATGAATCACACTTGAAATTAGTAATTTTACTATCTTCTCCAACTATTTGTATTGTAAGAGGATTATATATCCTTGCCTGTTATCATATGACCTACAGTTCTTTTCTATGGGAGGAGTGTATTTCCCCACTCCATTTATGTTGCTTCTGGCCATGGGACCTTATTTAGCCAATGAACAAACACAGTGAAATGCACCATTTTTAGCCATCTCTAGTTAAACACCTTACTGGAGGAGTAAATTCTGTACCAGTGGTTCTCAACTAGGGCTTGATTTTTCTTCCCATGGAACAATTGGCAATATCTGGAGATCTTTTTGGTTGTCATGTCTGGGGGTAATGCTGCTGATATTAGTGAGTAGAGGCCAGGGATGCTGCTAAACATCCTACAATATGTAAAATAGCTCCCCACAAAAAGGAAGTATCCAGCCCTCAATGTGAATGGTACCGAGGCTGAGAAACTGGGCTATACACCAATGTCATCTGAGAAAAACTCTACTCCAAGTGTGAAAATGAGCTTTGAAATAAACATCCATTCACTAGTTTAGTGTCCTGGATTTTACAATCTTTCTGAACCTTATTTTTTTTTAATCATTTGAGAAGTGTGTATGATAACTCTACCCTCAAGAAGATGTTGTAGAGATTAAAGAAAATATTGTTAGGTAACGCGACTGGCATACTGGTCTTCAAGAATGCTAGGTCTGTCTCCTGTCCTCATTGATGCTATGTCAAGATTTATTACACACAATCAAGTTTTTTTTCAGAGTCTCGCTCTGTTGCCAGGCCTGAGTGCAGTGGTGCGATCCCAGCCCACTGCAACCTCTGCCTCTCGCCAGGTTCAAGTGATTCTCCTGCCTCAGCCTCCTGAGTAGCTGGAACAACAGGTGCGTGCCAGCACACCCAGAGTAGCTGGAACAACAGGTGCATGCCAGCACACCCAGCTAATTTTTGTATTTTTAGTAGAGACGGGGTTTCACCATGTTGGCCAGGACAGTCTTGATCTCCTGACCTCATGATTTGCCTGCCTTGGCCTCCCACAGTGCTGGGATCACAGGCGTGAGCCACCATGCCTGGCCCAATCAAGTGTTTAATCCTCTAAATAACATTAGGATTTGTGCTAGTATCTTTAAAATATTACTCAGACCATGGCAGCAGGGATTGGGGGTAGGGTATCTATTATTTGTGCTGCCTGACTAATTCTGGAGACTTGGACCCAGACTTTGGTGGGTTGAATCCAAAGGTCCAGAGGCTTTGTTTGTGTTCCCCAAGAGGGCAGGCAGCAGAGCCCATGTGTTCTTTAACTAACTGGGTCTTTCTGTTTGCAATGGCAATGGGAAACAGGGAAAATTCATAATAATTCTTACAATGATTATGTGCTGCGATCTTTAGCCGGAATGATCCCTTGGAATGAAAAGCTGATACTATCATGCCTTTGCTTACATCCCTTCAGTGGCTTGTTTTCCTTGGAGCCTGTAAAATCAAAGTCCAAATCGTTCCCATGACTTAGAATGGTCACAGTCTGTCTCTTGTCCTCCCTACTCTAGTGTCCCCATATTGTCCACGGATCTCAGAATATGTCATGCCTTCTCTAGTCTCAGGGTCTTTGCACAGGAAGTTCCCATGTGATAAAATGCTTTTCCCCCTTCTTTTCACCTTTATAACCTCTACTTATCTTCCTGTTTTATGCTATAGTCTCTGTCAGAGAAGATTTTCTCAAATCCTCTAGACAAGTCAGGTCATTTCACCCTGTATTTCTACCATGCCCATTCTCAGAGCTGATGGCAATCAGTAAAACTCTACACCTCACTGTATGCTTACCAGTTAAAACACTGAAGACAATACTTTTGTAATTGTTGATGATTTATTACTGCTCTGAGCCCCCAGTGCCAAGCCTTGGCCGCACTGGCCTTCTTTGGAACATTACCTTTTGCCCACTCCCCATTACTCCAAAATCAAGCAACTAAAGGTTGTCTGGCACCATAGCGGACTTTCAGACTCCTGATGTGAGGTTACAGCCAACATTCATTTGGATTGGCCCATATAATCCCTGCTCATATTTCTGCCTTAGGATTATTTGTCTCATAATCATGTTATCGAGCAGTGATTATTTGTCTTTCTGGAAACATTCTAAAATCCAGAAAGCAGGGGTGAGTTTTAGAGTATAGTGGACCTACAATCTGAAATACACAATATGCACTTCTGTTAACTGCTTCTCTTATTTAATCCTCACAACTCCATGTGGTAAGAGTTGTCCAGTCTTTCTATTTCACAACTGAGGCTTCAAAAATAAAAGAGATCCATGTTGAAGGGAGAGGAAAAGAAGAAGACTCCTAGGACTGTAGGCCTGGGGCTGTGTTATCCCAATGCCATCATCTCAGGATATGATGGGAGCTGCTAGGTGTAGAGATAGCTCCTCTTTGGAGAAACCTCCATGAAATGGTTTCAGGGAAGGTCATTGTGGTTATGTCCCAGAAGATTTGCCCTGCAAGTGAAACAGAAGTTTCTCGTGGAGATGTGGAGGGGGCTGCCCTGCTGTGTCAGAAAGTGGATACTCTATGGAACCAAACCCATTATAATGAGATAAGGTTGAGGCTGCTGTTGGATCTTTACCCACTGTAGCTTCCATTTGTATGGTAAGCAGCTGCTAAGATGGCCCCAGATATCACTGCCTTGCAATAGTCCTGTCTTTGTGTAATCTACTCCCCGTGAGTGTGGGCTGGATATTCTGGCTCTCTTCAGGTAAACAGATGATTGAAAAAGTGATGAAATGTCACTTCTAAAATTAGGTTACAGAGAGAATGTGGTTTCGTTTTTGCTCACTCCCTCTTACTCAGGGAAACTAGCTGCCTTTTTATGTACTGCCCTATGGAGAGGCACACATGTCAAGAAACTGAGGGAATGCCTTCCAGCCAACAGCCAGCCAGGAACTAAGGTGCTCAGTACAGCAGCCTCCACAAGACTGAATAATGCCAACAGCTATTTGATTGTGCTTGGAAGAAGATCTCCATTTAGTTGAACCTTCAGATGAGACCGCAGCCCCGGCCAGCAAACAAATTGCAGCCTATGGAAAGACCTTAAGGCAGAGGCACCCAACTGAACCACCCAAGGGCTCTGACTTACAGAAACTGTGAGCAGTAAGTGCCTATTTTTTTAAACCACTACACTTTGGGGATGGATTGTAACACAGCTATTGATAACTAATAGAGTTTGTTACGTTAGTATTTTAGTCTGCTTTTTTAGCTGCAAGATAAAACTAACCCCTTCACATAAACAGTTAGATTTCAACTCTACAGGTTCAGTTTTGACTTTATAGTTAGCTACTAATGAATCTACACAAAAATGTCAGGTTCCCCTAACATAGAAGAGAGGCCTACTATGTACAGGATTATGGACTGTGAATTTCTAGATATAAAGGCTTTGTCTCATTCATCTCCGTACCCCAGGGCCTAGACCAAGCTTTATCCTATCATAGCTATTTAATATCTACGGGTCGATTTAAATGACCTAGTTACCAGATAGCTATTATGACCCACGTTTTACTGATAAAATAAGAGAAGTACCTAGAGTTTAAGTGATTCAGAGAAGGTCATGTAAATGGTGTCAGGGCTTTCACCCAAATTCTCAGGCTGCCATCTGTGTATTCCAGAGCTTCCTTAGTGGGTAAAATAGCCTATTACAGACTAGAATGGCAATGTTTTCCTTCCATCGCAGCATACTAGCTCAAAATAAGCAGGTGGCTTTTTTTTTTCTTTTTAAAGAAAAGCAATGTTTTATTAAAGGATTGTCTTCCAAAAAGGCTTCGTTACTCCTTTTCTTCCCTTTAAGCATAGTGAAATGGCCTCTACCTTATTTCGAAAGGATTTCTGGGATAAAGTTCTTCAGTGATAACACGTTTGAAGTAAGTAACAATTAAGTTATCTTAGTCCTCACTAATAATGTTCGTGGAGGAATTGGTGTTTCTTTCTGAGTTAATAAGAAACATTTGCAGCCAAACCATAGGACTCTGAAGATAAAGCAATTGGCAAGAAATGGTATGTTTAAATACCAGAAAATAGCCCATATCCAAACAGGTGTGCGAGAAAACAGTATAAATAAACTGCTCTATATGCAGTTTAGCCCGAGCAGAATTGTGTAGGAAACTTTCCTCCTATTCTGGAAAAAATATAACCAAACCAGGCCGCTTGTATCCTCCTTAGACTCCACAGCTGGAAAAACAGTCCTTGTTCAAACAGCCGAAAGTAAAAGTTGTTTTAATTTTTTTTTAATGGCCAGATAAACAAAACCTTGCTAGAGGAACGACTATACTTGTGCAAATATGGCCTTGAGCTAGCATCTTGTGAAAGACTCACCTCTTTTCAACCTTTAAGAAATATGCCTGCTTCTTTGAATTCGCGATGGTCACGTCATGTTGTGTTAGGATATTTTTAAAAAAATGTTTCTGTTGGTACAGTTGTCTTAACCATCTGAGCACTTGACTTAGGGCATTAAGAATATAGATGCCTAAAAGAAGTGCTTGGTTTCTGTAAGATCTGCTATGTGCACAGGAAACATGGTTTGGAGCTCAAAGGGGTTACAAAAACTGTCCATCTTTTTATGCCATTTCTTTCTGGCAAGGAACAAAGGTAAGACAAGAGGTTAGTCCATGCCAGAAAGTCTGAAAGTATGTGGGTTAAATGTTTCTAACTGGGCTGTTTGGTGTTTGGGATCATTTGTTCTTTGCCAACCTGTGCCTAGGGGGGAAAAAGGCAAAAACAATGGAGACGTAGCCTAAGGTTCCTGGAGATATCTGGTATTTGACATGCCTCAGTGGTGAGGAGCATTTATGGTGTAGTGAAAAGTAAGTGGTCCTCTGCATTTCACAGTCCAAACCCTGGCTAAATCTGACTAACAAGACAATTACTGCTTCTGAGTCTCAGTTTTCCATCTCTAAAATGGCCTTCTATACACAGTTATGAGACTATATGTAAATACATAACTTGTTAGAGGCAATAACACGTGAAGATTACATGCAGTAATACACATGTAATAACATAAATTATCTTATGACGATTATATGCAGTAGCATGCAGCGGCAGTCACACAGTGTGCTCCATAGATGGTGTCTTATTTGAACGGTTGTTGCTGCTGTCCTCAAGGAGTTTCTCTTTTGAATACATCCCTCCCTCAACACACACAGGCCTAGATCTTTCTGTCTTTGCCCTGGAATGATTATCTATAGATACTGTGTGCAAAGTGAAATTATGCCAAGTGCTATAGAAATGAAAATGACTGAATCAAGGTCAATTGGTGTGGAAGTTAGGAGCATAGGTTCTGGGCCGGGTACAGTGGCTCATGCCTGTAATCCCAGAACTTTGGGAGGCCAGGGCAGAAGGATAGTTTGAGCTCAGGAGTTAAAGACCAGCCTGGACAACATGGCAAAACCCTGTCTCCACACACACACACACATACACACACACACACACACACACACATACACACACACACACACACACAAAGCTAGCTGGGCAGGTGTGCAGGGTGATGCCTGCTTATAGTCCCAGCCACTTGGGAGGCTGAAGTGGGAGAATCACTTGAGCCCAGGAGGTCAAGGCTTAAGTGAGCTCTGGTAAGTGCATTAGGTTGGTGCAAAATTAATTGCAGTTTCAGGCTCTAGTTTTAAACGGCAAAGACCGCAATTACTTTTGTACCAACCTAATACCACTGAACTCCAGCCTGGGTGACGAAGTAAGACCCTGTTTCAAAAAAAAAAAAAAAAAAAAAAAAAGGTGTAGATTCTAAGTTCAGGCTTGCTTGAAATTCTGGCTCATTTTCTTTCTATCCAGGTAGCCTTGTTGAGTCTCAATTTCCCTATCTGTAAAATGACAGTACTAGCAGTATATTCTTTATTCTGTTTAAAATGAAGAGCTCAAGTGCTAGTGTGTACTCACGTGCTTTCTTTGCGAGTTCAAGCACTCAGACTTCAAATGGTATCTTCCGGAGCTTCTTCAGCTGGATTCTGTCCTCTTCCTCATTTGTCACTCTGCTGGCTGCTCCAGGTCGTTCCAATCTATAAATAACCATTTCAGAGCCAGACATCACTGACTAATATCTCAATCTCTAGGAACAAAGATTTTGACTTGTGTCACACTCAGTGATTCAGAATGATTGTAACCCAATTCCGGCTACATCCAGAATGAGATGGAAATCCAGCATTCTAGTTGGGAGCGGGATTTTCTCTAAGAAACTACGGTGGATCAGGATAAAAGTTCTCTTTTCCGTTATTCATAAAAGGCAGGGAAGGAGAGTCAGAGTTATGGCTTATGGTGTCGCAAGAATGTTTAGTATCATTTTAAGGATCTCTCTCGTTCTCTCTCTTTCTTGCTCTCACTCTTGTTCTCGCTCTTGCTTTTTCTCTTCCCTTTCCCTCCCCGTGGCAAGTATTATAAATAGGCCTCCTTCTTATCTGATCCTCCCCTAAATGTTTTTCATTTGAAAACCACAGTTAATTTTAGATAAATGTCGGAGATAATCTCAAATTTGTGTGTAATATAGGCCCTAGTTCTAAGAAAAACATGACATGTCTGGAAGACCTTGTTTTGGCCTTTGTTCCCCTGCTAGTACCACAGCCAATAGCTCTGACTTCCCGCCCTTTATCTGAGACTAGGTTGTATCTTAAGTCTCCTAAGCCCCTTTTCCAGAAGCAGAGAAACTGCCACCATCTGAAGGGCTCCTTTCTAATCCAATAGTTTCCCAGGAAAGATTTTAAAGCTGGAAAGGGGCTCAGGGGAGTGACGGGTGAGTTCACCAACACTGCCCGCCTGAGCAATTTGCAGGATGAAGTGGCCTCTGTCTTCTGATTCTCACAGGCCAGGCCCCCTCCAGATCCACGTGTAGATAACTGCAGTCGTAAATGTTGTGCAAAGGCTGCTGTACAACCCTTTTAAATAAGAGGCTGTTTTTCAGAACCTGGGCCACATTTGTCCTGGCCTGAGTTAAGAGGTAAAGAACATTCCAATTGTGAGCTTGGATGGAAAAAAATATATTTGAAGTTTTTTCTGCTAACAAGGTATGCAGAGGACTCAAATTCCAGTAAACGAAGGTTAAAGACGGGCTGATTTGCAGAATACGGTCATCACCCCCACCCCTTAATTTTTCCATAAAGTGCCATAAAAAGCCACTGCACTAACAAACATTTTGGGAAGGGAACAAGCTCCAGGCCAAGAAGCCACAAGTTTAAATGGGGGGAAATCTGAGCCCTGAGGCACAGTTTCCTGAGCAGAGTCATTACTCAAGAAGGGATCAGGCATTAACAGAACTATCCCAACCCAGCACCAAAGCTAACGCTTCTCTGGGTGCCCTGGGACAGTGCTGGTCTGGAGAAGAGCGCCAGTGTTCCTCACTGGAGTTACACCCTTCACCTTGACTTACAATGTGAAATGAGAGCATGTCTCAAAGACTCAGCTTACACCTGAAAAACACCTGAAGAAAAACGTCTTGTTTTATTTAAAGGATGAAAAGAAAATGCAACGCAATGCAATTGCAAAAAAAAAAAAAAAAAAAAAACAGAAAAACTCCAGCTGGACGTGTTTTAAAAAATTTATTGTTGTGGAACACAGAAAAATTAATGCTAAAATGGATACAGAAGAGTAAAGTCCCCCAAGAGAGCTAGGCCAACTGTGAAGAAGAGGAATATGGAGGAGGGGCTTATCCTACAAAATGCTGACCTCCTACAAAACCATCATCGTAAAATTGGTCTGCTTCTGGCTTGAGAACAGAGACCAGTGAACAGAATGGAGGCCTAGAAGACAGGCCTCTTTATAAATGAGGACTTGAAACATGTTTAACATGGTTTAAAAATCATAGGGAATGGTTAGATTATTTAGTAGATGGTATTGAGAAACTGGTTCACCATATGGAGAAGAATAACATCTATATTTTTTTCTTTCTTTTTTTTTTGAGACGGAGTCTCGCTCTGTCGCCCAGGCTGGGGTGCACTGGCGCGATCTCGGCTCACTGCAAGCTCCGCCTCCCGGGTTCATGCCATTCTCCTGCCTCAGTCTCCCGAGTAGCTGGGACTACAGGCGCTGCCACCGCACCCGGCTAATTTTTTTGTATTTTTAGTAGAGATGGGGTTTCACCGTGTTAGCCAGGATGGTCTCGATCTCCTGAACTGTGATCTGCCCACCTCGGCCTCCCAAAGTGCTGGGATTACAGGCGTGAGCCACCGCGCCTGGCCCAATAACATCTATATTTCTATAGTACACAAAGGTGGACTCCAGATGCATATGATATCCAGTATGAGAGGAAAGCTTAAATGGTTAACAAAAGAAAATTTAGAAGAGTGTTTTTACAATGTAGAGGTGGGGAGAAACTTTCTAAAGAAGACCTAAAATTACCAAATATAAAGCAAAAAAAAAAAAAAAAAAAAAAACAAAAAAAAAAAAAAGAAGTGTTTGATGACACCAAAGTTGAGGATTTCTTTTTAATGAAAAATTGTAAAGATGAAGTTAAAAATTAAAAAATTGAAACACAATATGTGCAACATTTACAACTGACTAACAACCAATATAGGATATATGAGGGTAACCTGTAAGTTAACAAGAAAAGGATCATAAAATCCATCAGAAACGGAGCAAAGGCCTGGGTATGGCAGTTCATACCTGCAATCCTAGCACTTCAGGAGGCCAAGGTGGGAGGATTACTTGAGACCAGGAGGTCAGAATCAGCCTGAGCTGCATAGTGAGATCTAGTCTCTACAAAAATAAAAATAAAAAGATTAGCCAGATGTAGTGGTGTACACCTGTAGTCGTAGCTACTTGAGGAGGCTGAGGTTGGAGGATCGCTTGAGCCCAGGAGTTCAAGGCTACAGTGAACTAGCATCACACCATACACTCCAGCCAGGGCAGCAGAGTAAAACCCTGTCTCTTTAAAACAAAACAAAACAAAACAAAACAAAACAAAACAAAACAAAAAAAGGGCTGGGCTCGGTGGCTCACACCTGTACTCCCAGGCCGAGGCGGGTGGATCACCTGAGGTCAGGAGTTTGAGATCAGCCTGGCCAACATGGTGAAATCCCATTTCTACTAAAAATACAAAAATTATCTGGGTGTGGTGGTGGGTGCCTGTAGTCCCAGCTACTCAGGAGGCTGAGGCAGGAGAACTGCCTGAACCCGGGAGGCGGAGGTTGCAGTGAGCCAGGATCACACCACTGCACTCCAGCCTGGGCGTCAGAGCGAGAATCCATCTCAAAAATAAAAATAAAAGTAAAAAAAGAAACAAACAAGCAAAAATAAACAGAGGCAAAAAATATGACAGGTAAATCACAGAGGTAAAAATCCAAATGGTTCACATAATAATACAAAGCTCAAAATCAGGGAAAAGCAAACCAAATTCAATGAGTTATAAGTTTCTACTCATCAGATTGGTAAAAATGGGAAAGCTGGATAATGCCAGGTCTAAGATGTGAGAACACATGACTCTTCATGTCCAGTTCTTAGGATTATAGAAGTGAAACCGATCTAAAGAATAAACTCACAAAAATTGAGCATCTATGTACATTAGAATCAGTAGTTCCCTTTCAGAATATCCCAAAGAATCCTCACTTGGGTCCAGAAGAGGGAATCTAAGAGGATTTCATGCAGCCAAGACCTGTGATTGCTGGGCCAGAGAGAGGCAACCAGGGGGTCCTTAGCTGCAGAAATGGGAAAGTAAATTGAAGAGGTGCCCTTTATGGATTACCATGCAGTAGTTAGAAACAATGATCTGGAATCACTAATTAGCAGTATGTGAAGTTTTTTGAAAATGCAGTACTGGGTGAAAAAATAAGAAAAGGCAAGCAATCAGGGTTGCTTGGAGAATTAAATGGCAATAAAACCTTTGATGTAGCAACTGGCACAAAGAAGAGTTTAGATTCTATCCACAGGTAGGTGTAGAATTAAAAGGGTCAGTCCACCCTGACAAAAGACTCAAGACCGTAGAGATGGGAGTGAAATTTGAAACTATTCGAAAGAGACTTTGTGGACAATCTGCTAATAAATTTTCTTTCCTGCATCCTTTCTTTCTCACTGGGTAGTGGAATCTAGACTTTCACAAGAAAGAAAACTCAGAACATGAAACACTGCATGTGTTTCATGCTAACAGTCTAACATTCTGGCTAACAGTCTACCTGTCCTGGTGTTCCTTAGGAGGTTCGAGAATTGCCCTAGCCAGGTGCTGCATTTGCTAAAGTTGATTCTAAGGAGTTTGTTTATGTGGGTTCAGAATTCTTCCCTGTCTCCCTTGACTCCCTGATATGTAGTCTGTGCTAAGTGACCATGGATGGAATTGTACTGAAAGTTCTTTCACTGTGGTTGGTTTAACAAAATCTACTGAGTAACACTTCATACGGGGTATGGAGGAGATGGAGAGACAAATGTGATTGGATAGAATGATATTTTTTCCCTTTCTTCTTCTTACCATATATATACTTTTAGGAGTACCCATTATTGCTACTATCTGCTACCAAAATGTCGGTGACCAAACTGTAGAAATGAAGAAGGAAAACAGACAGCTTGTCTAACGTTCTTGCTCTGAAAATCCCAAGAGATGAGATTCCATCTCTAAGCAGGAGGCCAGGGAGTCCTGTCTCAGTGCAGGAGGCGGCAGGATATTTTACTGCATTTGCGATCAGGGGTCACAGAGAGGGGCAAGGAGCTGGATTCCAAGAATGGAATTGAATCTAGCTCTCTCCGAAGGAAATCCAGGGTTTGGAAAACTCCCAAGGAGCAATAATTCAACTGAACTAACCTGATGAACCGTTTTCAAATGAGTATGGAGAAATATAGTCAAACATTGAACAGCTTCCTAGAATTGAAGCAACTGGGCAAAGGTGCCTTTTATTAGACCTTTGCAGTACACCCAGAGAACCGGTTAGAGTGCCAGGCTGAGCTCCATCTGGAAGAGAGAAAGACTGGATTTTATTCCCCAGTAGAAGGTTCTCTAGAGCAGTGCATACGTTTTTCACTTCCTTATAATTATTTATTCAAAACTGAAATATCAGCACATCAAAGTCAACTCCACGCATTGAGTACCTACTCTCTGCCCATCATCTCCTGGGGCTTTTCTCTATCTTATCTCATGGAATCCTCCCCAGATGCTTCAAGGAAAAGATATGACTCCCCATTTTTTTAGAAGAGGAAGTCTCAGAGAGGACAGACACATTTTGAAGGCCAGATAGATTTTAAAAAGCAGATCTGGATTCAAATCCAGACAGCTGAGTTCCAAATCTGAAACTTTCTTCAACCCATACTGCTATGACCAGACCCCTTCTAAGGGATGTCAGGCAGCCTAGGGGGTCCCATGAGACTTAGAAATAAAGGGATAAATTGTCCTTTCCTCACCCATTTTCAAGCAAAAATGCTAGGGGAGCAGCTGTGTACTAAAAAGGAGTTGGGGCGGAAATACCAATAATAAAGATAGTGAACTTTTGTTGAGTTACCGGTCAAACATTGTGATAACTGTTTGTTCTGAACCACATTCCTATGAGCTGGCTCTATTACTGTTTCTATTTTTTTATTTGGGGGAATTAAGTTTCAAAGGTTAATTAATTATTTAAACTCAAACAACTAATACTTCTTGGAATAGATCCTAAATTGGTCTGACTCTCAAATCAGTGTTTTAAAAATACTACTGTAAACTGCTTTCTTGGAATATGGCCATGTGAGTTAGGCGTGGCAGCTATCGTGGTGGTGTTATGGTGGTGGGAACAGCAGTGATGGTGTTTTTTTCATTGTTCTTGGTGGTGGTGATACTAATGATGATAAGTAATTGGTGAAGGTGGTGGTCCTCGTAGTGACGTGATGGTGTTGGTGGTGGTAGCAGTGGAGCTGGTGGTGGTGGTGTGGGTGGTGATAATAGTGATAATGGTGGTAGCAATGGTTGTAGCAGTGATGGCAGTGTTGGTAGTGGTAGTGACAGCTATGGTGGTGGTGGTGGTATGGCAGCAGGGCCAGAAGTAATGATGGTGGTGGTGGTGGTAGTGGTGGTGATGGAGGTGGTGTTGATGGGAGGTGTGGGAAGGGCATGGTGATAATGGTGTTGGTGGTGGTGATGGTGGAGGTGGGGGTGGGGTGATGGTGGAGGTGGTGATGGTGGGGAGGGGGTGGGGTAATGGTGACAGTAGTGGTGATGTTGATGGTGATAGTGATGGTGGTGGTGGTGGTAGTGGTGGTGATGGAGATGGTGTTGGTGGGAAGTGTGGGAAGGGCATGGTGATGATGGTGTTGGTGGTGGTGATGGTGGAGGTGGGGATGGGGTGATGGTGGTGGAGGTGGTGATGGGAGGAGGGGGTGGGGTGATGGTGACAGTAGTGGTGATGGTGATGGTGATAGTAGTGATGGTGGTGGTGGTGGTAGTGGTGGTGATGGAGATGGTATTGGTGGGAGGTGTGGGAAGGGCATGGTGATGATGGTGTTGGTGGTGGTGATGGTGGAGGTGGGGATGCGGTGATGGTGGTGGAGGTGGTGATGGTGGGGAGGGAGTGGTGATGGTGGCAGCAGTGGTGATGGTGATGGTGATGGTGGTGGTGGTGGGAGAGGGATGATGATCATGATGGTGATGGTGGTGGTGGTAATGGTGGTGGTGGTGGTGGTGGAGGCGATGGTAAGAGAGGGGATGGCAACTGTGGTGGTAGTGGTGTGGTGGTGGTGGAGTGCTGGTGGAAATAGCAGGGTTGTTGCTGGTGGTGGTGATGGTAATGATGATGGTAGTGGTGGTGGTAGTGGTGGTGGTGGTGAGGGTGGGGATGGGGTGGTGGTTCCCATGACAGTAGAAGTGATAACAGTGATGAGGTGGTGATGATATTGATTATGGAGGTGGTAGCTGTGGGGGTCTTGGTGGTGGTGAATTCAACCTTCCATATAATATCTTCTTTTGAGAAATTCTGAAAAAAGAACACTTCTGTTTTCTCTGTGCCTTTAAAAGTCAATTCATTTGTTTTTTTCCATAGGCTTCAGGAAAGAGGCACTGGCCTTTACTTCTCCACCTCGCTTCACTTCCATGTTGTTGACAAATGTTGTAGTTGCCCAGGATCAGAGGGAGAGACAGACCCTGTGACCACTTCCCCAAAGGCGGCCTTTGGCCACTCCGTGCACTGGAGCACATGACCCTCTGCCTCGCCCCTACCACATTAACCAGGTGACTGTCTGCCAAGGCCCAGCCCAGTCCAAAGGGAATTGGGATTCAGCGTCCCAAACAAGGCACTGATTAGCTGGTAATCAGGGAGCGATTAGCAGGTCGGGTCACCTGCAGTTCATTGCCCATTGTTCCCTGCAAAGTCCTGGGATATTTGCCACACGGGCTGGCCAGTCTGAATGTCTGAGGATTCCGATGCCTGCAGCTCTGCTGTGTAGATCTGTGATTAGGAACAAATCCTCTGTTCTCTCAGCCCATCCCCCGAAGGAGGCAGTGCGGTGGGTGAATCCCCTTCTCTATTCACACACAAAGGATTTGGGAGAAGAATGGCCTGCTTAGGAGCTCAACAGTGACAGAGAGGTGAGGTCCCAATAATGCACTGAAGAACTGAAAGCAAATTAGCACATTCCTCTTCCTGAACCATGATGACTAAGAGTGGAGGAGCCCAGCAAGTCCACGTCCAGATTGGGATTCTACTGTGATCTTGAGATGTGACCTCAGACAAGATTTTTAACCTCTGAGCTTGTTTACCTCGATTTTAAGAGGGTTAATAATAACACTTGCCTCTTCGGCCTTTGAAGTTCAGATTTAGAAAATGAACATAAAGCAGTTAATACAGTCTCTGTAGCGTGTGACCAATATGGGCTATCACCATTATCATCAGTCATAGTAATATCAATATTTAAAATATTATAATTATTTGAAATACTTTATTTAAAATATGCCTGTGTAACATCACTTCTAAATGAGAGATAGCCCCTTTGTAGGAGGCCCTGATAAGGAGGAGATGAGATAATTCTTGTAAAGCTTTCATCACAGGACCTAGCATGTAATTAGCACTCAATAAATCATAGTAATAATGGTGATCACCGTCATCATTGTTTGTACTAAGTTGAACGCAAAAAACTATTTTGTAGCATTTTTCACTATATTGTAGCATGTGATCATGAAAATTTAGACAAAGCATTTTTTTTAAGCTAAAAGGAGATTAATGAAATTATTCATGGCACATTCACACCATTGGACACTGTTCAGCTTTATAGTCTATGTGCCCTTCCACCACCTAAAGATCTTGCTAAAATTATCATTTGACAAATCTGGGGTCAGCACAAGATTACACATTTCCAGCGCACTCTCAAGTGATTCCAGGGCTACCAGTCCATGGACCCCACGTTAAATAAACAGGATGTACACTTTTACAATAAAAAATGTGTATACACATTTATACAGAAATACAGAAAAAAATTCCTAGGCTACCCTCAAGATGGGGGACTGTGTTTTTTACCCCCTTCACTAAACTGTACTATCTTTCCCAGAAATTTAATAACAAACATCTAAAGAAAACATTTAAAAATGCAATAAACTTTATTGATGCAAGTTCTTCCCTTCTCTTAAAGTTTGTCACACTGCCAGGTTTTCCAGCAGATCCTTTGCCAGGTCTGCATGCCTGATGCCATGATTTTCTCCTAGAGCCACACTAGGCCTTTTCAGCATCCTAACCACAAGGAAATCACATTAATGCGTGCTCATTCTGGAGGCTTCAGCTCTCCAAGGAGCAGGTGGGCCTCAGCTCAGATATAGCTGCTGGCCAGAGTTCAGGGCCCAGAGCCGTGCAGGTCAGCCAGGTGCAAGATGGACAGTTATTAACTCAGAGAAGCCCAGAGAATTTCTAAAGTCTGATTCTGGCTGCACTTGGAAAGGGCGTTCCAGTTAACATGGTGGGGTGCTTTCTACACTTTAAAGGAGCTCAAGGAAGTCCCTTGTACAAAAGAGATGGCTCCACTAGCCCTTCCTCTAAGGGGTGGCCTGAGAGCAGACACTTGTGATCTAAGGGTAGGCGGGCATAAGGTCTTTTCTTCCATTTGAGTCCCCTCAACAGAGACTGGGATACTTACTTGGGTACTTGAGCCCAGTATTGATCTTATTCTCATCAGACTATTTCTGTCACTGAGAGGTTGACAGAAGTCTGAATGAGCATCCAGAGACAGAATTAGATAGAACCTCAGTTGAATTTTGACCTTGCCATTTAATAGCTAAACTGCCTTAGGCCTAAACAGTGACTCTGTTTCCTGTTGTGGAAAGTGGAAGTGGCAATGCTCTGGTCTCTCCAGGATTCAAAATTATGGAGTTAAAGATCCCAGTTTCTAGTTAGGTAAAAGTGGGCTTGCAAACGCCAATACTAGTAATTATTATTTTTATTCGGTGTTCACCATCCTTTGCACCTTAACATACACCTTGTAGCTGCCTAGATAAGCCCCCACCCACTGCCCACCTGAGATCCCTGGTATGGAGTCCCATACCAGGTAAGTAACTTCAACTTACTTGAACATAAGTTCAAGTACGTTATTAGAATGCTTCTCCAATTTAGTTATGCACAGAATCCATCCCTCTGTGTATCAGGCAGTGGCTAGAGGAAAACAGATACCTACAAAACCTGGGTGGTGGGAGGAGAGTTTACTAAAGGGGTATGTAACTGAGGTGAGGGCAGGACTTGAGGAATAAATAACAAACAGTAGCATGGATAGGGGTTGAGGAGGTACATTCCCACCCAGCTTCTGGCTTTCAGTAGAGAGAACAGCCAACTTGTCAAGAAGGGGGATACCAAGGAATAAATAGCCCGACCTCTGTCTTCCCACCCTCCTGTGTCCTCCTCATGCTTTTGCCAAGATCTTGGCTTGGCTTCTCCTCTGATTGATTTCACCCAACTTTCTGATATTGGCAGGCAGCTATCTTATGTGCCCATGTTACACTCTTATGATAAAGCTGCATTTCCTGAGGGGACACCAATGGATACCCCTCTGCCTGCCATGCAGCTGAGAGGGTAAATGTATGAAAAGCAAGACCATGCAAGTCATTTTGAAACTGCTCTGGAACCCTCACGGGGCCCTCCGTTCTAGACGTCCAGTCCCACTAGTGATCTGACTGTGAAACCCACTAAGAGACTTCCAGAAGAAGACGACCTCTAGAAGGAGAAAACTTTTTTCCACGCTTCCATGGAACAAGAAGATGCCGTCCCTTTGGTGGAGCCCAAAGGGAAGCCATGTAGTTGGCAAGAGAAACTGTTGCTATCATCTATGAAAGGTGCTTCCCGGGGTTCCAGAGGAGGGTGCAGAAGGGGAACAGTGAGTCTGGAGGGACAGATGGAACATTCCTGGAATGCTGTCAATCCATATCTGACCCTCAATTCATGAAACCTTCCAGACAACCCACCCTGACAGATCCCTCTCTTCTTAAAGCTCTCACACACCTTTCTTTTAGCATTTAACATTTGTAACCTCAAATGAATGATTTCTACACGTGAGTCATTTCCTGAGTAGACTGTCAGATCCTTGAAGGCAGGAAGGCAGTGTAATACAGTGGAGAATATCCTGTGTCTTCAAATAGTTATGAAGATTAGAAAGGCAATCTAAGCAATATCCTTAGCATATTACCAGGTGCACATAAAAAGTGATGAATAGACAGATTTATGACTATTCATTATTTTTTTATTCTTCCTATCCTTCACCATGCTGAAGATACACCACTATTACACACACCTCCAAAAAGAAAACTCATCATTTCTTATGTATCTTCTATGGGTCATTTACTATGGAGAAGTTCAAGTACGTTATTAGAATGCTTCTCCAATTTAGTTATGCACAGAATCCACTGAAAGTACAGAAAAAAATCTGATATATTATTTTTAGTATGATGTTTCTAAAAAACATTTGGAAAGTAAAATTCTGTTTTACCTCCCACTGCTTATTGCTGCTAAGAAACTATAAAACAAAATAAATTAATACATTTAATGCAAACAAAGCTATATACATTTTACTTAAATGCAACAGATGATATAGTTTTGATGAAACTGATTCAAAACTTACTACACCAAAGCGGTATTGAATGCTGCTGTACAGGTACATTTCCATTCACCATGCCTACACGTGGTTTGATGACTCACGTGTCCCGTCATTGCTCCCCATTTACACTGGGCACCATGATGTTATTTGGCATTGATTTGACAGAAGTGCATCATTTTAACTTTATTTCCCTTTTATTCTTTTTTCACTAGTATAGCCAATCAAATTAGTATTAGATCTTGCAAACTTTGTTTGCAACCGGCATTAAAATGCAATGGCAGTTCTTTAACGGGTCTTCTGGATATTGCAGAAAATGCTTCGTCAATTTTACTTTGGATTATCATTGCAATGAGAGCACATGGTTCAAAAGTTCCAGCAGCAGAGGCGGTTTTCCCACCCTGCCCCTGGAATACGGCATGTGGTACAGGCATTTTGAATCACAGCTTGTTTCAGGTGGGTATTGTTATCTGTTTTCTATTGGAGGACATTTAGGCTTGGGGGTGCGGCGGGGTGTTCAGTCACTTACCCAGGTTCACTCACCCAAAAGTTTGAGTTTCTACATCCAGTCTTTTGACTGATTGGTCTCATCTTTGATTATTATTGAAGATTAATGCTACATTGACACAGATTGATGATGAGAGATGAAGGGGATGTTGAAGAGATAGAAAGCAAATAGAGAATGAAACATGCTTGACCAGAGATGGTAACATAAACCCTGTCCCTGGTGCCTTGTTGTCTTGGGTGCTGCTGTGTTTAGGTCAGGAGCAGTGGGAAGTCTGGAGCCATATGGAAGCCACACAGCCACACAGATGAGGCAGACTTCTAAGTGGGGCCACTCTTGGCACGTCCATGTTGAGCTCAGCAGCAATCAGACCTTGATGAGTTGAAATACTGAAAAGGAAAGTTCTAGGTTGCTCGTCATCATTTAATCTATGCACCTAGTCCTTGGCATTTCCTATTTCCTGCTTTGGGCTGAAGCTGGACATTCTTTCCCAGAATCCTTTGTGTCAGTCAATCCTTTTGGGATTCAAAGAGTTGTGGGAATGGTGACCTTAGTTCACATCCACATTCCACGGGGAGAGCACAAAGCTGGGGCCCTCTCTGCCCCCAGGAAGTAAAAGACGCTGTGAAAGAAATGTTGTCAACCAATGTTCTTACTACACAAAGCCAGGGGAGGTGCTGTTCATCCTTCCAGTTCCAAGTGATGAGAATTTAGGAAATAAATAAATTTGGTAACTTATAGGCACATGTGATAAACTCTCTCTCACCAGGATCTGATAGACTAGTAGTTAATACAATTTTTGCATAGCTTGCATTTCCTGATAATACAGATGGATCTGCTATTAAAATTCCACTTTCCTTGTAGCAAAGTTAACTTTTTGTTATTCTAGAATGGCAAATTGAGTCAGTGAAGTTTCGGGAATCACACACACATCAGGTAATGCCATAACAAAAGTCCTTTTTGCCTGCAGTATATTTTCAGGACAATGAAACCATTCAATCATTGCCCAGAATGATAATTATCTTTTTGGACACATGACCTCATATTCTGAATCTATTAAGCACACAAAATCTGAAAATGAGTGGTATTAGTGATTCTATTGAAATGGATGCAAGGGAACTGAAACAAAATAAAGCCAGCTTTAGTTTTGTAATCCCCGAAAAAAATACGTGCTAAGAGGATGGGTGACTTAGGACACTTAGACAAGAAAAACCATCATGGAAAAATAAAACAGTAGATGCACATGTCTTTTGCCTTACTAGATGTCTGAACTTCATTGCTTCAGGGCACATCAGCTTGGGGTAGAGGTGGGGAGGGGAGTTGACTCAGGTGTGGGTAACAATTGTGATGGCCTATGACCGAATTCCACAGTAAAGTGATTGGTACCCCAATCTCTCCTCTGCTCTTTCTGTTTTTTGTAATCATCCTAGATAGACATTAACATTTTCTGCAGAAGCCAACTGACAGAAAGATCAGCTACATCAGAAACAGCTGCTTCCAGTAGTGTCCCCTTCATTCTAGGGGCAACTTCATCCAGAGTCTTAGAACACCATTTTTTAAAGACCCAAGTGCAAGTCATGCCAAGGTGGGGTGTATTAGAAGATGTGAGGCCATCCAGTGTAACTTTCACAAACCTTCTTCACTGACACAGACCCATTGGTGATCCAGGTAAGAATACAGGTTACTGGCATCTCTCCAACATAAGTCAGCACTCTGCCTTTCTCCAACATTCTCTGCAAAGAAACATGAATCTAAATTCATACTATATTCTTCATATGAATCTCCATGTCCATGTCCTGGTCCTCACATTCCATGGTTCCAAAGGTCATTGTTTTTCCTTCTCCTTGAAGGACTAGAAGTGGATTATCAGGCAAATTGAAACCTTGGGCAATTCCCAGAAGTTCTAAGGTGAGAATGCTGATAAAGTGTCTCTACTGTCCATCTTTTACCCCTCTCATGCCCCTTACCTCACCCCCCTGGAGACCTAGATTAAAAATACTTCAGAGCAGGAAACCTGGTTGATGGATTGATCAATCAACCAACAAGTATTTATTGAGAGCACCTAATTCTTGCTCAGCAAATGCTGACAGGAGCAGATGGTGCAGTGACAGGTAACAGAGGACTCTTCAAAGTCAGGTAGAGGACTTGAAACTGAGGCTCAACTCACCGTGTCTTCATTCAAGAGACAGCAGTTGAACACCTATACACAAGCTGCACAGCATGCTTGGAAATGGGAATAAAAAGGGCAGATAGACTTCTATCCCATGGAGTTTATAGTTTATCAGGGTAATAATTCTTTTAAGCACTTAAAGTTAATGTGCACTACGACTGGAAAACAGACTGCTTAGGCAGCTTACGGTGGTCAAGAAAGTGGGGACGTATAAAGTTGTTTTAGCTTTTTGAGGCCTGGAAGGATACAACCACACAGTGACCGGGTAATGTGATTTTGGGAGCAAGATAGATTGAAGACTGGAGAGTGAGTAGCATCCTTCCAAAATTCACGTCCTCCCAGAACCTCAGAATGTGAGATTAAGTGTAAATAGGGTCTTTGCAGATTTAATGAAATTAAGATGAAGTCATATTGATTTAGGGTGGGTAATAAATCCATATATCCAATGACTAGTGTCCTTGTAAAGACACAGACACAGACAGAGGTAAGAAGGGTAGATATCAGAGTGATATGGCTACAAGCCAAGGAATGCCAAGAATTTCTGGCCACGAGCAGCTGCTTGGAGAGTTGCATGGAATGTATTGTTTCCTAGAAACTTTGGATGGAGCATGGCCCTGCCAACACCTTGATATCAGACTTTCAGCCTCTAGAGCTACAGGACAATAAACTTCTGTTGTTCTAAACCACCCAATTTGTAATAATTTGTTATAGCAGCCTTGAGAAATGAATGTAAGACACAACTGACTGGAGTGAAGAAGATTCCTGGTTAAAGCATATGTGAGTGCTACCGTGAAAAATGAAGGCCAAGGTGAGAAAGAATGGCAGGTTTCTATTTGTATGGTTGTGTACAAGATAATAGCTGAAGGCCCTAATGAAATAAACAGAATATGTCTTTTACAGCTTGTTTTATAATAAACAAACCACCTAAAGAGCCTGAAGAGACAAAGATTAAACTTCTCAAGCCATGTCTCCATTTATGGAACAGAACAAAAAAGAGTAAGCAAGGGAGAAAGCGAATGAGTTACTGACAATATTCCATTGGACTCAGTAGATACTTATCAAGCCTTGCCTATTTCATACCTCTAAGGAACGCACAGTGTGAGTTGGGGGTAAAACTAGAGAATTTCAATCCAAGGGATATAGGCAAGGATTGAAGTAAGCTGAATGAATAGAAACAGTGAAGACAAAAAGAAACAAATGTCCCAGTCTAAGGATGATTAGGATGTCTTTGCAGAGAAGGTGACATCTGTAGGGAGGATGAAAGGATCCTTTAGGGTCGGACAGAAGGCAGAAGGGCAGAAGAGAGAAGAAAGCCCAGAGCATACTATCGTATCTCAACACTCCTTGAATAGTCGCTATGTCTAATCTGGTGCCTTGTATAGCACAAAAAGGCACACAGAAATGGTGGAGTGAGTGAATAAACGAATGAACTAATGAAATGACCCAGAAGCCAAGAGAGGAGAGCACTTTCTTAAGGAAGAGGGGATAATGAACATTGTAAAAAGCCAGAGAGAGGCTGAGAAAGACAAGTATGAATGTCAAGAAACGAATAGGTCAATAGAACATTGAAGAAATAGGAGCTTAGGAGAAGTCAGAGGCAATTCTTAGCAGTTGAGAAGAAAGGAGTGAGCCACGAGGAAGAAAACTTGTGCTGATGAAGGCTCAAGGAGTACGGCTGAAAAAAAAATACGGGAGAGAGGTTAATAAAGAGTGTTTGTGAATTAACGCTGGAACAGAAATTAAATACCACATGTTCTCATTTGTAAGTGGGAGCTAAACATTGAGTACACATGAACACAAAGAAGGGAACAATGGATACCAGGGCCCACTTGAGGGTGGAGAGCAGGAGAAGGATGAGGATCAAGAAACTAACCATTGAGTACCATGCTCATTACATGGATGACAAAATAATTTATATGCCAAACCCCTGCAACATGCAATTTACCCATGTAACAAACCTGTACTTGTATCCCCCAAACCTAAAATAAAAGTTGGAAAGGAAAAAAAGAGTGTTAGAGAGGAAGACTGTGTCTGAAGGTAAAGGATAAGGAAATTTGAGGATGCTGGAGACAGGAGTCATACAGTTTCTCAGGAGCCAGGGGTGGAAGAATAAATGAAATAACCAACATGTATTGAGCACCTACTATATGCCAGGCACTAAACTAGCTATTTTCAAATATCTTTCTGTTTAAATAATCTGGAAGCTACACTTCATGGGAAGTGTTAGTTTTAGAAAGAATAATGGATTTCTCTCTAATGATGAGAGTAGAGGAGACAAATGAATTTTATAAGCAGATGCGTTGAAAGAGGTATCTTTTCATTCATCAAGTATCTACTGGGGATGCCCTCCATGCTGGACACTGTATAAAGGGCCTCAGATATATCACCTAATGGGAACCTTAGAGCACCCCTAGAATGTTCTATCATGGTTCTCATCTTAGAGACAAGGATTTCATAGATAAGCTCTGTGAAATCTTTGCCAAATTATTTCAACATGCAGGTAATTACTGGTAAAATGATTCAAAGCTGAGTATGTCTGCACAAACAACTACATATGTCTCAGCCTCAGTTTCTACATCTGTATAACTTTTCCTCCCTTGGTGGTTGTGAGCTTGAAGCAAGGAGAAAGTGCTCACTAAAGGACAGTTCTTGTTTTTAATCTTACTTTATTCCTTTGGAATGAGGCCATTGGGTCCTCACTACACCCTCACCCCTCTACCAACATTCCCCATTCTTTTCAGGATTGAAGACGTCCTGGAGCCCCCAAACAGGTGTCAGCAGCATCACCACATCAGATCAATCTGTAAGCTTGGGCACGAGATGTTTACTCTTTGCTCCCAGAAAAGAAGCCATGTTGGGAAGGCAAGCTAAATACAGAACATGACCCAAAAGCAAAGGGCGTCTCTGAAAGGGATAATGCAGACTGAGACAATAGTTTCACAGATCAATTGGAAACCTTTAAAGGTCCACTGATGAGCTAGACTGCAGGGTGCTCCTCTTCTATAAAAGGAAAATAAAAAGGATCAATAAGAAATGAAAACTGATATTAGATGACTGTGATTTACTTTCTGCTACCAAGGGATCTTCTCCAAGCTGGGTCTCTGGTCAGACTTGTTCATTCCCTTCCAATCCCCTATGATGAGATCCCAGGGTGGTGGAGTAAGATAAATAGACATGGAAACAGTCCCCAAAAATGGCTGCAGTAAGGCCATACAGCATACCTAACATATCTACTGGTTAGCATAAAAACAAGTAATTTGTCTGAATGCAACATGTTGGGTGTAGGAGGAAAAATGTATGCCTTAAACCTCAACCCATCACCCCCCACTCTTCAATCTGTACTTATGTCTGTGTATCAGCAGTGTGGCGAATTCTAAGTAGTTTTCTGGTGCATTTTAAGGATTCATCTACTAACTCTGTGATCTTGGGCAAATGCTTTACCTCTCTGACTCTCAGTTTTCTCATCTATAATTATGTCAAGATTATCAAGATAAAATAATAGAAATGATTATTGTCACCTTCCTCATCCCTATCATTATCACCCCATCACCGCCCCAAAAACTAATGTCAAAATGGCTGAATGCCCACGCGGCTTTATAGGAGGAGATTTAAGAGCCAGAGAGACCAAATTTATTAGCGAGGTTGTCTTGAGCAAGCTGTGAATCTTGTCTGATCTTCATGCAATTCATCATGGACTTGGACAACATCTTTTCTGGTTATTATGAAGACTGGAGAAGACACGTACATCCCTTAGCACAGTGTCTCCTACATAATGAGGACTCAGTATGGGTCCTTAGTCTTTGCCCTAACTCTAGTCTGTGACAGTGTTAGACTAACTTCTTGGTGAGCCCATGCTGACCACTGGGAGTCCAAGTTGACTCTGAGAAAACCAAAAGAAAGGCAAACAAAAGGATCTATTTGTGGGAGGGAGAGGGGATAGAAAGCCACATAGTCTGGTTCAGCACGAGATTGAGCGGGGTCTGGGCAGTTTCAGCCCCCTTGGAGAGAGAACATCCCACCACTGCTACCTCTCCTCCTTTCTCCTGCTCTAGTGCAGAGCACACAGCTTCGCCCCTCAGCTGATTGGGTGCCTGTGGGCAGTGCAAAGAGATGTAGGGCTTCTCCTTCCAGCACACAGCACTGGCTACTGGGGGGTTTCTGTCTCCCCCACCCAACCACCTCCACCCTCACCTTGCTGCTGGAATTCTGGGCTCCCTGCATTCATGGTGCAGGATAGCAGGGGCCATGGATCAAGATGACTCCCCTCCTGCCATATGTACTGATTCATTCAGCACTAACTGAGCCCCAGCTGTGTGTCCACATCTTGCTGGACAGCAGGCGACACGAGGCAAATGAAACAAAGTCCTTACCCTGAGGCCATACTACACTGAGCAGTAATCTCGGACATCACAAAATGCCCTGCTCTCTACCACTTCATTTTGACTCAAAGGGAAAACTCTTGAGAATTTACAATTCTATCTGATATTTTTTTTCAGTAACTCCTTAACATCTTTTATCCGCAAAACTCATACCCTCCAAAACCCACCCTGAATCCTGCACACCTCACTCATTTTCCTCACGCTCCTGAGCCTTTTCCCTCCACACTCTCCCCTCCTGGTTTCGTGTTCTGCAGTATCTTCTTTCCCATGTTATACTTGGATTTTACCCCTTCCTCTTGTCTATGTTGCTCAGTGGCCAGTTTTCCCCAGTGGAGGCTGGGACATTCTCTTTCTACATCCCTGTTTATCTCTACTCTGAATAAGTCAATATGCAAAAGTCTGGGTGTCCAACTCATCCCTCCCAGAAGGGATTCTCTTTAGCCTAACAGCCTATTATACTTGTTGTGGGTGGCCTACGGTGTGTCTGGTGAGGCATATGCAGACTGTAAAAAAGAAAAAAAATTGGCAGGCCAGACCCCTTTTTTTCCTACTATCTGACTAATAAGAGATTCTTTCACTATAATATTTCTTCTGCTATTCTAATTGTTCTTACCACACTCGTTGCCTGATTCCTCTGGGTTCTCTTATATCTCCATTTTGAATTCTCTTGTAGGCACTGTGTCTTCAGTAAGTGTTTGCATTTTGAACATAAAGAAAACCTCTGTGTGTACATTTCTTTCTCCTCCACTTTTCTTTTCTTGACACGCTAATTAGAAGTGGGAAAGGGACTGACATCTGTTGAATGCCTCTATGTGCTAGATGTTATAAAACACTTCCATGGATCTAACTCATGTAGAAGAAATTAGCCTCATTTTAACAGCGAGGGAACTGAGGAGAGAAAGCTCCAACCATGTGTTCTAGCTCACACAGAAGAACATGAAAAGCCTCCAAGACTTCATGCTATCTGTCCCTTGAAATGTACACATGTGGCTGACATATGCAAACACATGCAAACCCAGGCAGTGGGCCCATGTGACATTCATTATAGAAAGTGTTTCTTTAATCATCTCTCATTCCTGACTCCCACTGAGGTCCTCATAATGGGTTTAGAATTACTGTCTTCTAAGTGATTCTGTGTGCAAAGCTGTACAATGAAAAGGGTACAAATTTGAGCAAAACTAGGGCAGAGAGTAGACCCAGAATGGCTGAAATCAAATCCCAATTCTTATTATTTGGGTGACCTCGGGTTATGGGGATAACAGGAACACCTTCCTCATAGGGGTCTTTCCTCCTTACTGCCTCCTCCTGAGGACTGAGGGTGAGGATTATTTAGGTAGGTATGTGTAAATCACATAAATCCTTGTTTAGCCCATGGTAAAGCTATCCAAATGGACAATGTTGATTTTATTATCTGTAGTCTTGTTGGCCTTTCCACTTGTTAGCCGTAAGACCCTTGGATACCTCTCTTGACATCTCCGAACTTCATTTTTCCTGTTGGTAACACAGGGGTAATACTTCCCACATCAAAGCTTTGCTGGGGACCTCTGATCAGATAAGCCATGTAAAGCCACTAACTCAGGGACTTGGCTGTAGCAAGTGCTTTCTTGCTTAATACATGCCAGTTCCCTTTTCTCTGAGAGAGCTCAAAGCACTGCTATTCACTTAGGATCAATGGAACAAGCAAGAAGAAGAAAACAAAGGAAAAAGCAAACACTGGGGGCTACATCACGCTGAAGATCAGCTTCCTGGGGGCAGTTCCTACCAAAGAGTCATCTGTCCTGAGTAATCAACTGGAGTCTCCCCTACCCCTTTCCCAGGTGGTCCCCCAAACTGGTTGGTGAGTGGTGCTGCAGATGTGGCTTCCTTTATGGGCGATGGTGTTGATGGAAAAGATAATTCATGCCTGCGTTGAGTTCTCTCTGAGTCACTCCAGAGCCCAGTGATGAAGGAAGAAAACACCCCTGATCAGTACCACATTTCCAGATTTCATCATAATTTTTAATTCTTCAATGTTGTTTTGAAGAGCAGCATCAAGCATGCATAAGTTTTTGGAGACAGAGAAAAATGTAAGCAGCCACCCTTTGAGTTTGGACTTGGGGACACCCCAGATCCTCTGAGAGATCTGTCTCCTTCCAGAAGCAGTGAGGTGCACTGTTGCTGTGACATGAGAGAGTCCTGCTCCCATGCTCTCTGGAGACTGAGGCTCTCCCTGTTTTATGCAGTTGGGCTCTCTGGACATCATGTGCTTGAGTTCTGCATCTTTTCCCAAATTCTACTCTTTTCACTCTTACAATCACCAAGTTCTGTCGATATTATTACTCAAATGTCTACTTGTCTCTTTATTTATGACTACCACCCTTTGCCAAGCAAGCTCCCCGAAGGAGATCAATGACAACAATCACCAGGCCTTCCAGCAGCCAGATGGAGCTATTCAAAATGTAATGTGAGCTGGGCACAGTGTTGGTGCACACCTGTCATCCCAGTTACTAAGGAGGTTAAGACAGGATGATCCCTTGAGCCCAGAAGTTCAAGGCCAGCCTGAGCAACACAGCAAGACCCCATCTCTTTAAAAACATTTTTAAAAGTCAAAATGTAATGTGAAACTCACTCCTCCCTGTCAATCACCTTCATTGTCTTCCCATTGCTTCCCAGGCATCAGGTCTCTGCCCATCTTATAAAACCATCTATGTTCTCATCCTCCCTCACTCCAATTCAGCTTTCCAGGCTTCTTTATTTCCCCATATATGCAAATATTTTGTATACTCATGGTCTCTTCATCTAAAACATTCCTGGAGCCTGGACAGCTCCTCCCCAACCCCTTCATGGGCTGGTTATTTTAATTCACACATATCTTGGCTTACCTGTCTCCTACCCAGAGGCCTTCCTTGAGAAGGCTACCTGAGGATACTGCTTTTTCAATTGCCAATTGCTATTCCAATTCTCTCAGAGTCACATTATTTCTATCTGCAATGTGATTATGAGTGAATCTGATTATTTGCTAGATTTTAGTCTATCTTCCCCACATCACTGAAATCTCTGTGATGTTTTGTTCGCTTCTGACTACCCATTACAGACGGCACATGGTAGGCACTTAATAAACGTGTGTTGAATGACTGTACAAATGACTGCTGTGAAGTCATTTGGTAGGCAGGCCGTTCTTTTCCCTGTTTGTATAAGGGTGAGGGTGGCTTTGTACACCCATGTGTGCATTTTTGAGAATGGAGGAAGGATATTCCGCAGCTTGGATTGTTCCCTGCTAAAACCCTTCAATGGCTCCCCGTTGCCCCTTGGCTCAGCTCAGTTTGCAAAGCTGTCCAGGAACTGATTCTGCTTTCTTTCCTCCCCCTTTTCTCCCATTTCATTTTTCTACTCCTTCATTTGTGGCCTGTGTATAGGTATATGGATGCCCACTTGGGCTGGCCCCTTCTGTTCTGAATTCTCTACCTTGCTGACACCAGGATCATTTCATGTGAACCCCGCTCCAGAGAGCCTTGTCTGAGCCTCCATTTCATCCTTTTGGGTGAGCTGGGTACCCTCTTTTTGTGCTCCCTGCACTTTCCCCCTTAACCCATAGTCTCCCAAATGGGACAACTCGAACTTCTTTTGAGTAATTTGGAAAAAAATTAATATATTTATTTTTTAAAATTTATACTTTTGTTCACTTTACAAGTTGCATAAAATACTAGCATGCCATTGCACATGTATTCATTTTAAAAGTGGGACTATAAAGGTATGTAGAGAGTATAGGTTCAAAAATGTATTACAAGGGTTCGTGATCAAAAAGGTTTGGAGAGCATGATGACATTATACTTTTCATACTGCATGGCATTTGTCTGGATTTTGTCTGTCTCTTCAAGATCTTTCAAGGAACTCTTGCGAGAAGAAACAGCATACACAGCCACACAGCCGCAGGTCCTTGAAGGTGATATGGGGATGGTTTTAGATGGTACACAAAAGGAAGGTGGCTAATGCCTGCTGAGAACTCATTGCCCTTTGAATTCTCTTTTATTCTTCCTCATTTAAATAATGGGGGCTAAAAGTCTCAGCTGTGTGTCAATATGTTTCTAATATCTCTGGGTACCACTTGCTAGTTTCCCTTTATAATAGGGAGAGCAACCTTTAGGCTCAAGCCCTTGAAAATGCCTCTTATCGATATAACCAAAACCCAACAATTCAGCTTTACTTTCATTGCTCCTTTCCATTTGTGGTCAGTAATACTGCTACGATATTTAAAACAATGTATAATTTTTCTCTTGCTAACCATGCAGAGTTTCTTAAAATAAATTTATTTATAAAGAGTGAGTAAATTTTTAAAAATAAGCAAATTATAATACAGGTGAAACTAGGTGTTTCAATCTCACGTCAGTTTGTGTAACACAAGGGCGACATAGTCAACATGACCTTTGAAACATAAAGACCCTGTAAGATTGTTTACTCTGGCCATGGCTAAATGTGTGACTATTGCAAAGTTCTTCTCTGAATCTACTGTAAAAGGGACAAAAATACTTACTCAATAGAGTGTTTTGAAGATGAGCATTAATATATTTAAAGACACTTCCCAATGCCTGCACATGATAATAGATATATGTTTATGCAATGAGCAAGTGGATGAGTAAGAATGGAATAAATCTGGGTAAATAAGTCAAGGAACCTGGATCCTCCTTAAAAGTCCCAACCTTCCTAGCTGGAACGAGTCAGACTCTGGACAGCCCCATTCTCTCCTTCACTAGAGTCCCATTTTCACAGTCATTTGACATTTACCCAGGAGACCTGAGAAAGTTAATGAGTTTTGCCTAGTCCCTTAATTCTCCTTTGGAGTGATTAGTGTGAACAGAGAATGGAATGTGCATGAGACATGGATTGATTTTGTGGCTCTGCTGGAATTCTATTAGAACTTCACTCTCCATTTGAGTAGTCTCTACATAAAACTTCTGCCTTGGAAGCTGATGAGCTCCCCATACAAAGAAGTATTCAAGACTAAAAGAGATGAACACGTGACCCAAGCCCTGACTTTTTGCTTCTCTAAGAAACATTATGTTCATCATCCTGAAAACAAAGACACATTTAAGGGCATCTTGAACCAAGTCTTGAAAGCCTATTTCTAGAAGTTGTGTGTAGGCTATGCAGACATGACTTCACAGGCCAGTGTGCAGATGCATCCCTATCTGGCACTTAACAGACACAGCTATTTTACTTTTATTTCAAATTGAAAGCCATGTTTTTAAGAAGTCAAACCACCTAAGACCTTCTAAAAGAAAGCAAATGAACTTTTTCTCTCCACATTGTTTCTCATTTTTTTAGTAGTCTATCCAGCTTCTTTCAATGAGAGCTGGATTCCAAAAGGCAAATGTGAAAACTTCCAGGGTTCCCAAGAAACAGTATCACTTCTGTTGCATCGTGTTGGTCAAAACAATAACAGGAACAGCTTTGATTCAAGGGAAGAAGATTCCTTTTCTTGATAGAAGTAGTGGCATGAGTGTCCAGGAATGGGAGGAATTGTTGGTAGTTGTCTAGGTAGACAATCTAACACACACACACATATAATCCAAATCATGAAATGTAGGACTCACTTTTGCTAAACACCAGGCTCTGCATTAGCATCCGTCACACCTGATTTCTTCAAGGAATGTCTGTGGAGACTCCACAGGATCTCCAAGGATAAGGACCTCACGTCCTTCCATTTTGCTTTCATTTCCATTTCCTTTGGAGATAAACACAAAAGAAAGTGGTTTCAGATCACAAGTACTCATATATTTTTGTGTGACTGAAAGGAAGGCCTTTGAGTGTGTCTGCATGTGTACTTGCGCATGGCACGTGTTCGTGCACCCATGCATGTGTATGTGGCAGGGAGATGAAGGTCATTTCAGAATTTATATCCAGATCTTGAGCTATCCTGTGATGTCTTGTTCTCAATTCAGCTTTTCCTGTCACTAGCCCTTTGCCCAGACCATCCCTCACGCATGACTGACCTGCCTCGTGCACAAAACCATGTATTTGCTTTTCTGCAATTAGCAGATCAAGGTTCACCTGCTTTATGCTCTTCATAACGATTCTTCTGGCAAAAACAAGTCCAGCATTCTTGACCCTTCTCTATTCTGAAAGATGTAAGAAAACGGATAGGAATTTGCTACATATAGATCAGGTCATTGAGGCAGAGGAGAGAGGCTGTGTAAAGTTTCAGATCTGGAAAAGAGAAGGCCATGTAGCTATTTGTCAGAATTTCTTTTCTGGCTTTACTTCCCAAAGGGAGATTTCTATGGGTTTGTGGAATAAGATGAAATGGGCCTTCTGTTAAAAAAAAAGGAAAAGAAAAAAAAAAAAAAAGGGTGGTGCTGTACATAGAGAATAAAATATTGGCCAGGTGCGGTGGCTCACACCTGTAATTCCAGCACTTTGGGAGGCCACGGAGGGCAGATCACGAGGTCAGGAGTTCAAGACCAGTCTGATCAACATGGTGAAACCCCATCTCTACTAAAAGTACAAAAATTAGCCAGGCGTGGTGGCAGGCACCTGTAATCCCAGCTACTCAGGAGGCTGAGGCAGGAGAATTGCTTGAACCCGGGAGGTGGAGATTGAAGTGAGCTGAGATTACACCACTGTACTCCAGTCTGGGTGACAGAACAAGACTCTATCTCAAAAAAAAAAAAAAAAAAAAAAGAGTAACAAAATAAAAATAAAAAGTTGAAGAAGAATTTGAGAATAAGATGACAACATAAAGGAATTGTTTACATTTGCATATTTATGTTTGGTTTAACTTATTTTTGGCAGAAAATATAAGCACTAAAATGACTGTAACACAGCTCAGTGTCCTTAGCAATATTTTCTCCTTATTACCTCCTCAAGGCTTCATCTGTCAGAATGTAGCCAACATCATTTAACCAAAAGGGGGAAATTTTCTATGTAAGTCAATACATGTATTACTCCATTCATCAAATATAGAGATCACTTTTTAAACACTGAACCTTAAGAAACAGTACATTTGTGATTGCAGAAACCAGTATAATCTCCCTCAAATTGCAAGCAGATATTATAAAGTGAAAACCACCCTTCGAAAATAAACCCTGATCAATGACACGAAAAGGTGGTTCTTTGTAAAGATCAACAAAATAGGCATACTTTTAGCTAGACTAGTCAAGAAGAAAGGGAAAACTCAAATGACTAAAATAATAAATGAAAGTGGGGACATCATTACCAACCTTACAGAAATAAAAAAAATTGAAAGAGAATACTATGAACAGTTGTATACCAACAAATTAGATAACTTGGATATAACAAATTTCTAGAAGCATGTAAACTATCAAAACTGACGAAAGAAGAAATGTAAAATCGGGATAGACCTATAACAAGTAAATATATTGAGTCGATAATTAAAACCAACCAGCAATCCAAAGCTGAGGATCACATGGCTTTATGGTAAATTTTACCAAACATTTAAAAAAAAAATCAGTTCTTCTCACACCTTACAAAAAATGGAAAAAGAGGGAACACTTCTCAACTTATTCTGAGGCCAGTATTACCTTGATGCCAAAGTCAGACAAACAATCACAATAAAAGAAAATTATAGATCAATATCCCTTGTGAACACTAGTGCAAAAATCCCCAACAAAATCCTAGCAAACCAACTCCACCAGCCTATAGAAAGAATTATACATCATTACCAAGTGGAATTTATCCAAGGAATGCAAGGTTTGTTAAAAATCAATTGATGTAATACATTATATTTATAGAATAAAGGGAGAGAAAGCCACAGGATCATATTAATAGATGCAGAAAAAGAATCGGACACGATCCGTCACCTTTCATGTTGAAAGCACACAATAAACTAGGAATAGAAGGAAAATTCCTCAATCTGATAAAGAGCTTCTATTTCAAAAAAAACCAAAAACAACAACAACAAAAAAAAAACAACTAATGTCATACTTAACAGTGAAAGACTGGACATTTTATTTATTAGAAACAGTATACTGATGTCTGTTCTCTCTACTTCTGTTAAATATTATACTGGAAGTTCTAGTCAAAGCAGTTAGGTCAGAAAAAGGAACAAGCACCCAGATTGAAATGAGAAGCAAAACTATGTCTATTAGCAGAAGACATGATTTTATGTAGAGAAAATCCTGAAGAATCTATAAAAAACACTATTAGAGCTAATAAACAAGTTTAGGAAAGTTGTAGGATACAAGATTAATATACAAAAATCAGTTCTACTTCTACACACCAGCAATGAACAATACAAAAATAACATTTCAAAAACAATGACATTCACAATAGCATCAGAAAGAATAAAACGCTTGGGAATAAATTTAACCAAGAAAGTACAAGACTTATGCACTGAAAACCACACACACTTTTGAAAGTAATCAAAGATGACCTAAATAAATAGAAACACATATTATATTAGTGAACTGGAAAACTAGAAAATATTGTTAAAATGACAATAATTAGTTATTGGGGATAATTAGTTCCCAATTAATCTACAGACTTCATATAACTACTATCAAAACTAACTGCCTTTTTTTTTTTTCTGCGCAAATGGGCAAGTTGATCCTAAAATTCATATGGGAATGCAAGGAACCCTGAATAGCCAAAGGCCAGATGAATAACAAAGTTGAAGGACTCACACTTTTAATATTAACATGTAATACAAAGCTACATCAATCAAACTTAGTGGTACTAGCACAGAGATAGACATATAGATCAACAGAATAGAATTGAGAATACAGAAACAAACCTAAATATACATGGTCAATTGATTTTCAACAAAGTAACTGAGATCATTCAATGGAGAAAGAATAGTCTTTTCAACAAATGGTACTGGAACAATTTGCCATCCACAGACAAAAGAATAAATATGAACCTTCTACCTCACACCATATACAAAAAACCTGAAAATGGATCAAAGACTTAAATATAAGAACTGAAGTCATAGTATTCTTAGAAGGAGACATAGATATAAATCTTTATGACCTGGATTATGTTATGGTTTCTTAAATATGACACCAAAAGCACAAAAAACAAAGCAGGAATGGTGGGGGAGGAAAGGGAAATGGTGCCACCAGTGCTCTTGGCCTTGGCTGGCTCTTAGGCCGCCGTTAGCACTCATCAGCTTGCTTCGCATGTTTGTATGTTATCCTCATGTCTTTCTTCTCACTAGACCACGAGTATCTCCATTCCAGGCACCATTTTCTATTTAGTTCAATAAAAATTTATTAAGTACACACTTCATGGTTAGCATTGAATATAAAAAGGTAATTATAATGATGCATAATAAAAACAACAATAATAATAAAAATGGTAGATGCTAATACACATTGAAAGCTGGTTTTATGCCAAAACCTTTTCTAAGTACTTTACACATATTGGTTCATTTTGCAATTATGTTGGTGATTGCAAAATGAATTAATATTGGTAATCAAAGCAAAGTTGGGGTATATAATAGGTATTATTATTAGCATTACTCTTGTTTCCATTTTACAAATGAGGTAACTGAGAGGTCAAGATTCTTGCTTGAGGTCCCATAGCTAGTAAGTGCAGAGTGAGGATTTGAAGACCACGGTCTGATTCTAGGCCCCGTGATCCTGCTCTTGAGGCACTTAGTAGATATTCTGTTCTTCACTGAAGTCCCCTAGCACCCCTGGCTCCTTAAACAGAGGCAGACAGCAAGCAAGTATGGGACTGCAGGAAATAAAACGTGTGCATCCTAAATTATCAATCTTCAAAGAAGATCAAGAAGTTAGAGGGTAGAGGCTGGCTGCTTTATTAGTAAATATATAAAACACCATCATTCTGTTAAATTGATCATGAGATCTGAGATTATTATAATCTCTTACCACTAGACTGCAAACTCCAGGAAGACAGGGACTCTTTTTCTTTAACTGTTTCAATTTTTTTTTTTAATTGCTGTCTCTCCAAAACCCAGGACAGTATCAAGTCTTTATGAACATTTATTTACTATTTCTTGGGTAAATATATAAAGGACAACATGTACTGAATGCTTACTATACATCAGACCTTGATCTTAGTGGGGTTCAGGTATTTATTAACTATTTTCTCACAACAACATTATAAGGAAGGTATTCTTTTACCATCTCTATGATTTAATAGAGAGGGAATAACTGAGGCATAGATAAATTAAATTTCAGATCTATTCAACCTGAAATTGTTGGAGCCATCACCCAATCCCAGGCCATTTGAAAAAAAGCACCTTCACTGGTTTTTTTGTTGGTTTGTTTGTTTGTTTTGTTTTGTTTTGAGATGGAATCTTGCTCTGTCACCCAGGTTGGAGTGCAGTGGTGTGATCTTGGCTCACTGCAACCTCCACCTCCCGGGTTCAAGCAATTCTCCTGCTTCAGCCTCCCGAGTAGTTGGGATTACAGGCATGTGCCACCATGCCTGCCTAATTTTGTATTTTTAGTAGAGACAGGGTTTCTCCATGTTGGTTAGGCTGGTCTCGAACTTCCAACCTCAGGTGTCCCACCTGCCCCGGCCTCCCAAAGTGCTTGGATTACAGGTGTGAGCCACCATGCCCAGCCACACCATCACTGTTAAACAATAACTTTATAGCCACATTATGAAGATGAATGCAAAACCTGCAAGATTTGGAAGCTGAAACAGGTACTGTCAGATTATGTGATGAAACTGCCAAAATTATGGCAGTTGGTGTTGTCCCCAGATCCTCAGGGGTACATGTTCACTGTCTCCGCTTGCCTCAAAATTGGTATAGTGTTGTAAAGCTTCCAGCTAGGGTATACGGAACATTCAAAGCAGGACTGTTGAACGTTTGCTCAACATCTCTACTCTTGTGTCTCATCTTTGAGGTCTTTCTTAAAGGGTGAGCTTCAGCTTTGAGAAGTGAACGGTTTCCTAGTTTGGTTTGTAGGCTCCAGAATGCACCAGGAGGAGCCTGTGAGGCCCTGATGGAGGGGTGGATGGTTGTTTTCAGTATCTTTATTACTCCCCACATCCAATGGTCTAGGTTCCATTTCTGTTGTTGAATTATATTATGTACTTAGGATACTGAAGGAATTAACCCAAAAGGAGGAGGAGGAGGAGGAGGAGGAGGAGGAGTAGGAGGAGGAGGAGGAAGAAGAAGAAGAGAAGAAGAAGAAGAAGAAGAAGAAGAAGAAGAAGAAGAAGAAGAAGAAGAAGAAGAAGAAGAAGAAGAAAGAAGAAGAAGAAAAGAAGAAGAAGAAGAAGAAGAAAAGAAGAAGAAGAAAGAAGAAGAAGAAAAGAAGAAGAAGAAGAAGAAGAAGAAGAAGAAGAAGAAGAAGAAGAAGAAGAAGAGGAGGAGGAGGAGGAGGAAGAGGAGGAGGAGGAGGAGAGGGAGGAGGAGGAGGAGGAGGAGGAAAATGTGAGTGCATGAGAGTCTAACATCTTGGTGTCTCCATAAAAATGGGTAATTTGGCACTGTCCACCTTGTTATGTTGTGACTTCTTAGATAAATACTCCCATCTTGATATTTCATTGGTGTCAAAGATTTCAGGCTGTGGAGTTACACTTCCAGGGTTCAAATCCCATTTCTATTTAGAATTTGGACAACTTATTAGACATCTGTCCTTAGTATTCCCATGTGCTAAATGGGGCTACCCTTCATAACTATGGATCATTTATTGTACAAGTTCCCAGAATCATGGGCAGGCCATGATAAAGTTGGTACAGACTATAAATAAGTGTCATTGATTATTTGTGGTAGTCAGAGGTATGGGAGCTTGATATAATTACAACACTCTCAGAGCACGTGAGAAAAACTGATAGTATTTGCTCCTTGACTTGGGGGTAGAGTTTTGTGTTTGCTTTTAAAGCGCTGGGGAGAAGATGTCACCCCTTTTGTCACACTGTTCTGTATCCTTCCCCCTCTTCAGTGTCAGTTCATTTGCAACATCACCCTTGGTCAAGCCACGTATTTAGACTCATGGAAGGGGATACATGCGGGCCTATAAATGATAGGTACACAGCCTAGGTACTGAGTTTAGATCTCTCCTGGGTCATGCCCTGCCCCAGCCTGGCTCCCTGAATGACCACATACCTCTTCCTAACATCAGTCCATATCCGCATCACCCTGGCCAGAGCGCTTTGTCTGAGCTCGCCTTGTCTGTAACAGAGCTAGGTCATCTTCCATGGGTCACCAGCAATTTCTGGTCTCCAGTGTGCAAGTTCCACATTGCCTGGGGTTGCTGCTCTCTGTCACTCTATCTCCGTATTTCTCTCCATCTCTCTCTGTCTGTCTTTCGGCTGCTTGACTGGAAGACAACACTCCAAACAGCATCCCAAACCAGCCCTTCAACTCACCAAAACTTCCCTCCTAATTCGTTATTACTCTTTTGTTTCTAACTCTTGCATTCTTCCCAAGCATAGGACTTTACACTCTCGTAGGACTGTCCTTCCTATCTGAAGCAAACATCCCCAACCCACATTTGTATATAACATGTGATGATTATAGTATCTAAAATGCATCAGAGCTGACTATGGGGCAGGCACTCTTATTCACAAGAGTGCTTGCAATTGTCAGAAAAATTGTAACACTGAGACAATACTACCTCCATTTTATAGATATGAACACTGAGGTCAGGGAAGGAAGCAACATGCCATACAGGGCCAGAAAGAGATACAGTAATCAAAGCCGGAGGTGTTTGACTCAGGAGCCAATACTCTTTTCTCTCTCCCAATATTTCCTTTATGGACACTAAGACCATCATTAACCATCTTCCCCATACGACCATTTAAGAATGACTTAATGGTATGGGGTTCCTTTTGGGGGTGATGAAAACATACTGCAATTAAATAGTGATGATGGTTACATAATTCTGTGAATATACCAAAAAGGATTGAATTGTGCACTTTAAATATACATTTTATGGTATGTGAGTTATATCTCAATAATAATAAAAGTAACCCATTCATACCCCTATACTCTAATGACTCAGCCAAGTTAGAGCGCGAATGTGAATAATTCATCACCTCTGATGGCTTTCCATCACACTTAGAAAAAGTCCAAATGACTTTCAGACATTTAGCAGACTCTGAGGGTGCCTGACCCTTGTCATCCAGCACTTACCCTTCCTGATCACACCTGCCCAGCAGCATCCCACTGTAAACACCTGCCACTCCTCACCTGGGGATTGTGCCTTCTTCAGAAGAGCCAGGAAGTATAAATAAATGTAATCTCAGGCTCCCTAAGGAGCCTGAGATGGGTGCAGGAGTAAGAAACCCACTTCTCCTCTCCAGAGGAAGCAAGGTGAGATGTGCTGTGGAAAGCCCCACAGATAGCCCCCATGGGATTGAGCCCCACATGGTAGCCTGGTCAATAACACACCCTTAATTGGAATCTTTCCCCTCCCTCTCTCACTTCTCACTCTCCTTATTGTGCCCTCCCAAATAGCTGTTTGTATTCAAAACTTCATCTTGTGGTTTTCTTCCAGCAAGACCCAACCTAAGACAAGGCTTTTTTTTTTTTTTTTTTTTTTTGGACATAGCTGCCACCTATCTCTTTGACTTTATCTACAATTTGCTTCCTACCTGGCTAGGTTACACCCATACTGAACTTTTTTCCCTTCCCAACACACCAAGTTCATTCCTCCCTTAGGTCCTTTCCACTTGCACTTGGTCCTTTTTGCCCATACTGTTGTACCTTGGTGGCCTCTTCTTGTTTTGTGGCCACAGCTCAAATGTCACCCTCTAAAAGAAATCTTTCTTGAACTCTGCCTAAATAATCTCAGCGCACCATTCCATACCCAACCAGATCTCATTTGTTACTCCAGTGCATCTCCACATAGCAGTACGTGCTGGAAGTTTTTGGTTTGCTCATCTAGCTATACAGTCTCCACCTTTCCCCACCCTCTTCTGTGCCCAGGGAGGCTGATCCTTATGGACTGCAGTAGTGGGTTCCCTGAATCTCAGGCTTCCAGCTGGATTTAGCTGAGGGAGGGCAGTCAGGCAACAGGAGTACGAATCAGAATAATGATGTCCCCAGTCCCCTTCCTGCTGGGCTGCCATGGATTAAGGACATGCTGCTTCTGAAGGTTGGGTTTGAATCAGGTGGTCCTTTCCTTTAAGCCTGGGTCTGGTAACAGCTCCCTGCAATTGCTAGCTCTGGGGTACTGCACCATCCTTCCTTTGTTCACTGTGAACCTACTCACACCTTTATAAATAGTCCTGTATGAAATTCTCCTTAATGATTCGATTTGTGCCATGGGTTTAGTAGCATGTGTGTGTGTGCATGTGTGTGTGTGTGTGTGTGTGTGTGTGTGTGAGAGACAGAGAGAGACAGAGACAGACCTAGCTGTTAAAACTCACAATTAAATTGTTTTATTATTTTCAGCATTTACATTTCTGTTGTCTAACACCTTCTACAAGAATATAAACCCCACAAAGGGAGACACGTGGTATTCCTTGTTCACAGCATGACCGTATTCTCAGTAGCTGAAACCACGCTAGGCATAGATTAGTCACTTAATAATTTTTAAAAATGTCTAATGTATTTATTTGGAAATTTTTAGCAAAGAAAAGCTGACATGTTGCTAATGGATCAGGTTACCTACATTTCTTGGGGGTGACCCTCTTTTTCTAACCCTGTTGCAGCTTCCAGGCAACAAGGTTTTCTGAGTTCATGCTTTTTTTTTTTTTTCTTTCAATCCCTTTGGCCCTGGATGCTGTGACACTGGGTTGCAAATGAGTTTTTCTCTGGCATGGATTCAGCTGTAAACTCCTTCTGTTACAGGTTAATAAAACCTAGGAAATTACCTCTGAACAGCCAGAAATACGTTGTGGGAAAATGAGGAGACAGTTGAGAAATAAGGATTTGAGTTTTCAACATTTATGTTGGCTTTCACTCCTAATAAATATTTAAGTTAAATTGAATTTTACTTAACTTGATGACTATTTAACTTTAATAGTCATTGTTTATAGCAGTATTTTCAGCAAATTTTTAGTTAAGACTCTTTGGCTCTTAACCGAAATGCATTATCAGAAAACACCTTTCTCTTTCTACTATAAATTTATAACTGGAAGTTTACTCATGTAATTGTCGTGTGAAGCCAATTTCAGTTGTTTTTCCTTTGTAGAAAAACAGATGGAAAAGAACTCCTTTGCATTTGGAATTTACTTGGTATGATTTACATCATAGGATAAGTTAGAAATCACGTAGGCAGAATGGTGCCCTTTTCCCAAGACGTCCATGCCCTAATCTTCAGAACCTGTGACTTTCCTTGGCAAAGAATTAAGGCAGATGAAATTAAGGTTGTTAATCAACTCAATTTAAAATAGGAAGATTACCCCGGATTATCCAGGCAGGTCCAATCTAATGACAAAGGTTTTTAAAAGTGGAGGAGAGGGCAGAAGAGGAACCACAGAGAGATGTGATGTGAGAAAGACTCAACCCACCATTGCTGGTTTGAAGATGGAGGAAGGGGCCATGAGCCCAGGAATCCAGGTAGCCTCTAGAAGCTGAAAAAGACAAGAAATGGGTTCTCCTGAGAGCCTTCAAAGGAAAGCAGTCCTGCTGACACTTTGATTTTAGTGAGACCCACATCAAACTTCTGACCTCCAGAACTGTAAGATGATAAATCTGTTGTTTGAAGACACCAAGTTTTTGGTAATTTGCTACATCAGCCATAAAAAAAACTCCTGTTGAAAGTTAACTGCATTCTCCCCCTAGAGGGGTAGCCGTAGTATCTCTCTTCCACACTAGATATCTTTATTTTTGCATGAAATTTCAATCCAGCAAACATGAGCACAGAGTCACTTGGGTACACTTTTAAGTTTCCATTAAGTCATTTATTTTACAAGTATATAGTACATTCCAAGTATTCCCATCAAAATGGGAGGTGCCCATAAATTAAAGTCGATTTAATCTTTCAATTCCCAGCTCTTTTGCAAGAAGCAAAGACGAGAAAAAAACATGCAAGCACCTAACATTGTGTTGAACATGGAAAGAATATAGACGTGCAGCTCTTCACTCTTTCCACCCAGCAGAGGTGGTGAATTGCAGTACCGGGGATTGATAGCCATGAATAAGATTAGACCTGAATTGTGAGGGAAATAGTAGATACCTAGAACAGTATGTTATTTTGAAATTACATTTTCCTACTTCTTGCTTTCCTGCTTCCATGGTGTAAAGGGAGCTTGTGCTTCTTGACATGTTCCAGCTAGCTGAGACGCTCCGAGTGCGCCAAATGACTCAGTCTCTGGACTACTACCAAAGTTTTTTAGGATTGAATCCTGCTCTTATTTTCTAAGGAACAATGTTTAACTGGTCTCTGTGGCATGGTGTCAACTGACATCACCCTTTAATTGCAGATATGTCACGTTAGACTATCCCCAGTATTGAGGGAAGGATCCCAAGGCAAGTTAAACATTAAGATGGAGGCTGTGGGCACATTTTTTCACACTCCTGGTCAAGGGGAGGGCCCATGTCATGAGGATAGGTATATGTTGAGCCCTCTCAATCTGACCCCAAAAATGCTAAAGCAAGTCACATTTATCAAACAGCTATACAGCCAGCCAGTATGAAAATCCCTCTGGAGGGTACATCATTTTGCATTCATCTATTTTAAGCAACTCTTGTGAATCAGATAGTGCTCAAAACATACCAAGCTCAGTTCACACCAAAAAGTGTTTTTTTTTTATTTCTCTTTGTGATTATGAATGTATGTGCAATGAATTATGAGACTCAAAATAAGTATTCCCATATGATTGCTTAGGGATTTTGAAATTTAATATCTACATGGAAGATGATGAAGTCATCTGCCCAGTGGCCTCTGAGTGAGCAAGGTCCTGTGAAATAGATCCTGCTCAAACTTGTTTTTAGTACCAGGAGACCAGGAGTGAATACAGGGAGAGCTGACCTTTGTACGGGTCCTTTATAGAACTGTTGTCCAGATCTGATGTCGCACAAAGTCACTAGTTGGCCCCAACTTCTGTTTTGCATGAAGAACAACACCTGACTTTATTATCTTAAAATGATGAGAGTTAGTGATCTCTCATACTTGTGAGAATTGAGAGAGGGGATCTACTGAAGGACCCCGGGGAGGTCTTACAAGGCTCTCTACTTCCTGGAGAATGAAGCTAACCAACCTGTAGGAGCCTTCAGAGAGGTGTGGAGACAAAAGCGCATCAACAGAAGACTTACTACATTGCTATTGGGGGTCTTTGGATTTTCCTGAAAAGAGAATTTAGTTCTCTGGCTGAGGGGTACACATTTTCCCCCTTTATGGGCAGATATACAGAAGAATGTAGCACAGAAGCCAGCTCCAAGTAGAAAGCCAAGATGGGAAAATCAAGAAAGAGTTTATGAGCTATACATGGAATTGGGGGTATGGCAAGAATCAGACAGCAAAATGGCAGACCAGGAAGTGTCCATTTCAAGAAGGTTTTCCAAGACGTGCACAATGTGCACTGGACTAATTTAAAACAGCCTCTTTACTGTGAGTTTTTTTTTTCTCAGTCCTATTCTGATGCCCATGTGTTGTTAGCTCTTTGACTTTTATGGGTATGGTCTTCTGTTCCTAGTGTTTGACTGGTGAGCTCTGATCACCTGTGTCATCTGCCCCATTGCAGCTCTGCAATGAAGGAGGGAGGGAGCCAGGGATAGCATGGGCATGAAGGAGCAGGGGACAATTGCTTGGATGACAACTGCAGAAGGAATAAAAGTAGAGCAAGGGTCACATATAGCCTTTGTGAAGGCCCCTTCAAAACCAGCTAACGTCAGCTTTGTCAGGGTCACCCCCCTGGACTAGCGACACTCCTCATAATCAGGACATCGTTTAAATACATTGGACATCATGTGCTGAGAAGCTTGTCATTCAGTGTCTCCATCAGAAAAATCATTGTCCTTTCCAATATAATAATACTTGATTTCAGGCAAAATACTAGGTACTTTCCATGTACTATTTAATATTTCCCTGACAAGCTCTTTCAAAGAAGCTCAGCAAACAACCCAGTAATTTGGCCAGTGCTCTCCTGGATGATCTGGCTTTGTGTCTGTTTCCAAAGATACTGGATAAGGCTAATATGTATATTGTTTAAACTAAGGTCAGGTTTGAAAAGGACCTTGATATTCTAATGCTTGTGTTCTATACTTTTGTCACTCAAGATGACTTCATATTCTAAGGCTAAAAGGAGGTATCAAGACTGACAGGATGATCTCCATAGAGTTCAAATACATTGGTGAAAGAAAACATAATTGTGATCCTCTCCGATTTAGCTGTGTTTGGTTTCATATAATCTTGCTATCTCCCTTAAGCTTAGGTATGTTCCAGAAGTTTTCAAAGCATGGTTTTTGTCAGCCTTACCAAGTCGAGGTCTTTGAGTGTGAGACTCCGTAAATCTAAACTTTCAGCAGACATTCCCAGGAACACCAACTCACTGAAAAGTTCTAAAATCACTGTTCAGGGGGATAACACCTTAATTGCGGAACCAAGGGTCTCTTCCTCCTTCCTTCCCTCCTTCCCTCCTTCTCTCCCTCCCTCCATCCTTTCTCCTTCCTTTCCTCCCTCTTTCTTTTTCCCTCTCCTCTTCTTTTTCCCATCCCATGCTTTTTATTTCTTTTAAGCTTTAATCACTTCGTCTTTTCTCCCATATTTTCTGCCAAAGTTTACTCTTGTCCACATGCCAGTGACAACCAAGATAAGCACAATGAAATCAAATGTATTTAGGTAGTTAGATTTAATTACATGATGAAAAATGAATTCACCAGGCTTTCTTTCAGGAAGAACAAGTTATTTAGAAAACTTTCTTGGCAAGTACTTGGGATATGAGCTGAGGCCTCTAGGGGCTTGATATGAACAGCAAGGCTCTGTAGGGGGCAGACAGGAATGTGTTTATTGCTCCTGAGCTGAGGAGAGATAGGGAGGTTGAAGCCCAGGAGGTGGGAGAGGACCAGAAAGATCAATTGGGAGGGGCTTATAAACCACGATGTGGCTATTCCCAGCACTCTCTCAAAATTTAAAGTATATCAAAAAGGTTTATAAGATTTACATTAGTGGAGATTTTGAGTCATGCAATGAAAGCTGAATTTTGTATCCAGGTTGGTAGGAGAGAAAAAGAAAATTCAGGGAGGCACAAAGAAGCAAGTGGGAGTGAACCTCAGGAACACACAGATTTCTGGGAAATCCCAGGGAGGGCTTCAGCTTGCTTACCCCAAGCCATGAAATTGGGGTCTAAGCCAAGTTGAAAGATCTCTTAGGAATTGAGTGGCTGCATAATTTGTCAGAAAATCAGGACACTTTTGAGAGTTACAGGGCACGTTTGAAATAACCATTGAAGGACAACAGGCATACACTGGGGAAAATGGCCATTCTCCCTAGAAAGGCCTTTGATATTTTGGGTTCCTAGGAAAAAGGAGAGAAAAGGTTTGTGGAGGCGATTTAGGAGGTTTCTCCTAGACCAGGCTCAGGCTGGTAGGGGTACAGATGAAGTGAAAGCAATTTGACAGCAGCTGGAGAAGCGCAGGAAATGAATCACAGATGTCTCCACTTCTGTGAGAAGATTAATTTTCATGTGCTTAGGTAAAAGATGATAGCAAATTAAGTTTTGATAGGAGTTAAAAGATACCCAGGTAAATTACCAACACTGATAAAGAAAAAAAGGATAAAAGAAAGATAGAAGAAAGGGAAGAAGAGAGTATGAAAATAAGGAAGAAAGGAAAAAAGAAATGAAGGCAGGAAGGCAGGAAGGGAAGGAGGAAGGGAGGAAGGGAGGAAGGGAGGAAGGGAGGAAGGAAGGAAGGAAGGAAGGAAGGAAGGAAGGAAGGAAGGAAGGAAGGAAGGAAGGAAGGAATGAATGTTAGTTTGAGGCTGTTTGTTCCTGGCTGTTTTTCTGGGTAAACTGACTGTAGAATTCAAAACTTTGCTATGAGTGATGCATCACAGAACTAAGACATGGCTGTCAAACAACTGCTCAACTAAATGGCAGGCAGTGTGGTAATGTAAAAAGAGATGAGGCTTTGAAATCAGGGAAACCTACGCTGCAATCCCATGGAAACAAGACGGTAGTAAAACAGAGTTGGCTGCATGGAAGAAGAGTTTCTCAAGGAGAGTCACAGTTTCCAAAAACACCCTCTCCTTTTGCTTTCTACCACAAATCCATTTTTTTAAAACCCTGTCTATTGTTGCATCATGTAAAGACAGTCAAACAATATCACAAAATTTTCAGGATTTCTTTGCAATGGGTTTCTTTCCACTGTAAGCTTTATGGCACACATAGATTTCAGTGTAGGGGTTACAGAGGTTTCTAAGAAGTAGACAATTATTCTCCAAGTAGCTGAAACTGAAGTTCAAGGGAAGATCCTATGGTCTCTTGGTAGGAGAGATGGCACAGATATTGAAGATGCTATATATAGAAAATCATCACCAATAATATCAAAAAGCCCAAAGCATTCAAGCAGGAAAGCCATATCAAATGTCACAAGAGAGAATGTTCCAGGCTTGAGAGGTTGATTTGCAATTGGACTTCTCACACAGGCAACTTGATGGAGCACTTTCCTGGGGTATGTTTATCTGGACCAACACAGGGAAGGCTGCTGGTCTAAGTTAGATCACACGTGCAGAGGCCTTGCAATGTACATATGAGGGGGAGGTGGGGAACCACGGGATGGGTAAATCAAGTGAAGACAGGGCCAATGGCCACAGTGGGTCACTACCGAGCAGGGTAACCACTTGTTGAAGCCACCAGACTTGAGCAATAGTGGTGTATATGTATCAGGACTAAAACTGCCTTTTAAGTCCTTGCCTAGGTCTTGTCAAAGCTGGAAGCTCTATCATTTCAGATCTGCAAGCAGTTTTCTGCTAAAAACTACCCCTTTGAAAACATAGTACCCTATTTTCTTGTCTGAGAAAAATTACCTGGATGGGCCCTTTGGTGGCGCACATAGAAAAAACCAGCATTGTCCAGGGTCCTTGGGGAAAACCTATAAGGAGCCATGAAACCGAATACACATTTTTAGAAGAAGTTTGGTAACTTAAAATGGAATGTTTGACTGAGCCATAGCTCTGTTTTCATTGTCAATATTTTGTGGTGGAACAGAAGTGGCTTTTTTTTTTTTTTTCCACTGAGATTCCATTTGCCCTGTGCCTGTGAACCTGGGCTGGTCCTTGGTGGTATTAGTGTGTTTCTGTTATAATGTATAAGCAGAAGATGGCTGGTGAATACTCCTGTCATCTTGAAAAGGCACGGTGAAAAACAGAAAGTAGACCATCCTGGGTGAAGACCACCCTAAACCATTGTGTTGATAATCTATGGGCAGAGTTCTTGAACATTTAGTGGCTCAGCTTGGAGAACTGCCTGGATGTCACACAACTACATTCTGATCACCTATTTAGCGTTATGTGTGTATGTGTGGGTGGTGGGTGTGGGCGATGGGGGAGGAGATGTGTTTTCTTGAAGACAATGGAATTCCCCATTGTCTATCACTCAGGAATGAGGTCAATACTAGGACAGAGATAGAAAGCGGTCTTAAACATGATGCAGGAAGCACAGTTTCTGTCCTCTGCATCCCATGGTGAGTAGGCATGGACTCTGGGACTCAGATATGCTTGAGATTATTGCCTAGAGAGAGAAGCTGCTCTCCCTGCATGGAGAAGTTTAGAATGCACACAGTGAGGCAGCTCTGTGAAGACCTGATGAGGAAGTGGGGGTCTAGGCCTAGGGTGGGGGTGTTCTAAACAGACTCACCGTTAGTTGCAAAAATTGATAGATTCTTGTTTCCTTTCATTTACAGCCCCAGATACAGTCAAATATTCCTTAAAAAAAAAAAAAAAAAAAAAAAACTCAACCAAGCAACATCAACAACAAAGTTCTAACTTTATGTAGAGGAGGCTTTGAAGGGAAGGGAGAGAAGGGAGGGCAACTCCCCAAACCTGACCCCTGAGTTCAGCCTCGTGGGATGAGCACCCACCTGAGGAGGGTGAGCAGAGGTCTCAGCAGAGTGCAAGAGAAAGGAGGACAGGGCAGGAGCCACACAGATGCCAGAGAAGGTTTAGGGCACCGCCACTCTCGACACACTAAGGAAGAGAGAGAAAATGGCAAGCGTGGGGAGCTACAGCAGCCGAGCAGGTGAGGTATTGTCATTCACATCCAATCTCTAGCTCGGTGACCTCATTTGGACTTCTAAGTTGCTGCAGTTAATGCAATATACAAATTACAGCAACAACCATTGTGATGATGTAAAATAATGATATGATAACAGTAATACCATGATTGCCGTCTTTCAAACAAAAAACAAAAGACGTACTGCTCATAAAATCTTGAACAATTGTAAAATGCTTTTCTCACTCTTCCCCTCCTATCTTTCTGAGCTGACTGTTCCCTATAAATGAGTCATTTCAATAGGAATGTTAATGTATTTGACATGTGTCAACATCACCCTGAAAAAAAGAAGATGTTGGATTGTTTTACTGGCACACACAGTGCAAAGAGAACTGACAGTGTGTGTTTGTCTGGGCCTTACACTTATGAGGCATATACAAATCTAGCATCTCATGGAATCCTTCTGTCAGCCCAGGAATCCACTCACCACCTACGTTCCCGCTGTCTCTCCTTCGAGTTAAAAATGTGCTCTTCATAGACTTGGTGTTCTTTCTTCAGAAACATTGATGGAGACTTTACTGTATGCACTAGGTATTGACAATATGAGAATAAAGTATCTACCACAACATGTGAAGATAGTAATATAGAGACAACACACGCTAATGGACTTGAAAATGTACTCTGCTTGGCTGGGCGCGGTGGCTCACGCCTGTTGTCCCAGCACTTTGGGAGGCCAAGACGGGTGGACCACGAGGTCAGGAGTTCAAGACCAGCCTGGCCAAGATAGTGAAATCATGTCTCTACTAAAAATACAAAAATTAGCCAGGCGTGGTAGCGGGCTCCTGTAATCTCAGCCACTCAGGGGGCTGAGGCAGGAGAATTGCTTGAACTCGGGAGGTGGAGGTTGCAGTGAGCCAAGATCATGCCATTGCACTCCAGCCTGGGCCACAGAGTGAGACTCCATCTCAAAAAAAGAAATATACTTTGCTCTTAGGTAACTTTGCTTTTAGGTAACAAGTATAAAATTTACATATAATGGCATTGGTCACATATGTGTGCTGGCTGTATACTGACTATTTTTAGACCTATTTCTTGGGAATACTGAATCCTGCAAACTATATTTCCCCCATTCCTTTAGGAACGGGTTCCTGATTGGCTTTAGCCAATGGGAGCCAATGGTTAGAGTGGGAAGCGAGAGAAAGAGAGTAGCCAGGATATTTTTCCTTTTCTTGTTATGCTCTGATCAGCATCTCCAGCAAATGCTTGTCTCTCCTCCAGAATTCTAGCTCCACCCAGAAAGCCTCTGTCATCCATGCTGCTGCCACACAGCTCCGGCTTTTGAGTTTTGAGAAAGCCACATCCTTTTGTCTCTCCAGCCCTAGAAGAATCTAGTTGCTGCAAACCTGTGGGTTGCTTCCTCATACCCTTTAATGTCTTTGTACCTTATGATATGGTTTCCCATATTGAATGTTTGCCATTGAGCTCTTAGGCTTTGATTTTTCTTTCTGGCTGGAACATAACTGATCTAGAACATCTAGAACATTCCAAACAGCAATACACATGTAGGAGTGAAACGTCAGTGTGCTGTTATCTAACCGGCTGGTGCCTCTTCAGTTTGTTTCTTGCTGGCCTGAAAAATATTCTGAAAATTGCATGGACCTATAGGTATTGTTTCACTCAAGTCTTCTGGGTGTGAGTTTTCTAATAATATTGTTGGCATATGTATGAATGATTCTTGATATAAACAACAACAACAAAAATAAACTGGGGGATATACAGTCTGAAGGTTGGAGGTAGCTGAGAAAAAGTTTTCCAGATGATTCTGAACTTTGGTGGGGAGAAGCTTGTTGAAACCAAAAAGAGATGGCAAATCTGAGCAGAGTAATTGGCTTCTCTCTTAGATCACCCCATGGGCTTTATCCAGCTGGGGTATTTTTTCTTCTTTCATAAAACAGGCTATTTTGCTCCCAAGTCACATGGAAGCTTGGTTAAGATGCTTGGATTTCATGTTCCCTTGTTCACCAGACTTGCTATATTTGAAAGAGAATTTGGTCTTGTCCTTGAGGACTTGGCTAAAGAAGATACGAGGCCTGGCTTTTCTGGAACTTCCAGACAAGTTGCACAAAGGCAGTAATGACTCCCAGGTTGAAAGGATAGGAGGCTGCAGGTCTCAGTGTGATTGCGCTGGGTGACCGGGACACACACACACACACGGTCTACTGTATCCAAAGAAACAGTAAGGTGAAGTCAATCAAGGCTCCATGGTGAAGACTTGAGTTTCTCAGGTGCTAGCAGGAGTGAGACAGACTCAAACTTGGCCAAGAAAATTAGCAATGGGCGTACCTCATAAAACATTTAAGTTCAGGCTCATCTCAATTAAGCCTCCCAGAGCCTCAGGTGTTTGTCCAAAGCTTACCTGGGCCTGAACTCCTGGAACCAAGCAAGTTTGCTGGGGCCTGCAAGAACATGCTTCCCCATGAGAAACTTGGCAGTAGGAACCCCCTGTCCTCATTCTCATACCCAGTCTAAAAAGAACCATGTGAAAACTATGAAAAGTAGGTTTCAAACATTTCTAAGCTATGAAAAATCTGGATTTAATTTTAACCAGCTATATCCAAGTCTGGTGTAAAAACTCAAAAGTTATCTCTCTGTCCCAGGTGAAGCTGTTACTTCTACAATATGGAATCATAATCTCTCCATTAGACAAACAATCAGTGATGGGCATTGCCTAAAATGTTGTCCACTCTTTCCTGAACTCTGGGCTGAAAACTGGATTGGTGTAAGCTAGATTTGGGGGTCAGATCCGGTCAAATGAAGTTAGTTTCCTCTTACTTCCTACAGTCATTAAAAGCCTTTATCTAAGGTTTTTAGTAACAATGATAATGACAATAATAATTGACATTAATGGAACCCTTACTCTATGCTGGGCATCATGCTAAGCATTTTACAAGTGATTATCTCGTTTTATCCTTACAGCTACACTATGGGTGGGTACTGTGATTATCTACCTACATGGTAGAGACAAGAGATACAGGTTCTGGGAGGCTACATTACTTGTCTGAATTCACTCAGTTATTAAATGGCAGGAATTAAACTTGGGTCTGTGGTTCCAGAGCTCATGCTTCTAAGCACTTTGCTGGGTGAGTCTCTGCTGAGATACTCTTCATGAGAAGGAACACAGCTATCTAAATAAATTATTCTGTTAATAAGATAATGGGCATGAAAATGCTGTGAGAACTGCAAAGTCTCTTAAAGGTTAAGAATTAATTATTACAAGGAAATTCTATAGTGTGGGAGGAACACCAGAAAAAGGAAACTGGAAAGGATATTGATCATGAAATTAAAAGACTCGTATCTCAGAAGCCTATCAGTGTAATGATTATGAATTTGTAAAACTTAAGTATTCAAGGCCTGGAAGGAAGAAATATGGTGAAACAAGGAAAAAGATTAATTTGTGGGGAGGTATGAAAATGAGGATAAATCTTTCTTTCTTTGATTCTGATTTCAGTGAGATCATTTGTACAAATCTTAAAACCAAAGCACAGACTGTACGAATCCATGTTGAACACTGGACTTTCAGGACTACTGTACGGCTAACCACAGCCCTGCAAGGCCAGGCTCAGCATGTCACAGTTTTGCCACTGAACAGGAGTCTTCGGAAACATCGCAAACACTACATGGAAAAAGACTATATTCTTTCTGCAAGGCCACTCTCTTAGACATCACCCTAGCAAAAAGAATTATGGGTTGGAAGAGGAGAAAGGATGCAAAGTTTGTGCCTTGACCTAAAAAAGGTCATAAAGCACCTCTACTGATTCTTGGAAACATTAGCTGCAGTGGATCTCAAATTCTACTGTGCATAAGAATGACCTGGTGACCCTCTAAAAGTGTAGATTTTCTGGTCTCACCCCTAGACCATGTGACTCAGATGTCCAGTGAGGCCAGGAACTCCTCATTGTTAACCTGTGCCCTATTTTAACAAGCCCTGCTGGGAGTTGGGATGTTGGTGGTCTGCACACCACACTGAAATAGAGGAATTCCCTACTCAAAGACCCCTTTATGTCCTGGTTACCATCTGCAATGAGATTATAGAATCATTAAATCACGATTAAGCCAATGTGGAGACTGATATTTGTTGTATGAAACTATTACTGATTGGGTTTGTTCTTAGAAAACTAGACTTCCAGGGCCGGGTGCGGTGGCTCAAGCCTGTAATCCCAGCACTTTGGGAGGCCGAGACGGGCGGATCACAAGGTCAGGAGATCGAGACCATCCTGGCTAACACGGTGAAACCCCATCTCTACTAAAAAATACAAAAAACTAGCCAGGCAAGGTGGCGGGCGCCTGTAGTCCCAGCTACTCGGGAGGCTGAGGCAGGAGAATGGCGTAAACCCGGGAGGCGGAGCTTGCAGTGAGCTGAGATCCAGCCACTGCACTCCAGCCTGGGCGACAGAGCGAGACTCCGTCAAAAAAAAAAAAAAAAAGAAAAGAAAACTAGACTTCCAGAACCGTGGCCAGGGTGAATTTGGGGCAGACCCTATACCCAGCCCTATGCAAGAACTTTTATCTATAATCTCATTTCATACTTAAAATAACTTAGGGAGATTAGTGTTACTTTGCAGGTGAGGGAACTAAGGATTAGGACAGCAGTTTAAATACCTTCAATGAGGTCACATGGCTAAGAAGTACTGAAATCAGGATTCTAAATCAACATATATATTTGACCCTTTTCAGTATACCATGCAACATCTAAACTCCTGTCTTCAAGCAAAACGTGTCATGGGTCGATTGTGATTGGAGCAACCGTAATTCAGGGGAGAGCTTGGACATTACAGATGAATTGATTAAATTCACATTGCCGCAGTCCGCCCTGGGTATCTACTGCTCTTACACTGGGAATTTATATCCTAAGGACTTAATCTTTTTCCAAGTGGAATCCCAGGGTTCAGAGCCTCTACTCTGGGGTCATCCATGCTATCTTTCTACTGCTGGTAGCCTCTTCCTCTTCTTCCCCATTTGGAACTGAAACTGATGGCTGTCATTGACCAGCCCCCACGACAAAGGATAAGCTTAATATATCCTGTATGCTGGTCTTGACTTTGTCATGATTATAAAAATGGGGAAAGCTTACCCTTTCTGCAATTATAATTATTCTTTTAAAATATTTTAAGAATATTTAATTTTTATGATGACAAAAAGGGCAAACAGTGAAATATAGCAAATAAACCACTAAATACATAGTATGTCAAGTAGTAAACATTGGTGTGGAGAGGAATAAGCAGGGCAAGAAAGATAAGGAGGGGAGAAAAACTAATGTGTATGTTTTATATATATATATATATTAGTTATACACGGATATGTATCAATCCATATTAATATGTAGATACTCTGGAAAACATTGAACACCTTTTAAAAATATTACTCCTAGTTCTACTACATAGAGATAACCACTGTTAACAGTTTGGTCTATCTCCTTTTGGGTTTTTTTTCTCTATATTAAATTGGGATTACATCCAATTCGCTTTCATAAGGTAAGCTGCATTTTTTACTTAGCATGTCATAATCATTCTCCCATGTCATTAATATTGCTTTGAAAACATGATTTTATATTTAAAGGTTTGCTAAGTACCATTGTAGGAAGGCACTGAAATTGATTAAGTCATTTCCTCTGTTATTGGACATTTAGATTATTTCTCATTTTTTCACCCACATAAATATCCCACGGATGTACTTTCTTACGTATAAATCTTTATGTGTATATCTAAACATTTTCTTGGAATAAATCTGTGTTTTTGAGTTTGTTCCCCCAGGTTCTTGATGTTAGTTGCCCAGTTGTCCCCTAGAAACAGGGTGAAAACTCTGCCATTCAGTGATCTTGCCACTCCAAGGCCAGCAGATCCTTTTATAAGCTCTCCAAAGAGTTCTGTTCTGGGCTTTCATTGAACTGATCCAATCTGGTCTAGTTCTCCCAGGTCCAAGAATACTTACATGCCACTTCCCAGAGTGATGCTCCCAATGACCCTTCCCATCCACACCCTGGAGTGGAATATCTCTTTCCACAGGGGTGCCTTTCCTAGTCTCTGGAGGGGCAACCTTCGTCCCTTCCCCTGTGTTTTGCTTGAGTGAGTCATAATCTATTCCTGGCCTCTCAGAGCCCCCCTCCAGGATGCTGTAATCACAGCACTAACCTGTGTTCACATTTCCCATTATTGAGCAGAAATTCCCCTGTGCCTCCACACAGCCTGGCTGCTTCCTAATGACCCCAGCTCCCAACTTCTAATGGCCCCATCCTCATTTCTCCCAAGAGCCAGCTCTTTCTGCTAGTGTTTTAAGAATCCTGATCCAGACGAAAATCCTCCCATGATGTCCATCTGGTCAAATTGAAGGTGATGTAAGCAATGAGACAGAGAGACGGGTGTGTCTGCATCGATAGGACAGAGGAACCTCCCAGGACTATCCATCTTCTGTCTCCTCCAGTGACATCCAACTGCCCTTCTCCTAGTCTGGGATTTGGGGATGACAGACAACATCCCTAATTGCCAGTGCCACACTAGAGAGACGGGGTGGGTGCTGGGCTCTGAGCATAGCCCCCGCTTCCAGCCCTCATAACGACCTCCTGGAGATGCTGCTTCTTTCTTAGTGCGCAAATCCTACTCAGAAAGTGGATGTTCCCCTTTGCACTTAATCATGTGGGAGATTTAACCCTTGGAGGAAATGGTAGCAGGGACAGCAGAGACTTTTGTGGATGTGGATCTGTTCCAGGGTTGGAGCTGTTTGTTCTATCTCAAGGAGAAGGCCCTCATCCACTCTTGACCTCAACTGCAGTTTCCTCAAAATGGATAAAATGCTGTGCTGATGTAGAGAACGGCGATCAGAAGTGATTACAAAGCATGCCGCAAGCACAAACATAATGATTATTTTAAAAAAGGAAAATGTTATCAGCACTGGACAATGCAAGCATCTCCTCTATTTTTTTTTTTTTTGGTTCCTATGAAGCCACCTGGGGATCAAGTTTTCCATTTCTCCCTTCCTTGATTAGGGTGGGATAAGGTTCACATGCTTCCATGACCAACTGCCAAGTACATGGGTTTTATGTTAGGCACCTATTTCTGGGAAGAGATGGGTAGATGGTCAGGGAGAGAAAGTAGAAAAAATGGTTTTCAGTTGCAAACTCAAGAAGTTACCTCTGAACTTCGATGTAATAGTTAACCAGTAATTAAATTATTAAAACAAAAATAGCCTTCTCTCCAAATCCCCAAGGAATTGCTAAAGAGTAAACTAGAGCTCTTGTAATGACAGTAACACAAAACGGCAGCAGGACACCCCAGAGAGATGTGGGTCGGGAAAGCTGCCTGCTGAAACTCCTGGTCACCTGGATGTTGAGCTGCTTCTAGCACTCCTGCCTTAATCAGGTTTAAGGAGAAAGTCATGTGTTAGCTCAAAAAATCTGATGATGTTCTCACTTGGTTCCAGGAATTCTGATAGAGCCTGGAGGTTCGGAGGTGAGTAAGCTAGAGAAAGTTCCTCGTTTCATGGAAATTTCGTTCTAACGGAGTAAAGGAAGATCATCAACTGGTAAACAAGCCAACAGACACCATAATCTCACAGCCTGATAGCTACTTGAAAAAAATTAATAAAGGTCATAAAATGTCAACGTTGTTAGCAAAGGACTGAGAGTAAAGTCTGCTTCTCTGCCTTCCATTCCATTCTCAGGAACCAAAGACAAATTTTTGAAGGGAAAATGTGATTATGCATAATCACTGGACTTTGGCATTTCATTACTGGCCCTTTAAATATCATCTTCTTCTCTCCACGAAACTGCGCATATCGTAAAAGTGGAGACAGGGCCGCTTTTTCACTTCACTCCCTCACTGTTGCACATAGTCGGAACGCAGTAAATATTTGTTGGATGGATGGATGAATTAAAAGAGGATCTATTTGGTAGTGGTGGAAGGGACTGCTGTGACTGATACTTAAGACAGGTGCAAGCCAGTTGGTGTCTATCGAGGGAGCACCCAACTGGAGAAGCAACATGAAGCAGAACATAGGTTGCCTGTGGAGTTAGGAAACTGACTCTAGGTTTGGCTCATCATTGGCTCCAAATACGTCAACTTCACGGCCCTTTCTGCTGCAACCCCGGCATAGGAGTGTGGATAGGTAAACCTCAGAGCAGCAATTTGATGGTATTAGGTCTAGAAGGATTTCCATTGTTAGGCCATTGAGAAGAATGGTCAATTGAATGACTTAATATTGCCATTTAGAATCCCAAGAATGCAGGAGAGATTGTAGGGTCAAGAGGAGATGAGCCTAGCCCTCAGGGGTTCTTAAACACTTAGATTATGGTGTTTATGAAGCTACTCTAAGTTCTTCCTTTATTTGCAGAATTGGCATAATCACCAAGTAATGAGCTTTGCTGTTAGTACACCTGATTCTGTTTATGCCCATTACCTTTGCTTAAACATTATATCCACATCATTCCTAAAACGGTTATGTTTCCTGTTTAAGCCAATTGGAAGTCTGAAGGCTAAAAGCTTGTTTGAAAAATCAAAGATCTGAAAGTCAAACTGGCTTCATCAGTGAATTTCCTAAGAGAAGAGAGATTCAACTTCAGGCTGGACATGTCAAGGATGTTAAAGATCAAACACTGGCAAATAATTGAAAAAAAAAATGTCTGTATGAAATGCTGCCTGAACCTGACATTTTGTGAGCCTGTGACACAAAACATTCATTTGGTGAGCTGTCAAAGAAGACTTTATCCTCATGCATCCATGACAAATACTTGGGATGAGGATCCAGGGGATTTTCTAGTCCTTGGTTTTCTCATCTGTGAAAAGGGGTTGAAAAATCCTATCTTCCAGAATTGTTGTAAGGCTCCCAAGGAGTAATACTTAGGAAATACCAGGTTCCTAGTCAGCACTTAATAAATCTCAGTTAAATTTGAATCTGAACTCTTTCAATACAGGGGCACCGAAAGTTTAGCATTTCTCAATAATATAAGCTACCCTGAGCCAAGGCAAAAATCAGTAGGACTCCAACGTTCCCACTCCCTGATTATGGAAGCAGTGAAAAATGTGTTGATTTTATCCTTTTGGTGAGTTGTACACCCACCTAGTAAGACCAGGCCTAAACATATGGTCCCAATTTCTTGTCTCAAGGGAAAGACCAGTATTCTTAGAGAAGCAAATTTTTACCAGTCTCCATAAAAAGCAATTTCCCATCCATGGAAAGTGGATTGGCCTGAACAGGCTCTGTTAACTGTGCTCAAGGCAGATGCCAAGCCCAGCAGAGGGCATTTGGCTGTGCTAGCTCTACTTCTAGCCACTCTCGTCTCCAACCTCTACCCTCTGTCTATCTATGAGACCTCACAGGTCTGTTCCTCTATGAAGCCTGTCTTGATGGCTCTAACTGGGTTTAAGTCCCGTTAGCACAGGTTGTCACTGTGTCATGAACATACATCCTTGCGGTAGTGTTAAGTTTGGATTTGTGAAGGTTTGGGTAATACTATTTCTCCCACTTGACTGTAAGCCCCGTCTGTGTTGGCTCCCTCTATCCCAGTGCCTAGCAGAGGGGCAGAACACACTCCACAGGAATACTTGCGGAAAGGAGAAAGAATGCTTGAGAGGCTGTTGGCTGAAAAGAAAACTGAAAGCAGGAGAGACCAACCATCGTGTGGATAGGCGTCTCACCGCACCGGGCAAAGCCAGGCAAACAGAGGGAGTGGAGGGCTACAACAGGAGGGATTTAGGACAGTGTTCGGGAAGAAAGCTGCTTTGCAAACATCCTTTACAATTCAGGGCTGCCTCAAGAGTTACAGTGGGATCCTAGGGAAAACAGCCAGCAATTATATCAGCCTCTGCAAACACAATAATCTGCTTTGCTCCAATCCCGATTTTTATTTTCCATAGGTTTTAAAGAAAAGTTAGAAGATAAACTTTACGGAGAAAGATTATAAGCAGGGTTCTGGCTAGGCTTTTTAAGCTAGGGGGATTTAAGGAAAGGAGACAGCACTATCTCTCTGAGACCAAGTGAGTCTCTGGGGATGGGTGGAGCCGAAAACCTCTCACTTGCTGGGCGATACTGTCTTGTGTTGACGTTCAAAAACATCCCCTTTAAGTTATCAAAAGAACCATCTCTTAGGTGCTGTCTGTTAGGGTAGGAGGTGGGCATGCCTAGGTCTTCTCCTGCTTCGAAGGAAAGAAGGAAGCTAGCTGGGGCCTTTCTGCTGAGCGTGTTAGACAACAGCACAGTGAGTACAGACACGTTTCCCTTGAATGCCAGGCTCAGAGCAAGGGTGAGGGTGGCACACAGGCATCTGCTAAGCAGAAAAAAGTCATGCCAGCAGGGGCTTCTTCACCAGCCAACCCTGCTCCTAGCTGGCAGGCCACTTCCCAGGCAGTTTCCAAACAAAAAAACAGAAGAGATTTCATTTCTCACTTCAATTATTATTATTATTATTTTGGCTTCTGCATTCCCAGTCCCTACATTCTGAATAAACAACCTTTTGTTGTAAATGGATAACTTGTAAGCCGTAGGCACTCAGGGAGGGCAGAGAAGCTAGCTAAGGTATGGGGAGGGGGAGGGGAAATCTGTGCTCCAGGACTGGGCCTGCCTACTGTGTTGTTATGTGACTGGGCTTCATGTGTCTCCACGTCTGTCTCTGCGTCCTCACCTGGAAAGAGGGATAATTTTGCATGCCATCTTGACAGCCACAGTGGTGAAGCCATACAAGATGAATTAGAAGAAGGCACCTTGAAAAAAAGAAAAAAGAAAACTGTGTAAGAAAAAAAAAAACCCACACACTTTGTTAAATATGCTCCACTTGATAATTCTTCATAAAATTAGAATCACAGTGACTTCCAGTATGCAGTTGAGTTTACATGAAGTCTGAAGTCACTTGTTAAAGAAATGCTTTTACAGGCTTGCTTCACCGGGCAGAGAACTGGCTCTACTGCCTCACAGATGTGGGACGTGACCAGCTTCGATCAGAGTGGCCTTGATCCAGTTCACTTTTCCTCTGTGAGTTGTAGTTCCCACATTAGTTGAGGAGAGGCTGCTGAGGTGGATGTGTGTTGCAGGATGAAGATAAAATGTTCCCCAAAGATACAGAACACATATCTTTTCTACTCATTCCTGGATTCTTGAGGAAGATCCAGTTAAAATGCAAGTGTTAAATACAGTGATGGGGCCGGATGGGCCTAGGGTGATAAACATGCTTATTCTGAGAATTGGTAGTTATGCATAGGACTGTATGCGGCTGGCGTAGCCCCAGCGGCATAGGTTCTACTGAGACCTATCCCCAGATGGGAGCCATAAGCACATGGGCAATTGTACAGCCATGCAACCACACCAGTAAGTGGGTAGAACCAAGAGCTCCAAAGCTACACAGACAGGTTCCATTCCTGCTTCTGCCTCCCCTGCTCAGTGCCTCTGTTCACCCATGGGCACACCAAGCTCTAAATAGGATGAAGCATGGCAACTACTCAACACAGTATCTGGTACAGAGTAAGCCCTCGGAAATCATAGTATTATTATTAACAATAGTATTATCAATCCGAAGTACCTGGGGCTGCATATATCTCAGTTCTCTTTTCCTCCTGGGCAATTTCCATTTTCTAAACCGAGGTCCTGCTTTTTCAGCAAGGAAACTGCTAAATGCTCCCGCATCAGCGTGTGCGTCTGTGTGTGTGTGTGTGTGTGTGTGTGTGTGTGTGTAGGGGAAAGGGGCTCAAGTGTTGGAAGTGGCCCAGCGCGCGTGTGTGTGTATGTGTGTAGGGGCTGGGGGCTTAAGTGTTGCAGGTGGTGAAACGTGTGTGTGTGTGTCTCTCTAAGGGCTGGGGGCTCAAGTGTTAGAAGTGGTTCAGCGCGTGTGTGTGTGTGTGTAAGTGCGTGTATGGGTGTGTGTAAGGGCTGGGGGCTCAGGCACTGGAGGTGGCTCCGCGTGTGTGTGTGTGTGTTCAGGGGCTGTGGTCTCACCTGTCTGAGGTGGCCCAGAGGCCGGTTAGAGACTGGGAGGGAGGGCAGAGGCAAGAGAGTCAGCGGGTGCTCTCGCGAGAGTTCACCGAGTTGGTAAAGTTATTAAAACACAAAATACACATTCGCACCAGGAAAAAAAACAAACCCCCCCGCTCGTCCCGCCCTGTCCCTCCAGGCTGCGCAACGCTGGAGGGCGATGGGAGCGCCAGACAGGTAGGTCGAGCCTAGCACGTGAACCTTCCACCGGCCCGACCTCCGGGGCGCCGCGCCCCCAGCCCCGCCCCGCCTTAAAAAAAAAAAAAAAAAAGAAGAAGAAGAAGAAGAAGAGAAAAAGCCGCAGGGAGAGGCGCGGAGGCCGCGGCGTCCCGGGCTCCATCCGCGACCTAGAAGAGGAGGAGCCCAGACGCCCCTCGCGCGTCATTGGTCCATCCGCCTAGCAACAGCTGCGGCCGGACCAATGGGAGCCGCGAAGCGGCCGGCCCCGCTCCAGAAACATGGAGCGGAGACGTTCGCTGTCCCAGCCAGGAAAACAAACCAGTGGACCCTTCACATCCCAGCGCTGACTTTTCTTTCTTACCCTGCCTACCCTCCCCCTTTCCCTTTGCAACTTGTCACCAAGTTTAGTCCCCAATGCATGCTTTAGTCCCCAAATTCTGACGCGGACGGAGGGCCTTTTCAGAAGGTCATCTCTTCCCACTCAAGGGGGAAGTCTCGTTAGAGTCAAAAGAACGGACAGTTTGAAAAACATTTGTCAGGTTTTCGAATCTCTCTTGGTCTTCAATTACAATAGCTTCACTTTTAATATATAGTGTGTTTTCTGCAAGATCTGTGCCCAAAAAGAAGGGCGATTTGAAACACTTATGTACCGGGCTTTGACCTCGATTTTTGTTTGTTTTCTATGCTTTATTGCATTTAATCCTCGAATTAACCGTAATTCGGAGAGTGGATTGCCATGTCTCCGTTTAATAGATGGGAAGTTGAAGTTCAAAATGGTGAGTGGAAGTGTCGGAGAAATTGTGGTGGTTAGTACATGGTTCGACAGGATTCAAAGCCAAGCCAGTCTGATTCCCAAGACACTCTGTTTTCCTGATGCCAGGTACCTCTGCAAGCACTTTTCAGAACTGGCCATAAAGAAATTCTCTGACCTGCCTTGTTTGATTGTACGTCCTGCCCTATACTGGAGAGGAAGAAATGTTACATAGAGAAGCTAAGAAAAATTTGGACAGGCCGTGCTGGGTTTTCTGCCCCAGTCTCTTGCTCTTTGATCAGACTGTTCTTTGTCCAACCCTATTTCTCCCTGGCTATCCGTGCTTCATCAAACCTAAGCATAAAAATATACCCTGGGTATCTATTCTTACCCTGGGTCTTTGGGTCTTCATTTTGAGGGCTCCCATGTCACATAAAGCTATGATTAAGTAGATTTGTTACGGCTTTTCTTCTGTTAATGTATTGTCAATTCATTCAGCAGACTCAGATTAGAAACTTCAGGGGGAAAGTTTGAACTTTCCTAAGGAAGTGGTGCATATTGCAAAAATCGAATCCAGACTCTCTGTGTGTTATTCTCAAACCCCAGCTGGCTTTGTGGGTGTGTGACCAGCCCAAATGCACAGGTCTTGTACTTAGAAGGTCTTACACTTGGTTTACTGCTCTGCTGTTGCTGTTTTGAAATTCTTAATACGATTTGAAGAAGAGGCCCCGTGTTTTCATTTTGCACTGGGCCGGCAAATTATGTAGCTGCCCCTATGAATACAGCTTATTTAAATGTCCCAGAGGAATCTCACGTTTTGAGAATGTAGAACCTCAAGGAAAGGAGGAAGATTGTAAGCTGGCCGCCCCCACCCACCTCACACACACTTAGACTTCAGCACACACCCTGCAGTTAGTCAGTTTTATGACACTATAACTGTAATTTGAATCCCCAGTCTATTAAATGGGAGTGTATATATTTATGGCGGTGTTTATGTGTGTATGTGTGCATGCACACGTGCGTGTGAGAACTCAGAGAGGGAATAGAGGTTTGGGGCATTTACAACGCACAGATACAGCCCTGGTTATTGACTCTATCCTTTCCCTTTGGAGACATTACAGGGGATTTGGACAGGCCCTGCTTTTATGAAATACACTCTTAGGAGATTTTGGAGTGCCTGTAAACACTGGACTGTGAGTGAGGTTGGTGTGATGCCGGCTGTCCCTGAAGGGAACAAGCCTTGAATACACTTCCACTGGGCCTGGCAGAAAAGCCACATGTTCTTGCATCTGTGTTACCCTGAAATCCAAATTGTCTTTTCTAGTAAAGGTAGGCCTAGTTTTTATTCTCTGGATTGTGCTGATCTAATTCTCGTAGTTAAGAGATGAAATGATCAGTAAATCACCAATGGCATGAAAGTCTAAAATAAATGAGAAGAAAGCCGGAGTGTTTCCCTGACATTTAGTTTACCAACAAAAATAATCACACTCTGTGGCAGGTGTAAGGGACTCTAAGATGGCTTTGAAACCGTCTCCAAATTTTGGAGCACTTTATTTGGTGTCAAGGGAAACTGAGGCCCTGAGAAATAGGCTGTTACTGCAGGTTACACAGCTAGGCGGTAGTGATATGTGGGTTAGAATCCACTTTGCCTGACTTCTGACCCAGGACTCTTTCTTGCTTTTCTGTAGGAACAGAAAAATACCATAAAACATTACGTAATCAGTTCCTGTGAAGAGAGGTTATTGACTTAATAAATAACCACATGGGGTCACAAGGGAGGGTTATCAGTGGTTGCTGTTTGCTCCTGTTTCGTCTATATCATCTCTTTTAAGAGAATATTCTGGATAATATTGAGAGAATGTAGACAGTATTGTTTCCATTTAACAGATGAGGAAAGTGAGGCACAAAGTCGTGGAGTAACTTGCATAGGGTCCCTCAGCTTGTTAATGGATTAGCCAAGATGTAAACTCTGTTATTCTTCATTCCTAAATAGCAACATTAAACCATTCAAATTATCATGGAGCCATGCTAGTCCATTTTAATGACAATATAGGCCTAGTTTTTATTCTAGGCCTACCAAACAGAATTTAACTATCATGGTCATCATTAAGCTCACTTTGGGTCACTAATTGCTCTTAATTCAGTTTAGTCTCAAGTTTTTTGGGGGCTTTATGGTGATGATGTGTTACTCCCCTTTGACATTGCAGATCAGTTTAAAGTGTATTTGATGTCGACTAAAAATCTCAGTCTAGCCAAAATATAAGTCTAATGATTTGTTTGGTGTTTCAGAAAAAAAAACAATGATTAGCAAGTGACTTTGTTGATTAAACCATTTGGTTCTAGGTGAAACTGGCAAATGTCACCTGGGGTTTGTTGCAGAATCTCTGAGGTCTCAAAGCAGATCTGCTGATTCACAATCCCTACGGTGGTACTCACACTGGGCTGCACACGGGAATCACCTGGGGAGCATTAAAACTCCCGATGTTTGAATCCCACACCCTGAATTTCTGATGGAGTTGGTCTGAAAGACAGCTTGGTCATCAGGAGTTTTAAAAGCTCCCCCGTTGAATCTAATGTGCAACCGAAGTTGCGATCCATAGGAGGAACTTGGGAAGCTGTGTGTTTAGTAAGCATCCCAGGTGATGGTTCCAATCAGAGGAGTTTGGAAACACTCCTGCAACTTACATGCTCTGTACAAACCAGGAGCAAGCACTCTGACGGGTTATTTAAGAAAAGTTTGTGGGAGAGAAGCCAGAGACAGCCTAGAGATTGCCTACAACCAGGCTCACCTGGCATAATTTGTGTATTTTTCTAGGAATTAGAGTTTTGAGTGATGAATTGAAGAGAGAAAGAAAGAACCAGTCGGAACCTTGAAACCACTTCCCATTAATTCTATCATACTCTTATGCAGTCACCCCTTCATCCTCCCAGTCTATATTTATTGGTCATCTATTATATACTATGAATCACTTTAGTAAAGGGCTAGGAACCCAGTGATGAAAAATCATATAGATACCTGGGATCTTGTAATATTTAAAATGCTTTTGGCTGGCTTAAATGACTGAGGAAAGTCTCGACTGAATTAGAATAAAACAAGCAGGATAGTATATTTGCATCCTGGCCCTTTTCATCATACTTACTCTTTCTCAGAGAAAGCTTACATATAATGGCAGCAAAATCCATTGAAATCCTGATTTAGAAACACTTAGCAACCCTTGTCAACAATAAGTCCCATGATATTTTTAGCATCTCATCAGAATTAAAACAAATAAACAAACAAACAAGCAAGCAAAATCTCTGCACAATGGAGCAATCTTGGAGAGGGAAAATTATAGCTTACTGATCAAGTTTTAGGGACGGATTTCTAACCGTGAAACCATAGGCAGTAAAAGTACACGGATTGCAGCCACTCCTGGGCAAAGAGAAGTGAACCAGATTTGGAAGGCAGTATTCCATCCTGAGTAAAGGAAAGAAGAGCGCTTTTCTTCCTCCCTTCTTATCCACTCTTCTTTCCCTGAAAGATTTCAGATTCCAATATTCATTTTCTAGTGTATACGTATTAAGTGTCCAGTTCATACTAAGACAGTCTTTTTTTTCTAGATGAAGTTTCACTCTTGTTGTCCAGGCTGGAGTGCAGTGGTACCATCTGGACTCACTGCAATTGCTCCTCCCGGGTTCAAGCGATTCTTGGACCTCAGCCTCCTGAGTAGCTGGGATTACCAGGAGCCTGCCACCACACCCGGCTAATTCTTGTATTTTTAGTAGAGACGGGGTTTCACCATGTTGACCAAGCTGATCTCAAACTCCTGACCTCAGGTGATCCACCCACCTCGGCCTCTCAAAGTGCCAGGATTGCTGGTGTCAGCCACTGCGCCCAGCCATACTAAGACACTTTCAACCTTAGCATGTCCAGTGTTCAAATCCTGTCTGGTGGTGCTTTTATACCTGGCTTCGAAGAAGTATTGAATAGCAGGAGGTACATAATCTAAGTGATAATTTTTATTTGCATTTGTAAGAGATTACTGGTCTAAGTTTTTATATTCCTGTGATTTAGTGCAGGGGAAGAACAAGGCAAAAACTAAACCTTTTATTGAACTCCAGTAAGACCTCTTCCACCCCTGCTGTCTGGAATAGCTTGGGACGGGGCACGTGTTCTGTTCCAAGGAGAGTCTGGCGTTTTCTTTTATGTAAGTGTCTTATAGGAACAGATCTGCCTGATCCGCGTCTTGGAATGATAAGCAGGTATGAACAAGTCTGGTGGTCCCAGGACATGTGCATACCTACATGACACTGAATGTCCTCAGCAAACCTGGGTGTTTTTGCAATTCCCTGTGTTTCAGAGCCTATGAACTATGTAGGGGTGTCCAAATCAGCAAGCATCATCCCAGTGCCCGAAAAGATGTTCTGTTTCTAGGAAAAAGCTGAAAAACTCCTCATTCAGATTAAGAAGGAGAGAGATTGAGAGGGAGGGTCTATTGGAGGCGGTATTTCTAATGCCGACTTGTTTCTCCTGGAATCTTTGTTGGAGTTTTGTGGTCCAAAACCCAAAGTGATATCTAGGTTATAGGTTAAACTCAGGAGCTACATTTTATTGTGGATGCATGGACAAGGAGGTGCTAGAAGTCAAACATCACCATATTCAACCATACCATTAGAATTGCATCTCATTCCTCACTGAAACCCCTTCATGGGAGAACATTTGTTCTAACAGTCATTTATTTAAAAGGAAACATTCTGGTCTTTAAGGAGAAAAGGTATTGAATACTTTAAAATTTCCACTCAAGTGCATTTACCAAAATTCCTATTTTATATATGTGTGTGTATATGTGTGTACGTCTGCATATTTATATACACACATATGAATACATATTCATATATACAAAATTCATATTTATATATAAATGAATAAATTCAGCCTTTTATTTTCTCCATATCTGAAATTAAGTAAAGATGTTCTAATTTACAAAATAATATTAGTCATCATAAATTGAGCTTTCGCACCTTATGATCTTTGCAAATGATCTTTGGATGTTCTAATTTCTTTCTTATTCCCCCTTTCTCATTCATCTCTTCCCAGCCAGCTCCCTCCATCTCCTCTTCCAACCCTTTCCTGCCTCTCTCTGCCCACACAGACTTGAAGAACCAGTTTCTCTCCTTGCCTTTACTCCAAAGCCATAAACTTAAAATAAAACACATGGCCCAGAACAGGGTGCTGTCTTCAGTTTCCTTTTGCCTTCTCCTGATACTTTGTTAGTTTTGGATTCTGCCCTGCAAACTCCAAGGGCACACTTTCTAGGTATGGAGAAAACAGGGTGTTTCCTGCTCCCCCCACACCTCAGCAGAATCTTGCTGAGTGTGTGGGATGCACCAAATCAGTGGTGCAAGATTTGATTGGAAGCAGCTGACGAGCCCCAGCCATCTGGTGAGTGTGCTCACCAAACAGCCTGTCCCTTGTGGTTGCTTAAGAAAAATATTTGTAGTCTCTGGGTCACACTGCTTCTCTTTTGTTCTCCTAAATGCTGAATTTAGGCTTGCCTTTATCCCAGTAGGATGAGACAAGGCAAATAGAAAGAGGGCTGCAAGCTCATGGGAGAGACTCTGGGACTGTGCACCCCTGCGACCTCATATCTCAACATTGACCTTCTAGACCCTTCCGTTTCGTGCACGTGGGGATTGATAATCCCCTTCCTGCCCTTCGCAGATCATTGTCTTGGGGCCTTTTATAAGGCAGAGCTTTGGTGTTACCTTGTAGTAGGGCCACCTCCGTGTTCTTTTTCAGGAGACTTTAAGCTCCCTGAAGGCAGGCACGTGCTCCGATCAGAGCCTGGCACAGGGTAACCACTTAATACATATTTTTAGGATACTTCAATGCATAAGTAAGTGTTGCCTCTTTCCTCAGCCTCTCCAACCTACTTAAAAGTGGAGAAGGGAGGTTTGATCAAAGGACACAGACTTGATTTTGGAAGCCATGGATTCACTACATGCCCAGCATTGTCCTTAGAGAACCCCCTTCTTCAGAAGGTACCAAGATTCACTCTGGGGACTTCCAATATCAAAGATACCCTTAGATTATGGATGCTCCTACTGGCCAGATGGGCTCCAGTCTCAGGGAGTGAACATGCAAAAGAACTCTCCTCCTTAACATTTGCCTGGTTGGAGACCCCCTTTAACCTGGTCATACTAGTGAGAGCTTGGCATGTGGGCAGTAAGGCAGGCTTCTATTTGTTATATGCATTCTTAAAGTTTATTAGAAATTTATTTTTATAATTTTTATTAATAAACTAAGAACAGTTTTAGATTTACAGAAAAATTGGGCAGATAGTAGTGAGTTCCCATATTACCCCTTTCCCGCCCCCTGCATACAGTTTTCATTATTAATATCTTACATTAGTGGGGTGCATCTGTTACAATCAGCAAACTAATATCAATACATTATGATTAACTAAAGTCCCTAATTTATTCAGATTTCCATGTTTTTTCTCCTAATATCCCTTCTCTATTCCAGGATCCAATCCAAGAGTCTACATTCCAGTCAGTTGCTATATCTCCTTAGACTACTCTGAGCTGGGACAGGTTCTCAGACTTTCCTTGGTTTTGATGACATTGGCAGTTTTGTGAAATACTGGCCAGTAATTATCTAAATGCCCCACCGTTGGAATTTTTTCTAATGACTTTCTCATGATTGGACTGCATTTAAGGGATCTTGGGAGAAAGACCCCAGAGGTAAAGGGCCCTTCTCATCACACCACATCAAGGGCACATACTATCAACATGATTTGAAGTTGTTGCCATTAACCTTGATTACCGGGCCGAAGTATTGTTTGCCACGTTTTCCCACTGTACAGTAACACTTGTCCCCTACCTTCTATACTGTACTCTTTGGAAGAGAGTCACTGTAGCATATGTGTTTTTGTTCTCCAGTGTGAGTACAATGATGTCATTTCTTGAGGGTGTGTATTGCAATAGTTTTATGTGGTCTTCTATATGTATGTCTCCCTATACAGATAATGGATTCTCTATGTGTTTTTGATGTTAGGTTGGTGCAAAAGTAATTGCAGTTTTTGCCATTAAAAGCAATGCTTTGCAAATTTTATAAAATACAGAGTTATGAGCAATACTAGTTTGTGTGTGTGTGTGTGTGTGTGTGTATTGTGAGGTCAAAATTACATGCAAAAACTTAATAGATTTATTTCTGTTACATTAAAAAAAAAAAGGTATGGTTACCCTGTATGTACCTAATTCTTTTAGAGTATATTTAGCTAAGAAAAGGATGGCTATGTTGACAAGAGTGATGTAATAATGATAGCAACCTCTGACATTTATCAGGTGCTTAGTAGGACCAGTCCTGTGCCAAAGATTTTACCTGCATCTTATTTGATCTTATATCAACCTTTGAGGTAGCTGAATGGCTTTGGATCATCCACTTAACTGCTCTATTCTTCCATTTCCTCATTAGCTATAGGGAAATTAGAGAAATATCTACCTTATGAAATTATTATGTGGAATGAATGGGATTGTATATGTGTGAGTCTCAGATAACTTAATAACCAGCCCAAGGTCACTCAGTTAATAAATGGGAGAACTGTGGCTCAAATCCAAGTGCAAATCATTCCATATCCATGTTCGTGAACACCCTACTGTATGCTGTATGTCCTCCTGGATAAAGTACCATCTCTTTTGAGTTATTCTGGAAAAGGAAGGAGTAGGAAAGGATGAGACTGGGGACCCAAGGATGCAGTTTTCTGTTTTTTCCTATCACCACATAATTTTGGGGTAGGGTTGGCCATGAATCAGAAGCATCTGTTGAATACGTTTTTCATGAACTGTCCTTTTTTTCCTCTTCTCAGAAGAACATCCTAGCACATCCCAAGACCATGACCTTAAAGCTGCTTTATTTTATTCCCTCCTAAAAGCTGAATTCGTGGAATCTTCTGAGTGAACACTCATCTCCTTCCTCCCTTGTTTGGCAAGTTATTGGTCAGTCTTCAAAGAGCCCATCTTCCTTGAAAGTATGATATGCCTCTGTCACTAGTTTGATTTGGAGAATTGCAACCACTAGGCATGAAGCTTAGATGTGCCCTGAAGTTGAAATGATCTCAAAAAATTCCAAGATAGGTGTGGTAAACTGCCACCACTCCTGTGGGTTTATGATGTTGACTTGTTTTAATTGTATGAAACTCCCCAGAGACAGGGAAGGAAATCATCCTTCACCTTCCGTTGCTGAAAAGCATGCTGCAGAGAAAAATGGTGATTCTTAGCAAAGATGCTAGGGACAAAATTTCTCCTTGGAAACCCCGAGAAGCAGAAGTTCTTTCTCTTTCTCGGCAATCTCAAGGTAGCTTGAGTTGTAAATACAAACTGGTTGTAACTGTCCTCCTGAGTGGCCTTGCAACCCATGACCAGAACTGGTCAAAGATTTTTATTTCACCTAACCACAGGGAGGAACATGAAGGCACGGCCACTAGGTGTTTAATCAGCAGGTGAAGTCAAGCCTTTTATTCTTTGTATACTGCAGTCAATAGAAAGTTATTGCTTAATTAACCCCTTTGAATGAATACCTGATAATTAATAAACCCATAAAGTATACCCTAAGGCTTTAAGTTTAAGAAGGCTCCCCTCTTCAAGTGGAAAAGAGAAGAAAAAAAAAATCATGCTGAACTAATGGGAAAAAGTTCCAGTAGAAGGCAAAGCAATTAGGATTAGTGAATTCCATTTCATTTAAAGTTCCAAGATAGAGGAGCCATTTATCTAACAAATTAATAATGGGAGTGACTTGCCTAATATAGTAACAAGTCCTTATATTTTATTAGTGGAAATCCAAACCAAGTAATTTAATGATAGACAAGCTTCCACATATATAATTTTTTGTTAGGCTTTTTAAAAAAAAATGTCGCCGTACTCAGATAGTTTTAGATTTATGCATCGCTTCTAAATTAGTCCCCACTTCAGTTTGGAATGATACATTTAATATTATGACTCTGTAGAAAAAATCAATTTTTTTTAGTGTTTTCTTTCATTTTAAAGAGCTTCGTCATCTGGCTAATTGTGTCGCTGTAAAAAAATAGAAGAGTTGAGGAGGTGGTTCATGTTTCCCAAGTATCATTAAATTTGCCGTGTGTTACAAATGGGGACTACTGGGGGCCTGTTGAACGCGGGAGCTGTGGGGTAGAGCAGAAGGGAAGGTATTAATGTAGGGCCACTAAACAAATCTCTCTTTCTAAATTGAGAGAATATATGAGATATATCCTGAAAAATGTTTGCAGTAGCAATAGTGTGACCGAGATCCACTGTGGTCTTGAGTTCTCGTGGAGCCTCTTGGGTTTGCCTGAGACCCAAGGCAGGTGAGAAAGCCCTGAGACTTCTGCCCCTCTGATCTTCTCCCCAGATAAGGAGGAATTTATTAATCATCCAGCAGGTATTTACTGTGCCCCTGCTGTATGTCAGATATTTGATGCTAGTCCTTGCCTTACCCTCAGACCAATGGGGGAGCAGCTACAATAGCCTCACTTGGCCTCTGCTCTCAAAGTTTGCCTCTGCATTAAATTCCTAGAGAGGAATATGCTTCAGTGTGAGGAAGGGCAAGAGCACTAGTTGAGGGACATATAGTTCAAAAAAATCAAAGATTTTGGAGAAAAGCACAATGGCACCCAAATTCCATCAGCCATGACCTTGCACAGGGCTGAGCCTCAGCTTCTATAACCTGTAAATCAGATATTTTCCACATAGGCTAGTTATTGTGTTGTACATAAATGTCTGATATATGGTGAACACTTAGAAGTCCTGGAGAATAAAATGAGACTACAGTGAAAATGTATTTTGAAAGTCAAAAAAATACAGTATCAATTTAAGATACTAAAAATTTTAGCAAATGGTGGGAGAAATATATTGCTTGAAAGACAGTTGAGATATATTTATTTATTTGCTAGCTATCTATTTTGATGCCTCTCTCCTTTGATTTTGCCCAGTGACTAATAGCCTTTTTCAATTGCTTCTTTTCCACTTTCACTTGCTTTACATATGTAAAATCTTAGAGGAGTCCCAAAGTTTGTAAATACCACCACCACCAACAATAATAATAACAGCTCAGCAGCACTAAGACTAAATACCATACCAGGCATCCTGTATGGATCTTTCTAAAATAGTTCTGACAACCCTAAAAGAGCAATATTATTTAGCCCATTTTAGAGATGAAGAAACTAAGGCTCTGTCTTTCTAATATAATCTATTACAAAGACTTTTATTAGTAATAGTGAACATTTATAGAGTATTTAAGACTATATGACAGGCAGTTGATATTGTCATCTTGTTTATTTCTCATTTATTCATTCAACAAATATTTACTGAATACTAGGTAGTCATAGTGGCCCAATCAGTATAGACTGGTCAACAGGAGAGAACTCATAAACCCAGTCAGGAGATAGTATAGAATAACACTATGAGGTAGGTGCTATTGTTATCTTTAGTTTATGTCCAAGAAAAATGAAGATATGATTCAAATCCAGATACTTCACTTTTAACCATGACACTATATTGCTTTTGAGAAAATTGCTTGGGATCAAGAGAACTGCGACCTTGGGGATGTTATGGTTGAGATGAGCCATCCTCCTCCGAGTCTATAAGAGAATTGGGTCTAGATAGTCAGTGTGACTGCAGATCATCCTTTGCCTTCTCATGAGGGGGACCAAGGCTCTGAGGCAGCAGCCCTAGTTCCTCCATTTGCCACTAATTACCATGTAACCTTGGTAAGTCCCTCAGTTTTGCTGTGCTTCCCTCATCAGCCAAATGGGGATAGCCACACCTGACTTAGAAGAAGTCCTGGAGAATAAAACGAGACTGTAGTGAAAATGTATTTTCAAAGTCAAAAAACACAGTATCGATTTAAAATACCAGTAATTTTAGCAAATGATGGGAGAAATATATTGCTTGGAAGACAGCTGAGATGCTTTTATTTATTTGCTAGTTACTCTATTTTGATGTGTCTCTTTTTTGATTTTGCCCATGACTATTGATGACACATATATAAAAGAAAAATGCTCACTGAAATGGAAAATAGAGACTTTAAACATGAAAGTTCAAGATAGATCAGATTGATTGTATTCAATTTTTTTTTTTTTTTTTTTTTTGCCTACTTCTGTTAGCAATAACTGGTCCTGTACTGCTAAATATCTAGTTGAAAATATCTTAGCAGACACATTCTACCTCTACCTAATAAATGAGACTTCCTATATAGACTGTCTGATAGTTGTACAAAGGAATCAAATGCATATATCTAACCATACACAGGTACTCAAAGATCAATTGTATTCAATAATATAATGGATGTGTTTTTCATCTTTAAAATTCCTGCAAGAGTAGTTATTCTTCACAGATTAAATTAGCAAAGTAGGAACAGATGAAGTCAATTGTCAATTGTTCAAATGCAGGTACATATTATAGAGACAGATCACAACCTTGGGGGCTGCTAATGTGAGAAGATAAATCCCTCCTCATAAAATGAGTATTACTAGCAATCTGCACCAATGCATTTAATTTCTCATATCCTTGTAAATCTTCAGAGCTCGAATGAGGTGCTTACTTCCTATTACTTCACTCAGATCAGAAGGTTTAGAATCATCCTAAAAATCTCTTTTTATTTTTTCAAACCTGCTTCATTTCATTCTCAAGAACACTGTAGCATCAACATTAAACAGAGCTAGTTAACGGGGGTTTTAAGAAAATTAAAGGTGTGGCCAAGTCTAGACATCCCAAAATAAGTGGATGGGGGGGTACATGATTTTGGTCCAGTTATTTCGGCCACCTTCTTAATGGACAATTTGGATCGCTGCACAGTCAATCCGCTTAATTGCATCTGTGTTGGCCATTAAAACAAATTGAATGCGCTATGGCCAATTTGGTCATGTCATAAAGAAATGGCCTATAGGGCCCATGGAGATGCAGAATTTCAGCCATTATTCGATTATATCTGATCAATGGAGACAGTCTGTATAGGAAACCCAGGAGCTAAAGTAGATCACACAGGAGGCCCCAACCTACTTTGCCGACCATGTTATTAGGATCCACTGTCGACAGCAACAAAATTGGCCAGGTGGTTGACAAAGCATCACTTTACTTTGTCCTGAGAAGAGAAAAGTCAGTGCCCCATGACTTTGCCTAAAATATCCCATCAGCAAACCAACAGGTCATCTTTTCCACTTTGAGTCCTGAGTAATTTGAGAAGTAGAAAAAAAAAATACAAAATGTCCACTGCCTGTGACCTCTAGTGTTGGTGTAAAAATAGACCTTATGCTGCATCCATTGTGATTAATGCTGGGTAGAGGTAATTTAAGAGGGGCCTAATTTTCTTATTTTTTTCCAGATCTCATCTCCATGTACTTTACCTTTCCCTGCACCTCTGCTTATCTGAGAGGTCTCAAGATCATCATTTGGGACCTCCACTTCTACTGGGTCTGTCATCTTAGATCACCTTGATCTTCAGCATCTTTGTGAAGTTGAACAGGGGAATGACCCTTATTATAGGTATTTCTGGATTATACTTTATATATGTAAGCCATAATGTAAGGAATAATTGTGGGTCATATTTACTAAACATTTGACATATGTTAGGTGCTATTTGGCGTTTTAAGTATATTGTCTTATCTAATCCTCATCTGACCCTGTAAGGTAGGTTCTGGTGTGTTTACCACGTGGATGAGGGAGCTGACACTTAAAATTGTAATCACTTGTCAAGGTCAAGGTCATTCAACAGGATCAGAATCAGGACATAACCCCTGGTCCCTCTGGGTCCAAAGCTTGTAGTCTCAAGTACTGTATCATCATAAGCACCATTGATGATGACTCATTTCAGGCCGGCTTAAGGGATAAGCTTTCACCAATTTGTTCTTATAAATATTTACTGTTTTCAAACCATGTGTTAGACATTGTGGGAGTACAGAGTTGAATGAAACACAGTCCTTGCTTCTAAGGAATGTACATCTAGTTGGGGAGATAAACTTGCAGTGTGACAGTATGAGTTGGGTGCGTTCAGTCTGAACAGACAGCAAAGCTCTTTCCTTGTTGCCTTGCTGAGTGATAAGCAAATCTGCTCCCCAACTTCTGCTCCCTCAGCCTGTAAAGAGAAGTGTTCTCTGCCAGGGTTTCTGTGTTCTTCTAGAACTTAGCAATGTGATAGGAACCAAAAAGGGGCCACCGCCTGGAACCAGCAGTGGAGGTTTTGTCACCATTCTAATAGGGCCAGAGACTGTGGGAATATAAAACACTGACAGTGGACACTGAGAACCACTGTGCATGGCCCAGGCAAGTGAGGGCTGAGTCCTGGTGGATTGTGAGAAACCACGGGAAAGTGGCTAGAGCCACCTCACTCACTCCAGGTACCTTCTAGCAGTCAGTGGCCTTGCATGAGTTGATTAGAGGATAAATAAAATGTGGCACATATATGCCATAAAATACTATGCAGCCATAAAAAGAGAAAAAGGTTATGTCCTTTGTGGTAACGTGGATGGAACTGGAGGCCATTATTCTAAACAAACTAACACAGGAACAGAAAACCAAATTCTTCATATTCTCACTTAAAAGTGGGTGCTAAACATTGAGTACATATGGACACTAAGAAGGGAACAACAGACACCAGTCCCTACTTGAGGGTGGAAGGTGGGAGGAGGGTGAGGATTAAAAAGCTACCTATTGGGTACTATGCTTATCAGCTGGGTGACAACATAATATGTACACCAAACCCCACCACCAGTATTTTACCTATATTACAAACCTGCACATAAGCACCTGAACCTAAAATAAAAGTTAAAACAATCATAAATAAATACATAAAAGGCAAAAAAAAAAAAAAAAAAAAAGAAGTGTAAAGAGCCATTATCCAAGAAGAAGAAGAAAGAGGAGGAGGAAAAGGAGATTATCTTTGGAAATATTCTCATGGAAAGAGATGAGACTTGCTTCTTACCTCCACCATCATATCCTGTTTGTTCCTCCTAGGGAACCTATCACCTTATCCATTTCATCTTTGTCAATCCAAATTCTAGCCACCAAAAGCAAATCGCCTTACTTCCTTTGTGACAATTTTTCTGATCATCTCAAGGAGAATGGTTGGAACATGTCTTCTCATTCTTTCTCAGTTCCTCATTTTCATTCATTCATTCAGTCAGTCAGTCAGTCTGTCAACAAATATTGAGTGCCCAGTAGATGCTGACCATTGTGCTAGGTCTATAGCACTGAGTCAGTGTTTGCTCATTCAGTCACCCAATGACTTCTTATTCCAACAGATATCCTTAAAAGTGATATTTGGATGAGGAGAATCTACTATATGCAAGATCACAGTGCAGCATAGACAACAACTGTATATGCTAAACCTAGATTCACAGAGTATTGGTATAAACTCATGACATAAGAGAAGACCCAAGGCCAAAGAAACTTCAGTTAATAGAAGAGAGTAGAAAGGGCATTTTGCATGTACTGGAGGAGCTAGGATTCTCTAATTGGTTCAGTTATTTATTTAGAAAAGAAAACATGAAGGAGAATATGCAATGCAGTAATAGTTTCTTAGCACAATATCAGGACAGGTGGACTAAACCAGTCCAGATGCCTTCTGGAACAGGAGAGGGGAGCTTTTAGGAGTGCATAAAGGCCTTTACAACAGACGTTAAGTTTCAGAAAGAGAAAACATTTCACCATTTTAGGACTTATTCCAAAGAAACACCATATAGCCAAATAATTTTGGAGACCATTTAAAAGAAGAGGACTGCTCCAATATGATGGTATCCATAGAAGACAGGTCTGAAAGTAAATAAAAGATGGTAGAATGAATGAAGTCATTCCAAAAGAGTAAAAGGAGAAGAAAAAATCATGCACATGGCAGAAATACAGAGGCACTAATAAAGTATTTGGACTCAGTGCGGGCAGATGAGAGAGGTCTCTGGTTGGAGAATTAGATTTGAAAAGAGGAATAGCGAGAAAGGGAGATGATAAGATAGACTTATATCAGGGGGATAGTTGTATGGAGACACCAAGAGAAGCATGCTGGTTAGAGGTTGAGTGTTGGGAGAGTGGAAGATGAATCAAGGGCAGTGAATGAGAGTATGTATTAGTTCCAAGACTATTGAAATAACAGTTTCCATGTCATTTCCTCCACCACTAACGTCACCGCTGACATCACCACCACAATAACTATCACCGTCATTATCATCGCCACCATTATCATCACCACAATCATTTCTACAACTACTGTTGCTACTACCATCACCATCACCACCACCACTATTAACATCACCAGCATCGTTGCTACAACTACTATTGCTACCATCACCACCACCACTATCACCATCACCATTACTACCACAAACACCATCATGCTATCATCATTGCCACAACTACTATTTCTACCACCATCGCCATCACCACCGTCACTACCACCATCACCATGATTACTACCACCATCACCACCACCACAACCACTGCCATGCTCACCAGCACCATTGCCACACCTACTATTATAACTATCATCACCATCCCCACCACCACAGCCACCATCATCGCCACCATCATTGCCACCATCATCATCACCAGCACCACTACCACCATCATCATTACCACCATCATTATCACTATTACCAGTACCATCACCATCACTACCACCACCACCATCGTCGTCACTATCATCATTGCCATAACTGCTATTATTACCATCATCACCATCACCATGACCACTACTGCCATCAGCAGTATTATCACCATCATCGCCATTAGCACTACCACCCCAAATTATTGCCCCTCTGCAGACAGAGACAATTGTACTTCTTTCTTTCTGATTTGAATGCCTTTTATTTCTTTCTCCTGCGTAACTGTTCTGGCTACAACTTCCAGTACGACATTGAATAGCAGTGGTGACCATGGGCATCCTTGTCTTTTCCTGATCTTAGAGGGGAAAAGCTTCTAGCTTTGCACCGTTGAACATGATGCTAGATGTGGCTTGTCATATATGGCCTTTATTATGTCGAGATACATTGCTGTTGCACCTGATTTAATGAGCGCTTTTGTCATGAAAGGAGATGATCTTTGAATGGCTGCTATTTTCGTGGACTCTTTGGCCCTCTCTGGGTGCAGCTTAAGTCTTCAGTAAGGACCCTAATGAGTAAATTCTATGCAGCTTGACATTCTTGTCTGAATAATAAAAGTTCTACAAACCAGGTGGCTCCAGTAATCTGTTTATTATCATTTCTCTTTCCTAGTTAGAATTTATCATTTTTCGTGTGTGTGAAAAGGAGTCTCTTCATCATTTCTAGGCTATGTTATACTTCTGTATCCAGAAACTCTGACTTCGAGAGCCTGGGAGATGTGAGAGCATTTGACAGATATGTAAGTTAATGAGAAGAATATTTAGTCTATTTTTTTTAGATGGGAATGCTAAGACCCAAGAACTTGAAATGTCTATACCTAACTGCAGGTGAATTTTTTTTTACAAGAGTTTATATTAAGTGTCTCATGGAGACTTAGAGGACTTACATCTCTCAATGTTTTGAGATTGACCAATTTTAAGTTAGAGTTGTTTCCAAGAAGAGGAAAACATAAAGAAATTATCAACCTCTCTAGCAGATAGATAGTCACAGCTTTCCTATAACACAATTTAAAGGAATCACAATTTGTAAATGCACAGATTACAAAAGGACTATTCATCTTATAAACCAAGATGCTGTAGAACTAATTTCAGTTAAAGTTTTGTGAGTGAATTTTAAATCACATTGAATTAAGCAACAATCAATTTACATGCAACTTCTAGCAAAAAAAATTACTATGTAGAGTAAGAGACACCTGTTAACTTCACTACCTGAAATCCATTGCCATGATTTTTACCCATGATATTTTCTTAGGACAAAGTGTTAAAAGATTTCCATCTTTGATTTCAAGCTGTTTCCAGGACCCTTTTAAAGAGTAAAGATGTTGTTATAGCTTCAGTTGTGTGTGTGTGTATGTGTTGTGTGTTTGGCAATAGGAATATTTCAGGAAGAATCTCTAAGTTGATAGAGTTCAGAAGAGCAGGATATTCTGAGACGGTTTTTTCTCTCTCTGAGTCAATAAAAAATCAGGCAATGGTTCTCTTCTTTCATCATCTAGAAAATAAAGAACACTATTTGTCTTTTAATCCTTTGGAAAGATAAAAAGTGGGTAAAAAGATAAGGGTTAGGGTCAAGAGACCTCTATTCAAGGTTTGTGCCCTATCACTTAGTTGACCATGGATGAGTCCCTTAACTTCTCTGAATCTTAGTTTTCTTGTCTATGAAATAGAGATAACACTTGGTGCCATTAGGGTTAAGTGAGAATGTACTAATGTTCAAAGAGTATGTAAAAGTCGAACATAGTGCCTGACATAAAATCGGTACTCAATAAACTAACACAAAATAGACACTCAATAAACATGTTGAAAACATGGAGATTTATGTGTTCACACTAATTGGTTTAAGTCTTAAACCCAGGAAAAAAATCTGAACTGCAACATGCAACGAGGAGTAAACCTTGTTTGCTAACTAAATGTTGAGATTTCAAAGAACGCTCTCCTCCTCAAACCATTTCGCCTTTGAAGAGACCCACATATTTCTCATGTGAGCAAAATGGTTCTTCATTCCTTAAACCCACTACTCAGAGGCCCCTGGACTGGGGTGCGATTTCTCCTTGGTAGGATTTTTCTTGTCAAATGAGGCCAGATAGTGCATTATCAAAATGACCCATGCTGGTGCTTGGATGATGTCACGTCCCTTGAGAGGAGGGCAAGCAGATATATCAAGCCTTGGGCATCCCCAGGTTTGGCTCACTGCTAGTGAATCCAGAGCACCCAAACTGGCTAGACTGGTTCCAGAGAAATAAATCAACCTGAGCAAGCCATTGTCCAGGGATGAGTCTGGGCAAGAGGTTGACTTTTCTGGCTCCCACCCTCCTTCCAGATTGTCATTTAGAACCAGCTCAGGCATCCTGTCTGACTGTCCTCTCTGTAAAACCTGCAGCAGATCACCAGAGCCACAGAAAACCGCTCACCCTGCCAATGGAGACCCTCCTGTGAAGATGCCGGGCTTCTCTTTGCTAACACATGGCTTCTGCGTCAATCAACGTTTCTCCTCAATGTTGCCTCACCACCCCAATTCGTGAATCACTGCCAGGGATCTTTCCTTGCAGTTGTTCCTCAATCGCCACCCTTCCTGTCACCTGATCTAATTCTACATTCCCATCAAATACTGCCTTAAACATCCCCCATTCTATTCATAAGATGTCTTCAGCTCCTGCCTGCATTGACGTTTGACGTCCAAGCTCCTATTGTTGCAATTCCACCTCCATTCTTGGATAGCTCATGCATAAATTGGGGATAATGATGCCAACATCACTGGATTTTTATGAGAATTAAACCAGATAATTTTGTAAAGAGCTTCTCAGAGTTGATAGACTTCATTGAGTTTGACTATGGAGATGGTACGTAGACAGTGACCAACAAATAATAGCTGGTAACAAGTACTTTAAAAATAATTGAACCCACTGTCATAGTTGGTATTCTAGGTAATTTGTAGCCAAAAACACGCATACCTCTGGAGAGCAAGGAATTCATCATAAACATTTGTATCCCAAGTACACAGTATGTGCTCTCAATATTTGTCTACCAACCTCTGATAACATCTGGATTTGGATAGTAGCATTTGTTTCTTGCTTTTATACATGAGCGTGTGTCCAGTGCCAATAATAGCAGTTAGCATGGACGAATGCTTACTATGTACCCATTCATTTACTTGCCACAGCAATGCTGTGGATTGGATGTTATTTTATCACTAATTTTCAGATGGGTAAACCGAGGATCCAGTTTATATCATGAGTAAACGGTGAAGGTGATGTTCAAACCCAAGCATTCTGGCACCACAGTTCAGGTTCTTAACCACAATGTCGTCTGTCGACTGCCATAGCATGGCATGGAAACCTTTTCAAGACCGGGTCTCCCCATGCTGTTTCAGATTCTTTTCCTGCCAGCCCTTTGCTCAGTTTTTTTTTTTCTTCCCCCCTGTTATATGGAACCCTTAGTGGTTCTCTGGACACAATTCTCCTGTTCATGCTTCAATCAGATTGCCAGAGAAAATATAGCATGCCAAATTAAATTAGAATTTCAGATAAACAATGAATACTGTTTTAGTATAAGTCATGTCCCAAATATTGCATAACAAATACTTATACTGAAAAAAAAACTCATTATTTATCTGAAATTCAAACTTAGCTTGGAATTCTGTAATTTTGTTTTCTTTTGTTACTAAACCTGGCAACCTTCTGCTTTTAGGCCTTTGCTCAAAGAGCTCCATCTGCTTGGCAATTTTCTGTGCCTTCTCCATCATGCACTATCTTGTTCATCCTTTTAAGTCTAATGCAAAGGTGAGTTCTCTGATGAGAATGCCTCCAGTACCTCGCTGCATTGTAAAATCCATCACTGGCATTTCCAGTATTACTCAGCATTATAAACCCAATGCTAAGCTCTCCAAGGCAGGGCCTATGGACTCAGCTCTGAATCCTCAATACCTGGTGAGACATGTGTCATGGAGAAGGCATTCAATACTGAGTCATGAACAGAGCTATGGAGAAGGCTTCCCAGTTCTGCCATTCCCTGTCATATATTTCTCCTTTATCTTTGAAATTCTTTGAAATGCACCAAAATTCCTGCATAGAAATTGCTTCTCTCTATCTCTCTGTATTTTATTTATTTATTTATTTATTTGAGACAGGGTCACACTCTCATTCAGGCTGGAGTGCAGTGGTGGGATCATGGCTCACTGCAGCCTCAAACTCCTGGGCTCAAAGTGTCCTTCTGCCTCAGCCTCCTGAGTAGCTGGGACTATAGGAGTGTACCACCATGCCCAGCTGATTAAAAAAAATTGCAAATACTGGGTCTCACTGTGCAGCCCAGACTAGTCTTGAACTCCTGGGCTCAAGTGGTTCTCCTGCCTCGGCCTCCCAAAGTGTTAAGATTATAGGTGTGAGCCACTGCTCCCAGCCAAGAGTGTTTCTCTTTCTCATTTTGAGCAAAAGATATCCAGTGATTGTAAGATGTCTGAACCATATTAACGCCTTGTATTAATCTCCTAGGGCTACCATAACAAATTACCACAAATGAGGTGGCTTAAAACAGCAGGAATTTATTCTCTCACAGCTTAGAGGCTGGAAGTCTGAAATCAAGGTGCCGGCAGGGTCACACTCTCAGTGAGGTCTCTAGAGGAAGGTCTGTTTCACGCCTTTCTCTTAGCTTCTGGTGGTTGCCAACCATCCTTGGCTTTCCTTGGCTTGTAGACACATTGCTCCAACCTCTGCCTCCATTGTCACATGGTGTTCACATGTGTCCTTCCATCCTCTTCTTTCTGTACATATCCGTATCTCACATGACATTTGCCTCTGTGTGTGTGTCTCTTCTCCTTTTCTTTTCTTTTTTTTTTTTTTTTGAGGCGGAGTCTTGCTCTCTTGCCCAGGCTGGAGTGCAGTGGCTGGATCTCAGCTCACTGCAAGCTCCGCCTCCTAGGTTCACGCCATTCTCCTGCCTCAGCCTCCCGAGTAGCTGGGACTACAGGTGCCTGCCACCTCACCCGGCTAGATTTTTTGGGTATTTTTTAGTAGAGACGGGGTTTCACTGTATTGGCCAGGATGGTCTCGATCTCCTGACCTCGTGATCTGCCCATCTCGGCCTCCCAAAGTGCTGGGATTACAGGCTTGAGCCACCGCGTCCGGCTCCTCTTCTCCTTTTCTTGTAAGGACACCAGCCACATTGGGTTGAGGGCCCACCTTATTCCAGTACAATCTTATCTTAACTTGGATCGTGATTATATCTGCGAAGACCCTATTTCCAAACAAGGTCACATTCACAGGTACTAGTGGTTAGGACTTCAACACACATTTTGGGTGATATAGTTCAACTCACAACAACCCTGGACAAGTGACTTCTCCACTCCAGGCCTCCATTCCTGCATCTGTAAAATGGTCATAATCTTGCTTATCTCGCTGAAGTCAGGGATTGAATGAGATCATGCATAGTGCCTCCTGCATTGGAGGGCTGTGCCTATGACTTCTATTCCTGTTTCTTTCTAGTCCCCTGCTAGCTGTCTGCAGCATGAAACATTGACAATAAAGGAAGTTGCAGCAGGTAGAATTTTGGCTCACAGAGGCCAAACAGAAGCACAACGTTCTATGTGTTCTTTCAGAGCTCGCTTCCTTCCAGCTGGAGGACTTTTCCTTGTAGTGTAATCCTCTGCTTAACTTACTCTCATCTGTGTAGGACGCAGGGGCTGGACATGTGAACTGACTTTAATAAAGGTTTCGGGTGATTCTAGGACACCAGGCCGAGATGTGTGTCTTTGGCAATTTACCCCTGTCATGAGTGGTTATTTTTTCATGGTCAAAACAAATAAATACATAAAAAGTGCCTAAAACCTATAGGGAATCAAGTTTCCAAACTCTGTTCTTGCGGCTGACTTCTGAATCATAGTGTTATAATTAAAAAAAGAAAACACAAAATTGCACTTGGCCATGAAACATAAATTGTACCTTTGTAAAGGTCAAATACTAGTTGTGATTAACCAGACGAGTCACACTTTATCTTGGTTAAAACAATACTGAATTTTAAGACTGCTTATAGGATTTCCGCACCCCTCTACCCGACCCTCTTTCTTGCAGAAGTTTACAATTGGAATCTTATTTGAAGTGGGGTTTTATTTTTATTTTTTCAATTTGTGAGATGATTTCCATTGGTTTGGCAATCTGCGCTTGAGTGATGCTATATAGCATTATCGGGGTGCCGACAGCTGCTCTGGCATAAACAAGTGGTGATGCGTTGAGCTGGCACATCCGTATGGTTTGGAAAATAAAATAAAATAAAAACATTTGTTATCATTTGGAGTTTTTGAACACAACCAGCTTCAGCACAACTTTAATGCCTCGCATGGCTTTCTTTAAAAACTAAATAAATAATTTTAAATGAGAACATTTTGTTTCGCTAGGAAGAGTGGTTTACTGTGTGGATGGGGAGAGAAGCCTCGGTTTCCAGCAGCTGTTGCTCATCTTTGGCCCGGGGTCTCGTGATGGGTCTGCTGTTGGCTAAAGCCCAATGCTGGATCAGTGGAGCTAATGGAATCTCCGTCTGCTTATCATCTCAGACACTGCAGAACATTGGCCCTCAGAAAATCCTGGCTTTCTAACCCGCTTTCTCCCCCATCCCCTCCCTACCACCCCAGGAAATTCTCTGGAGGGCTGCTCTGGAGGCAACAACACCTAAAAATTTAACATTGGTTCTTTCTTCTAGAAAGCTAAGCTCAGGTTCAGGTGTGGTATTAGAAGACTTTATGCTTTTATGCGGTAGTAATAACAATGCCAGCCACTAATAATTATGCCGATCAGTGGTGACATTATAAAACGCTTTTTTATTTACAAAGCATCTGGGCATATGTAGCCTCATTTGGGGGGTCTCAGGTGTCAATCAATATTCCTATTCCACTTCCTAAAGATGTGATATTGGCGCGTCCCACGTCTTAAAGGCGTAACCACTCCCATTTCACATGTATAAAATGGGAACTGGGAGTTCTACCCTGAGGGCTTATCTGTGACTTTTTTGGGTGACTGGCAAAACGAACGAAAATCAGACACACGCTTAGACATCTGCAACACCCACAAGATCATATAAAACGCTTTTACTTTTTGTGACAGGACTTTCGCTCATTGTGACCACATAGTTTCTTTCAATTGATCGGAAGTTCCACTGGTCTCTTCTACATGCCTTCATGCCGTTTCTTAACAATGAAAAATAAACGAATAATTGTATAATAAACGCAGATTTTAAAGTGGATGGTATCTAAACTCCATGTAGGCAAGGACCTAATTGGTCTTTTTCATCCTGTATTCCTAGTGCCTGGGAGAGGGCTGGCACTAAGTGTTTCTGGACAAGTCATCTCGCTTCTCTGAACTTCAGCTTTTACATGTATAAAATGGGGACTGGATTTCCTATTCCAGAGTGCTGGCACATAATAAGGACTCAATATATATGAATTAAATGAATGAATAAATAGATATCTAATCTAGGGGTAGGAAGTGGATAACTGTAGATGTTAGGCAGAAGTGTACTGATAAATTAGCTTAGTCCTGATTGGTAATCATGGCCGATTTCACGCTGCCATTAAGAGGTTACAGAATGCTGAGTTGGGAAGAGATCTTTCCAATCAGTTCCTGTGACCTGTGGCACTCGCACTCCAGCACATCTTTGACTTGGGTGGTAAAATAGTTGCAAACCTCTGTTCCACTTCCTGTATGTTTTCGGGAAGTTTCTCCCTCAGGCAGAAAGGTTTGGGGACTTCCAAATTGCTTGAGTTTACACAATTCCTATTCTCTGGCCAATGTCAGACTATTTTTCTTTCTTTTGGCAGAGAAGAGAGAAGGGTATGAGTTGCCAGGTAGTGGATGCAAATGGAGGAACTGGTGGGACCATTGGTTGACCATTGGTGGTTGGGGCCATCTTACACAGAAAGTTCATCCTCTTGCCCTTTCCCACTGTGTTAATATGGGAACACTCCTTCTCTTGTCCTTTATGCCTGTAGTGATTAACCTGGCCATTTTTAAGTAGGCTATGCTAGGAAGCACCTTTGCAATTCCTGCTATTTCATAGGCTTTGCAAAAGTCCTAGGTTTTTATTTTCTTCCCAAGATTCATTTCCTACCAGTTACATCTACTATTTCCCATCCTCTCTGGCAAAATTGCAAGGAGTGGCATCAGCACATCTTTGTACAGTAGGCGAATATATTTGGAATGCTTATTTCTGAGAGCTGTTGAAGACGACTAACAATTTTACACCACACAGAGGGACTGACAATAAATTTAGGAGTGGCAAATGGAACCACTGTTGTTTCCCTCTCGGTAAATAAATAACTGCAAAACCTGTACTCCAATACCAGAGCGTCAAATCCATGGCGCTCTGTTGATTAACAGTGAAAATGCCTTTGTGAAGACGATACATTTAGAAGAGTCCTGAGGCTCGCACCAGAAGCTGACACTGAAGGTTTATTTTAATGTAGCGCGAATCAGAGCGAACGACGTGAAAAGAGTTCTGTTTCTCCTGGAAGGATGCCACTTGTTTCCACTCCCAGGGAAATGTCTTCCAAGCTCTTTACCAAATCTGCAAGCTGAACCAACTCAACTGTGGCTGCCTTGCCCACCTGAAGACCTCAGGATCCACCAGCAGCCCAAGACACCTCGAAGCTGGTGCAAGGTCAGTACCAGAAATCATGTCTGAGTGATTTGCAATGTAATGCAAAACTCAGTGGAATGAGGAGTTTTTTGTGGCCTTGTATTTTTTTTTTTTTCCACACCACTGAATGCCAGTGTTTATGTGGGGGCATGCTTAGAGATGGAAATTTGGAAGGAAAGTCCACCACAGCATTTATGCAAATTGGGGACCCAGCAATATTATCTGTTTAACGACACCAATAGCAAGCAGATGAATGTATATTAACCACATTAGAAGTAAAACAAGAAAGATGTAAAAATGATATGGAGAAGGAGAGAAAAAGACAAGGAGGGAGAGAGGGAGCAAGAGGGGAAAGAGAAAAAAGATTGATGGATTGAAAACTTTGCCATCCTTTATAACAATGTGTTTGCATCTGCTGCTCCCTTGTCTAAGAATGCCATTCCACCCTTTCTTCACCTGGCGAACTCCAACTCAATCTGTGACCTCACCTTAATGTTATTTCCTCAGGGAAATCTTCCATAAACCACAAGACTGGGTCAGGTCCCCATATTATGTGGTCTGATGAAACTGTCTTCTTTTTTTTCTGTAGCACACGTCATAATGTCATGATCATAATTATGTATTCTGGTCTATGTGATTATCTGTTACATGCTAGTCTTCCTCAAGGATCAAAAGTTCTGAACTAGTAAGATTCCAAAAGCCTAGTGCTGGCCTTAGGTCTGAACAGGGCCTTCAAGTCACCCACTGTGTTGGGGAATGATGAATGAATGGATGTTTAAAAGAACTGCACTTTATTATCTGAGCCTTCCTCGTTTAGCATAGTCCTGTCCACATGCACATACCACAGGCCAGCCCTGTGAGATAATCAAGAAAGGAGCTCAATTCCCATAGCTTTTTAGTGCCATTTCTCAGGTCCCAATAGATTCACTGATTTGCCAAGAAGAAGCACCAGTGGGTCAGAGGCAGAGCGTGAACGGAATTCAGTCTCCCAATGCCAGGGTCCCTCCCTCAATTCCCACTCCTCAGTAGACAGGTCTCTCTGCAGAATGGGAAGGGGAGGGTTGAGGGTTTAGGGACAGGACAGTAAAAAGGCAGGAAGAGTAATCATGACAGAAGAGATTTATTCCTGCCTTCTTCTCCTTTCTTTTTGCATTAAGGACAAGCATCGCCTGCACACGTCAGCACAAATGGGAACATGATGAGGTACCACTTTTTCCAGGGCTGTGACCAACTCCTCAGGGCAGCAGGCAAAGCTGTCCTTCTGAGTTAGCCCTTGAAGTTTTCCTCAAATCTCTTGCTGCAGGGAAGCCAAGCCAGTCAACCCTAGGCTTCCACTGGGAGCTGTATTCCTTCCTTCCTTCATTCATTCCCCAAATATTTTTCAAGGGTCCACCATGTGCCAGGCATTGTGCTAAAAGTGGTTTGTGTAGGCTCGAGTGAGGCCTGTGGGGTGACCAGCTATCCCAGTTTCCCTGGCGTGAGAGACTTTCTGTGTGCAAACTAAGACAGCTGGTTACCCTACTTCGGGCGTGAGCTTAGGATGCGGTGTAACTTTCTGTACAGAGTGTAATTCTGAAGAATCACACCAAGATCACCTTCCTTGCTAAAACGAACATCCTCAAGCTCCAGTCCACACCAGTGATTCAAATCCTCTGAGGCTGGAAACCTATGTTGAATCAGTTCCCCCAAGTTATTATTATGCATATTTAAGTTTGAGAACAGCTGGACTAGTGCTTAGGCATATGAACTTTAAAGCCACTCAGGCGTGGATTCAAATTCCACTCCCACCATTAAACATCTATGCACATTTTTACAAATTGCTTAATCAATATGGACTCTAATTTCCTAATTTGTAAAATGGGTCGGATAATACTATTTTCATCGTGTTCTTGAGTGATGCTGCCTAGAGTTGAAGGAGGCCAGGAGCACCAGAAGCTGAAGGAGGCCGGGGTGGATTCTCCCCTGGGGACTTCAGCAGGAGCACGGGCTCCTGACACTTCAGTTCCATCTCTTGTTTAAAGGCACCCAGTTTTTCATCATTTGTTACAGCAGCTTGGAAAACACACACTAGTGAAGCCCTGACCTACCCCGCAAGTGCCCATCTGAGCACCCCTTGTGGGCTCTGAGCAGGGGTGAGTACTCCTTTCATTCAGGCTTGCATGCCCAGGCCCCATGTAATGTAAGTAATGAACAGACTACATATTCTTGAAAAATCTGTAGGCCTGGATGATAGCAATGTTTTTTATTTTATTTTTTTATTTGGAATGCAAAACAACAACAATAACAATAACAGAAAACCAAAACCAAACCTGAACTAGAAATGCAAGAGAAAAATGAAGCAACCGAAAGTTGCATAGTTGTTTCTTCCTTCCCCTGAAGGTATGCCCAGCATCTTGTAGGTAGCTTGGTGACATTTCATGGTGATGTTTTACAAGTTGGTTTTGGCAATAGTCACGTCCTTTTTTTTTTTTTTTTTTTGAGATGGAGTCTCACTCTGTCGCCCAGTCTGGAGTACAGTGGTGCAATCTCTGCTCACTGCAACCTCTGCCTCCTGGATTCTCCTGCCTCAGCCTCCCAAGTAGTTGGAATTACAGGTGTGGGCCACCATGCCCGACTAATTTTTGTATTTTCAGGAGAGACAGGGTTTCATCATGTTGGTCAGGCTGCTCTCAAACTCCTGACCTCGTGATCCACCCGCCTCAGCCTCCCAAAGTGCTGGGATTACAGGCATGAGGCATCGTGCCTGGCCCCCTGTATTTTTCTTACGTGGCTGTGAAGTCTCTGGGCTGCTTTTGGGTTCTCCCTTCTTGATTTAGCACAAATCCCAACTTCTTGGCCATGTTCCTTTCCTCTCCAGAGTTGCCACCACTACCTCCACGTCTTGCAACCCCTCTTCCCTTCACTTTGACTGCCACCTTCTTCACTGCCCAGGAAAAAAAATAATGAAATTTCACCATTTAAAGTGTTTCAGTGCAGCTTGCTATGGGAACACTGGTGAGTAACCCAAATGGCCAATTGTCCTAATAGCCACCATGGATTGGATGGATGCTAACAACAGGCTCAGAACTCCCCATCTGTTGCCTCCTTTTATCCACATGAGAATCAGACAAGTAGATGCTGCTGGTATTACTGTACTTTTCTCATTTTACAGGTCAGGATGGGGAGGGTTGAGGAGGTTAAGGAAGTTGTTTGAGGTCACACTGCAGTTAAGAAAGGAAAAAGGACTTAGAAACTTATTCTTCCAACTTTAGAACCAAGGTCAGTGACCAAGGCCCTGCTTAGACTTTCTGAAGGTCACAGCTGGCCTTCTACCTGGAGTTTTGACTTCCTTTCTGAGATAGGAACTTGAATGGCAATCACAAGAAAGTTCAGAACTTCTCTTTCGTATTTTAGGCATTCCTTTATTTTTAAAATTTATTTTAATTTACGAATACTAATTGTATATAAGTATAAGGCATGATATGATATTTTGTTATGGCCACCTTGTGAAATAACTAAATGAGTCTCATTACCAAGTCTGGCACCTCACATATATATTTTTTTGTTTGGTAAAACATTGAAAATCTATCCTTTTAGCAATTTTGAAACATACGATGCATTTAAAAAATTATAGTCACCATTCTGTGCAATAGATCACTAAAGCTTATTTCTCCTGTCTAACTGAAACTTTGTACCCATTGATCAATATCTCCCTTTTCCCCACCTACATCCCTCCCCAGTCTCTGGTCACCAACATTCCACTCTCTGCTTCTTTGGACTCAACTTTCTTAGATTCCACATACAAGTGGAATCATGCAGTATTTGTCTTTCTTTACCTAGCTTATTTCACTTAGCATAATATCCTCCAAGTTCATCCATGTTATTGCACATTACAGAATTTACTATTTCTAAAAGGCTGATAGTATTCCTTTGTTTATATAGACCACATTTCTTTTATCCATTTATTTGTTGATGGGCACTTAGGTTGATTCCATATCTTAGCTAATGTGAATAATGCTGGAATGAACTTTAATGTGCAGCTATCTCTTTAATATACCAATTTCAATTCCTTTGGGATATACCCAAAAGTGGGATCTCTTTTATTTTTGAGTGTGATTTAACTCCAGCCTCTCAGCTCTTTCTCTGAAAATCAGTGTGAACTAGTTATTCCCAGATAGAATCTATTAAGCAGGACTTTTGTTTTGGAGTCATCTCTAAGGACTTGCAAATTAGGAGAAAATGTTTTTCTGGACGTCTGCAACAACACAAGCCATTTTGTTGGCCAGCATTTCCTAGAAGTCATTCCAGGTAATACGTGTTCCTTGAACAACAACAACAAAAATTTTTCATGAGCAAAGACTTGTAGGAAATCCTGCCGTGAAGGTTTTATAATTGCTGGACTTCAGAGCCTTTTGTTTGCTAATGTAGTCTGAGGATCTCTAAAATGACGCTATGATATGCATCCATTATCTTTTCATGAAACGTAGCTACATTTGGGCTTCCACAGAGCAACTTTGGGGACGTGTTACTTTGGTTTCTTCCTTGCAATTAGCATTTTCTTCTCTGTGACTTAGGGAGGTGTGTCCATATCTTTCCTGAGAGTTCTTTATTTTCCAAGCCTGATCTATGTAAATATCAAATCACTTACAAGACATGGCAGGCCTTCCCGATGATGAAATTGTCATGACTTCATTGTTCCTATAATCACCCAAATGAGTTCTGAAGTGTGGGCCTTTAGCTGCTGAGAAATAGGAAACAGAGTCAAGTCTGGCCCTATCTTGAATTGTATGTGACAGCTCATGCTCAGTTTCAGTGACAAGAAATGTGTTGAGCTAAAAATATTCTAAGCAGATGTGAATCTGGGACATGTGACTGCAAGACACCCCTGCCTGCCATTTTTTCGACTTCTAGTGTCTCTCAATGCACAGTCGCTACAATCTCAGGCCACCATAGCACCCTGTGCATGCAACTTGTTTCTGTGAGTGCATATCTGAGGCCACTGGAGATGGCTTGGTGGAGAATATCTCTACATCAGCCAGCCACAGTGGCTCCTAGCAGCCCCAGAGTGGATGGGAAGAAATAAATTCCATCACAGGTTAGGCCTAAGTTCTTCTTATGAAAATTCTTGTGCATTTGTTTTTTCCCTCCAGTCTTCCGTATCATTAACAAGAGCTTGATTCTATCCTCTGGTTTGAAGACACATTGCTCCCATGATTCTGTAGAAGTGGGTTTCAAGTTGGTCCAGGAGAACTTGATGCCTATGGGCAAAAGTGGAATCTGCCCTGCATGCAAAATGGGTGTGTGGGACTCTTGGGGGTTAGAGTCTTATATGGAAACTGAATTATTTTAAGAAGTCTCTTGGCTCACCTGCAGAAGATAAAAGCTAATACCTGTCTATCTTTTACAGAATGACAAACAATTACTATACTTCACTGAACACATCTTGTATACTATGCATACGAGCCAATTGTAGCTACTTTTATTTATTGGGCTCTGCCATCAAAGCTTTTGGATACTGTCTTAGCGTCAAACCATTATGGTACTTTAGTGCATTGACATGTGAGCTTGTGTTTTGGTGGAATCAATGTAAGTTTTCATATCTCTTCTTTTCATCTTAGGATCTTCCAGGAATCTAAAAATGTGTGTGAGATTTCACGTGTAAAAGCTGAGTTATTCTGAATCCACATTTTCCTGAAGATTTTTCTTTGTGTGGTCAGCTTTCTTGGAAAAATCCAGAAGTCGTCATGAACTTACAACCCTGCACAAATAAATGTAATATTTCAGTTGAAGATTGAGAGCTGACATATAGGGCAAGGATAACTGGCCCAATACAGACATAGGTCCTTTGAGTAAAGTAATCTGATCATCCTTAAGGAGAGCCTCAGTATAGAGCCTAGTCAGAACCAGTGGAAGTTTAGACTCTCAAAGAGTCAGCCAGGTTCCTCTTGGGAAGCCCCTACTCGAGAATCCTGCATGACAGAGTTTGACATCTGGCTCTGTTATCTACAAGCTTGACTTCATTCCTATAATCCTCCATTTCATCATCTTTAAAGTGGCAATGAATTGTGTCTAGACAGACAGAATAGATGCGAGGTCATCATGCCACACTGCACATAAGTACTTAGCATGTAGTGAGTACTACGCAAATGGCAGCTTCCATTGCTATTGATGAGTGCGACTTGCTGAGAGAATCATCCATCTATCTTCTATGTGCTAATTGAGTGCACATGTTTCTTACCTATGAGTGTTAAAGCTTTGTCAGGAAGAGTGGCAACATCTCAGGCTGAATCAGCCCTATCCAGGACTTGGCATTCCCTAATCTGGGCCCCAACCTATGAGTCATACAGCCTTCTCCATGTGGACACCACAGCAAATCACTTTTCCCATAATGAACAACCAGACACACTCCATTGTGGTGACGGAAAGTAATTATGAACGTAAATGATCTAACCAGACATGGGTTCCACTAAGGTTTAACCCCTGGTTTCCTTTTCTGCACAGTAATCACACACTGTCCTGTGGCAGCCACTGAGGGAAGAATCATTACAGAGAATTATGTGATCCTTCTGCCCACTGAACCACAGGCTGGGGTGCAGGCGGGGGCATGGCACATCTGGCTTTATTTTGGGGTCTGGTGACACCAGGAACAGGGATAAATGCCCTACCTTAAGTATGGGCTGTTCCAGATCCAGGAGCAAATATCTAACAGGCCACATTCCCTTTTTTCCCAGCCAGAATGGAGGTTTCCATTCTGACGTGATATGGCCACAATGTCATTAGAACTACCAGCACTCATATTCCCCTCACTGTGATCCCTGCAGCTCAAAACAGAGCTATCTAGGCTATGGTCTGCACAGGTCAATGTGACTCTAGTAATTCTGTTACTACCTTTGCAATTGCTTTTTATGCTAGCACAAACACTGCTATTAATTCTCTCGATACCATGGCTAGGCAACCTTTATTCTGGGCCCAGTACTGAGCTAACCACTTTCACATATATTTCTCATTTCATCCCTATGAGGTTATACTGATATTACTCTCACTTCCTAGATAAATGGACTAAGAATTGAATGGGGTAAGGTGACATGCCCAAGGTCCCGTAGATAATACACAGCAAAGCCAGAATACCAACCCAGCTCACATGGCTCCTGGGTCGAAGCTGGTTGCCCCATATGACAAATGTCCTCTGCAGTAACAGGTCCATGTTACCAACATCAGAGTAGTTGAACTGATTTTGTTAACATAATGCCTAGGAAATCTAACCAAGGCCATTTGTTGTTTAAACTGAAGCAAGAAGAAGATTGCAGTTATGAATAAAGAAATTAAGCAATTTTGGTATAGCAAGAGAATCCTGACATTTGTTGCCATTATTTATTTATTTATTTATTTATTTATTTATTTATTTATTTAATTTGTTTCTCGAGACAGGATCTCACTCTGTCACCCAGGCGGGAGTACAGTGGTGTGATCTTGGCTATGTAATCTCGGCTCACTGCAACCTCCACCTCCCAGGTTCAAGGGATTCTCGTGCCCCAGCCTTTGGAGTAGCTGGGATCACAGGTGCGCACCATCATATCCAGCTAATTTTCATAATTTTAGCAGAGATGGGGTTTTGCCACATTGGCCAGGCTGATCTCGAACTCCTGATCTCAAGCAGTTCACCTGTGTCAGCCTCCCACAGTGCTGGGATTACAGGTGTGAGCCACTGCATCCAGGCGCCGTTATTTATTTAGTTTTTAAAATGTGGAGTAATGTAACTACAGCCAGGTATACATAAAGTATGTTAATCTTAAGTATACAGTTTAATGAGACAGGTTATCCATGTACAAATTTTTGTAAATTTGAATGTGTATGAGTTCTCAACTTAGTGTCACTACAATAGCAAAACATTTCCACCCTCCAGAGGGCTACCATATGCCTCCCTCCACCTCTGTACTCCTCCCTCTACCAATATTCAAGTGGCCATCATCATCGATTTGTTTTGCCTGACTTTGAATGTATATATATATATATAAAACAAAGTATGCATATATATACTTATATATGTACACATATATATATGTGTATATATTATATTATATATATGTGTGTATATACACACACACACATACATACACACAAACACACACACGCACACTTTTTGTCTGCTTTCTTTAACTCAACAAAATATCTGTGGGATTCTTCCAGACTAAATTATGCATGGACAATACTGTTGTACCAGTAGTTTGTTCTTTTTAATTGCTATATGGTATTCCATTGACTGGAGAGACCGCATCTATTTATGTTTTGACTAAGATAAGTAAGTCATTTATAAACATTCTTATATAGGTATTTTTGGACATATGCAAATATGTGGGTATACTTTCCTATGAATAGAATTTCTGGGTTATAGTGCAGTTGTAAGGTTCATTTTAATAGAAACTACAAACAGATTTCTAAGGTAGTTTTACCATTTTATATTCTTAACCGTAATCTATGACAGTTCTTCTCACATGCTTGCCAACACTTGGGAATGTCCTGACATTTATTTTTGATAAGCTCCTTGTACATTCTCTGTTTTACAAATAAAGCCTGAATTGTTTCTATGAAATGAATCACACACCCGTTTATGCTTTATTTTTATCTTTTTGTGAGAAAGAATTTATGAAAAAAAGTATACCGGCCTTTACAGGTCTGCCCCTGAGATGGGGAGTGGTAAAAACAAAACAGAACAAACAAACAAACAATAAAAACAGGCTTTGAAAAAAGGACCTTCAAGTCAGGATGGAGCTTAGATGAATAGAATTGCTACAGAAAGCCTACAACCAAAGTTTTATTTCATGCATGCATAATTCTGGGTTTATGGCAGTCCTCAAATCATATTTTATAACAAGACAAGCTTAATGACTGGTTCTTTGCCATATACTTAATGAGCTGATGCATATACCCCAAGTTACCCAAGTCATCAGATGGCAAATGTTTTATTTAGCCTAGAACATTAAATATTTATTGAGCCAGTCCATGGTTTACTCATTTATTCACTCCTTCATTCATTCACAAGACAAACATTCATTAGGCATCCACCATGGGCCAGGCACTGTGTTCAGCCTGAGGACATGACACTAAGTAAAACCAGCATACAGGTGCTGCCTAAAAAGACATAATAATACATATAATCAACACATATAATATGGCTTGCTGTGTTCAACAATAAGGAAAGGCAGTGTTTCGTTATTCATTCATTCAATACGCACCTAATGATTGAGGCTCACGCAGATACATTGCTCATGTTCTGTACACTGGGGATGAGAAAGATACCTAGACCCTTCAGCTGCTCCTACAAGCTTGTAGTCCAGGAAATGAAGGGAAAGTAGCCTGAATGCTCTGGCCAGAGGTAGCTGAAGTATGGCACAAGGAATGAGGAGGGTTCAGATAGCAGATTCTAGAGTTACACCCCATTCCGAGAGACCCTTTGTCAAGAACAACCAGACAGCATGTCTTGGTCCTGGAATCCCTCCCGACATTCTCAAAGACTTGTCAAGCACAGGGACTTGGCTATGAGTTGATGGAAAGGCAAAGCCATGCTAACCATGCTGTGTGCCAGGGATTGGACTTGCCATGTACATTGGTTGCCCTGTTTTTTGCTCTTTCACTCAATCACAGGCATTCAAATTAACATCAGTGTCAAAAACACATGCTAATGCATTTGCATGTAGAGAACTTGAGAACTCAGGCTTTCAACCCTGGATGCTTTTTATTCCCATGTCAAGAATTTTTGTAATTTTGAATGTGTGTGAGTTCTCAACTTAGTGTCACTATAATAGCAAAGGATGGCCAGTCAAAATATTTAGGAAATCAATTTTTGCAATGATGAGAGTGCTGATGGTATGATGATAATGTGTATACTATCAGGTAAAAATTGTATAAATTCTGACAATCATCCATTCTTAGTCCATTTTACAGATGAGTTAACTGAGGTTCAGAGAAGCATTTTGTTGCAGAGTCGTCTTGTAGGTAACATGTAGGAGAAGTGCAATTTGAGTTTAGGAGGTCTGAAATTCAGAGCTCCAGGGTCTGAAGCCACGAGGCTGTATTAACTTTCTGAGACATAGAGGATCCTTTGAAATGAACCAACCTGTAATTCACATCAAATGTTTCACATACTGCAGGCGATGAGATTATTTACCATATTCTCAGCGATACTTGAAAACTCATGGGCTTAGTTCAGATTTAGGTAAGGTACAAAGGCACATTTCAACTCTGCTATCCTTTAAACCCCTCACATTCCAGAAGAATGAGGCTGTCTCTGTTTTGTGTGATGTCAGGATTTCCCTGCTGGGCTGTGTCCACTCTGTTGGAGCGCCTTTGTCCTGGGAATCAAATGACTTAGTCTCTTTAGAGAAGTTGGGCATGGAGCCCTGGGCTCACATGGCCATTGGCCATGCTAAGTCAGAGAGCCAGGAGAAGTCATCTACATCTCCATCCCTGACAGTGGGAGGGGCCTACTGCACCACAGGTGTTCTCTGAAATGGAAGATAAATACCTTTTAGAAGTATTTTGCTGTCGAACACCACCTGCAACCCTGGTATTAAATGTATCATTTCTTTCAAAGGGATCCCCATTGTCTTTTTTGTTCAACAGACTGTGTATCTAACACGTGCTACTATGTGAAGAATGCCACAGATTTCCTATAGTTGGGTAGCTTCTGCAGAGATTGATAATATCTCTCAAATGTCAAACTTTCTTAGTTTTTTTCAAAAGTGACACGAGGTAATTAAAAATAAACATGTGCTTAGAAATGCTATGAACTTTCAGATGTTAAAATACACATTTTTCCTACTTTTTTTTTTTCTCACCAATAATTTGAGAACTTACCCCCACCCCAGGATTAGAAATGAACCCTTTTCAACACTCTCTGACTGTCTCATGATCCGAGTTCTAATAAGCAATATGCCATTCAGAGAGAGCATGTCCCTAAGTAAAGGACAGGCTCTTTGAGGACTTGCAGCTCTTCTCATTCCTCCTCTTTGTGGTGTGTCTGTGAGAACTGGCTTCTGGTTGCTGCAACACTGGGAGACAAAATGCAAACCAAACAAATAATCCATTTCCAAGGTTTGCTTGCAGAGAGAGAGATCTATTTAGGAAACATATATTGTTCGGTTTCGGGGGAAAATCATGTAATCATTGCAAGGGAGAAAGCATGGAAAGTGCTTTATTTTGCATAAAAATCCCCTTGCTCTATGATTTATGTAGCTGAGAGTTTTAGTCTGGGGGAGCATGGTCTTAGTATCCCACCAAAGGAAGATGGAATCTAAAATGCAGAGAGAATTGCCTGTCACAACAAAACATTGGCATTTATTAGCCTGGCATGAGGAGAGGCAGTGTGTGTGTGTGTTGGGGGGTGGGGTGGGGGGTCAGTGAAAAAAAAAGAAATAAATGTACTTTGCTTGTGGGAGATCTTACAGACTAAAGAGGGACCCAAAGCTATGCATTACTACTTAGAGCAGACAAATCATTCCCCGCAATTAATATTTGAGGACTCAGCTGGGTTCTGCTGAACTTACGTAGAGTGTATGGGAAATCAGCATTGATTCAATTTACCAGTTACTTAGATGCTGCAAAGAACTGCCTTTCTCTCTAGTTGAGAATGTTTTATTGCAGTCAGCACCTGTTTATGAAATGCCCTCTGGGTATCTCTCCCACTTAAGAGGTACAGTCTCTTAGGATATCAGGGCTGGAAGGAAACTAACAAGTCTTTCAGCCCAAACACCTTATCAATTCTTGGATTTTCACCACCACATCCCAGAAAAGAAGCTAGAAAGCTTCTCCTTCAACACGTCCAGAGATGGAAAGATACAAACCTTCCAAGCAGCTTTTTCTATTCAGATAACTGCAGTTGTAAGAAAGTGGTCTCTTAACATTGAACCAAAAATTGGGCTTCTTCTAACTTCTGGTTTTGCTCCTTCTGTTGCCCTCATGACTACAGATTAAATGAAGCCTTTGATGAAGTGCATGCAGTTTGGAGTTTCACTCATGGGAATTCTTGTCACAAACTGAATGTGTAACCCAGGGTATCTGGGTTTTTGGGAACGCACTGTGTAAAAGTATCTACTTGTAACTGTTACACCCTGAGTTGTTTCAGAAAGTTCCAAGAAGAAGCTTAGCCTTGGAAAAAACAAAAACTGGTTGAATCCAGAGGTGGAGATGAATTTTGGTCAACTCTCCTCATTGCCACACTAAAAACTCTGCTCAGAGGGGAGCTTATTCACCATTTTCTATTCATGCAATGTGTGTTGAAGCATGGTCTACAACAGCATGCATGCTGCCTTCACCCTTCTTCTACATACAATGACTCGGTTAACCTGCTGAATAAAAGTCCTGTTTTCACCTTTGCTGGGGGAGGTGCTGCTTTGGGAACTATTCCCAGTGTCCTCTTCACTTTTTGCAAGTAATAGAATACCCTTTTTAAATCCTACTTGGTTGTGGTCATTGGAGTGTCAACCTGCGAAGCATTCGAACCCACCCAGGGTTAACAAATGCAGAATAACAAATGTCAGGTTTTAGGCAAGTTACTTACTCACTCAAAATAGGAAGATATAAGTTCCATCAGTTGTCAATCATGATGAGATTTGTTCTGCTGCAGTAACAGACAATGGCAACTCTTAGTAGCTCTAAATGACCAGTTTAAATAACACCTCATCTTTGTAGTTTTGATAGCGACAGGAGGCAGCCAAATGCCTAGGCAGCTAGGAGCAGGTTCCCCGTGAAACCCCATCTCCAAGCCAAAGACAGTTTAAAGCCTGAAAGCCAAGCTCCAAGTTAAATCGGTGGACTGGATTGAGAACTTGTGTTCCTGTTTGGTGTTTTTCTCTGATTGGTCCCTGCCATCCACCTATTTCATGTACACCTAACCTTTTCTAATTGGTTTTCTATACTGTCATGCCCAGCTTTGAGTGGTCTTTGCTTTAACCTTTTCTGCATATTAACAAACTGATCAGCATGCACCCCCCATTCTGAGTCCATAAAAGGCTCTGGATCCAGCCACACAGGGGAACTTTCCCATCTTCAGGTAGGGAGCCAGCCCCAGCATGTCCCCTCTCCACTGAAAGCTGTTTTCATTGTTCAATAAAATTCTTCTCTGCCTTCCTCACTCTTCAATGTCCAGCATATCCTCATTTTTCTTGGAAGTGGTACAAGAGCAAGGGACCACTGAAGGTGGGTACAAGTTATAACACAGGCAAGTGGGGTCACGCCAGCTCTGGCTGAGTGAGGCCCAGGTCGGGCATCACTGGCGAGGGATCCCTGGCTTGCCAAGTGACCAAGAAGAAAAGTCTTACATTAGTTTGGCTTGGGTGAGGCCCTGACCTCTGTTACCTTCACTCAGCCATCTCGCTGACGGAGACTCTGTATTGATAGGCACTCCACCCAGAACTTGTGCACTCACATTTCCTGGCCAAAGAAAGTTACACAGCTATGTCTGATTTTAAATTGCAATCCTAATATGACCCAGAAGGTGAAGAGCCAGAAATATTTGATGACTACACTGAGCCCACTTTCACTCACAGGCTTGTTTTGCAGGGTTAATGATTTAAGCCATGTGATATATGGTTCACAGGGTACCTGACACCTGCCAAGTATTCTTCTCCCAGGAGTTGGCAGATCCTTGAAGGCGATCTCTGGTTTAGACATTCTCAGCTCCTTCCACTGTTCCTCACGCTACGTTATCTTAAATGTTTTTGTTTTTACCACCCTGGTTCATCTCCTCTAAAAATCCTACCCAAATGTCCCTGTTAATCCATGATCCACCCGAAACAATGTTCCAGCTGAATACAGAACCCAAGAGAACAAAATGATCTCCTTCCTTCTTCGAGATAATGTGTCCTAAAATCTGACTTTTTTTTTTCTTTTCTGGCAATCAGAGTGCACTGTTGAATTTACTGTCAATTAAACACTCTCCATCTCCTGTAGGTATATTTCTGTATTTAGATATGTTTCTCCAATCCCATACTTGTGTCATTAGCTTTTCAGTCACAAATAAAAGAAGTTTCACATTGTTCCTTATTAAAGAGCATCTGTTTGACTTGGCCCATTCTTCCCACCAGTTATAATTACTTCAGACCAAGGTCTTTCTCATCCAACATTCAAACAAACACTATGGAATGGGAGAGGTATGAAAACATTCATCCCCACAAACAATGGTCTCACCATTTTGGAAGGCATCTTTTTTACTTCATTTTTTAACAGCTGTATTAATATATAATTGAAGTACGATAAACTGAATACATTTAAAGGATACAATTTTTATGAGTGTGGAACTTTGAATACACCCGTGGAACCATGACTAAAATTAAGAAAATGAACATATCTGTCACTCCCAAAAGTTTCCTTGTGTTCCTTTCTAATCCTTCCTTCTTGCGTAGGAGATACTTGTTTTTTGTTTTTTTGGTTTTTGTTTTTTGTTTTTTTAGAAGTTGTCTCTCTCTGTCTCCCAGGCTGGAGGGCAGTGGCATGATCTCGGCTCACTGCAACCTCCGCCTCCCGAGTTCAAGTGATTCTCCTGCCTCAGCCTCTGAGTAGCTGGGACTGCAAGTGCGTGCCACCACACCCAGCTAATTTTTGTATTTTTAGTAGAGACAGGGTTTCACCATGTTGGCCAGGATGGTCTCGGTCTCTTGACCTCGTGATCCGCCGGCCTTGGCCTTCCAAAGTGCTGGGATAACAGGCGCGAGCCTTTGCACCCGGGCTAGGAAACATTTTTAAATCACTCTTTCTATTCTAATGACATATGTAGCAACTAGCACAGTGCTGAGCACAAAATAGATGATTTATACATATTGGTTGGAGTTCTTTTTGTGTGTGTGTGTGTTTTTTTTTTTGAGACAGAGTCTCACTCTGTCACCCAGGCTGGAGTACTGTGGCGTGATCTCGGCTCACAGAAAGCTCCGCTTCCTGGGTTCACGGCCATTCTCCTGCCTCAGCCTCCTGAGTAGCTGGGAATGCAGGCACCTGCAACTATGCTCAGCTAATTTTTTGTATATTTAGTAGAGATGGGATTTCACTGTGTTAGCCAGGATGGTCTCGATCTCCTGACCTCATGATCCACCCGCCTTGGTCTCCCAAAGTGTTGGGATTACAGGGGTGAGCCACCGTGCCCGGCCTATCTGTTGGAGTTCTAAAGAAGTGTCCAGAATATCTGAATGCTTGTCATGGCCATATAACAATGCCCCAAGTTTGGTCCTTATGCAGAAGGTGCCATTTGATGCCATGCATCTCACCCATTAGAACACAGATGATTACACAAGGGCAGAGCCCCTCATCCCAAGGTGCCCAAGCTATGAACAGGCCAGTGGCATATGGGATGACCTGGTATAGGGCCTGGTAATGCAGAAGTGGAGACATATTGTATTAACTTACGTATCTTTTATCCTATCCAAGATATATACATTCGGGTCATTCCAAAGTATTTACTGAACAATTACTACATATTGGGTACTATTCCAGGTGCTAGGCATTTAGCAGTGAAAAAAAAAACCTGTTGGAAGCCCAAGGGAAAAGTCTATTAATGTAGAGGGAGAGTAAGATGATGCAGAGGTAGACAGAGAAGGGGAGAAAAGATGTAAAAAGTAAAGGGCGGGAAAGTCATGATCATTTGGGGGAACTCCAAAAGTGACTATCACCCTCTCAGCCTTATTACCCTGGTATATTTTTGCTTTGCTTTTCTTTAGGCAAAGAAAGTGTTATCTGACATCCTCTTTTCCACTTCAACTCTTCCTACCCATGCAGCAATAGGAGCACATGTTCTAACGTGTCTGGAAAAACAACACTCATCAATTAATTACTAACTGTTCTCTGGAGCTCTGGGGGTGGTGCCTGGGACACAGAAGGCATAATCTTGAAATGAGGATATATCACTGTTTCTTTTGCATTGCATAAGGTAAGGGCACTTACCTACTGTCACAGCAGTGGACTGACCTCACAGAAGGACTGTCTGCTTAGTGGGAGAGCAAAGGGAAAATGATTTGAAGAAATCCAGATGCTATCGACCCATACTGCACAAGCCTTGCATTATTCAGCTTTAAGAACTAATGTATAATGTGTGCTACTACCATCAAACTTCTGTTGCAAATAATTCATGCTTGGAACTCTTAAAAGATACATTATTAACATTATCACCAGCAGAATCAGACTGGACGAATTCTTGGAATTTGATGAAAATGATCACTCTAGTATTTGATATTCTCTTTAAGTGTTTAAGTATATAAATCTCAGTTAGCAAGAGCCTAACATAATAAGGCAAAATTTGGCTCAAAATTTACAAAAAACCAGTCACTGGGTTAATTACCTAATACTGATTGCTACATTTTTTCAACACAGTGTAGACTCAACCCGCTTTGTCTGTCAAAGATCAAGAGTGCTACCTGGTTAGTGACTTTTTTGTTTGTTTGTTTGCTTCTTTGTTTAATAGCTTTATTAAAGTGTAATTTTTATACAAAATGGTTGGTGTTTACATCAACAGCAAAAGTAGAAACTCATTCCCAGAGTCTTGGATGGAGGCCAGGAATGCTGCTAAACATCCTACAATGAACACAGCCTGCAACACGAAGAATTAACCAGCCCAGAATATTAGTCATGCTAAGGCTGAGAAACCGTGTTTCAAAATGAGCCTCAGTTTTCTCATCTGTAAAATGATAGTGATATCTGCTTTTCAGGATTGTTGCAAGGCTCATTGGCAATGCCAGTAAAGTACCTATAATGGCCTGGCTTGCACCAAGTACTCAAAGTAGGTGTTCTCATGTGAACATGATGGTGATAAATATTATTTCATTTTTTATCCTGGATTGGATCAGGTCGCAAAGAAATAGGCATAGAAATGCCTTCTGGTCACCATGTATTTGGTCTTTCAACAGCAACACATGTGCGGTTTTAAGGTTCTAAAAAGATACAACGCTATGTTTGTCTTTGCAATGTGTAGCATTTTGGGTAAGGGCAGCTTGTTTGTACTCCACTCTGAATATGACCCACAGTCATTTCCTCCTCTTTGGCTTTGCTTTTGGGTCTTTACCATGATGAGGAACTGGGGTCTCTCCTCACACAGGATCACAGTCCAGAGGAAGCTCCCACAGGGAATGCCCGAGCGTTTTATGAAATGGTGGTGATCTGGTGGTGTCTGAGTGATGCCACCTCCTTCCTTAGACTCAAAATAACTCCTCCCTTCTATCTCGGACAATAACCACAAAATGAATGCTACAGGTAGCCCAGCGTAAAGCGAAAGTACTGCTTAAGTCAAGGGAATGCCCCTAGAGTTGTGACTTGAATGCTATAGGTAAATGAGGAGTTCCTCACTCTTCTGTTTCTTATCACAGAGCTTCTTCAGTTCAGATCCTAGGGGGCCTCCACTATGTACTTCCATCTCTACTTTCTTGAAAGAAGACCAGGAAGATTTCATGGCAGGCTCCTTGATCCATCACTGAGTAATAGGAAGGGGCTACTACCCTTTGGGGACTGGCAGATTCAGAGTTTTGCAGGAGCAACTCAGGGGTCATAGAGCGATTATTGTAGAAGCACTAGAAAAGCCAAGAAGCAGTGCTCGCATAACAAGCACACTGGTTTTACATTACTGGCATGGTTATTGTGGGTAGCTTGGGAAGAATTACCGTTCTGGGGGATTGAAGGACTATACACCCCAAAGCACCCTGTGCTGCCACCCCTGCATGTGGATTGACTCTTACATCCTGTTTTTCTCCTCACCATCCTCAGGAGAACTCATCCCCAAATCACAGCCAACAGTCTTCTTCACACAATAGTGATCGGATTTTGGAAGAAATATGTTTATTATTTCATTCAGCAAATATCTACCAAAAAAACCCACCATGGTAAACTCTGGCGTAAACAGTCAGTGGAGCTTGTAGCTTAATAAATGTGATAATGCTTAACATGTGTACAATTGATTATCATTTTTGGTTTAGCTCTCTCGGGTCTGTTACATCATTTAATGCTCATAGCACCTCCCCCATCCCAAGACAAGGAGGATGGAGGTGATTGATCCCTTTTTGATGGATGAAGCAACCAAAGCTGATAAAAAGAGTTAAGGGGACATCAAAACTCAAATTCAAGCCTTCTAGCCCCAGCCTAGTGCTTTCAAACTAGAGACAGCTCTTCTCCCTCGTCATTTCCTGCAACTCTCACTCATATTTTAGAAGCTCTCTTTTTGCTTTAATTTTTAAAAATTTGTATAGGTACACAGTAGATATGTATATTTATGGGGTACATGAGAGATTTTGACACAGGCATGCAATGTGAAATGATCATATCATGGAGATTGGGGTATCCATCCCCTCAAAGCAAACAACCAACAAAATTAAGAGATATCCCACAGAATGGGAAAAAATATTTGCAAACTGCTCATCTGACAAGGGACTAATAACCAGAATATATAAGGAGCTCAAACAACTCTATAGGAAAAACAATGTAATTATCCAATCAAAAAAAATGGACAAAAGATCTGAATAGACATTTCTCACTCTTTCTTATAGTGTTGAGAGAGTCCTTGGCTGAGTTAACTGGGCTCGACTTTTATCCTTCCTCACAAGGGATGAAAGCATGGTGTGCATGGAAGTTATGTTATTCAACCCGTAACTTTTTATCTCGTAATTACCCTCATTTAAAATATAATCATGTTAGGTAGAGTGGAAGTGAGACTCTAAGACCTTTCAATCTGATCTTTTCATTTTATGGATGATGGTCCTGAGACCTGGGGCATTAAAAATGACTAAGACACAACACTAGTGAGAGAAAGTCTCTTGTCCCCCTAATCCCAATTCACCAATATTCTTAAGTTTTCTTAAGGCTGTTGTCTAAAAGTAGGAAAAAATAGTGATCTTAGCATCAAATAATAATTCGTTCTTTCTAATTTCATGGGAAAACATTTTGAAAACATTCTGAATTGCCACTTGAAATAGGTAACAGTTCTGCTTGCACAAAACTCTCTGATGAAGCTGGAGTGGGTTTAAAATCAGAAACAAAAACAACTTCTTTGCTACCTTGCTGGCAACTTCAGGCAAATACGTATCATATATGGTCAATTATATAAATTATCAAAGTTATTTTTGTTGAGTCACTACATGCTTCAAAAGATGTATCAACCGCTGAACATCCTGTCCATGGAACCCTGGTATTAACTTGATGAATACGATAGCATATTCTGAAATGACACTGCTTAATTTCCTGTACCTATTGTAAAGTTTAAGTTCATTACAGCTTTGGGCTCAGCAGTGACAGTATCTTTCCACTGAAGGTACAAATGGCGATGATAAATTGGCTTTGCAAAGTGATCACAGTGATACTCAGTACAGTATATATACACTGAATATCATTTCTTGATAACCAATAAAGAAAATATCCAAATTAATTGATGCATTTTCTGGGGATCTTTTCTCTAGGGCTGTCCCAAACTAGTTCAGTAGTGAGGTTGGGGCTTGCTTATTTCTGTGAACTTACAGCTATCTTCTTGACAAAGTCACTCAGAAGGGCAAAGCAACTGCTCCTACTTCAGTTTTCTAGCAGAATGTTGGAGAATAAAGCCTTTGGCAAGAGCTTTCTACTACAGATGCCCTTTTGGGAGGCAAAGGGGAACCGTCTATAAGGTGCTCTTGAAATGTGTTTGTTTGCCTTGGTGATCTTCAAAGACACCTGGAAGATCTCTAGGCAAGAAGACTTGGCATGGGCACTGCCATGTTGATTATTCATTTTGAAGTACAGCATCAAAAGTATAAACAAAAGCCAAATGCTGCTGATAAAAAATATTTTCTGCATTTCATAGATAATAGTAAGATTTGCTTGCAATGGTAAATATCACTTTTAGAAAACGAAAAGGTTACTATTTTGTGTCTTATAGTGAATATTCCTGGAAGGCAGTGAAAAATGCCCAATTTATTTTAGAAATACTCATTGAGTCCCTATGGCCTTTTAGACAGAGTGCTGGGGAAACAAGGTTCTTAAAATAATGCCTGCGTTCTCGAAGAAGGCTCCCACAGTCTAGTGGAGATGCAAGGTTGGTGAACAGTCATGACGCAATCCTCAGGGAGCCTACCTATGATGAGGTGAGTTGGGAAAAACATAACCCAAAGGATTTCTATGTTTCGGCTCTGAAGGAATGCAAGGGCGTTCACCGGGTGAAGAAAAATGGAAAGGACATAGGGGAAAGAGAAGAGCAGGTTCAAATTTGCAATAGAAAGAATGTGTGACGAATTCAGGAATCCAGAAGAAGATCTAAGTGGTGGAAATAGAGAGCTCAATAGGTAGCTTTCCCTACCTGCTGTGGGGAAGCACAGGGAGATTTGTGCAGGGGTGACATGATCCACTTTGTGATTGCAAAATATCATCACCGCAGAGGTTGCGGAATGGCGTGCATGACAAGGTGGGTGAGGAGGCCTCCAGTTGCAGAAGAGGGAATGGTGAAGGTCTCAGCTCCACCTTCTGGAGCAGGATCCAGAAGACACCTCGGCTGGAGAGCCGTTTATTTAGTCCTGTTGACACACATTTATTTTTTTGTTCCAGATATCGTACTGGGCTCTAGAGACACAAGACAGATAGTAAGACAGATAGTAAGACAGCCTTTGTCATGATTTTTCTGTCCTCGGCTCACATGTTTCTTGTGGAGCCTACCCTTAGTTGGTCCATACGCCACACCTATTGTTAAGCGTCCCCAGAGCACATTGTCATCCAAGTGTGCACCTCTGTTTCCAACTGCCCTTTAGTACAATCGAGTATTTCATTCACTCTCTTCCCTTCCTGCATATAATACTCATCAGAAGAGGGACTCCTGTGTTTGTCTCATTCCACGTCGTGCACACCAAATACGTCATAGGTGCTCAATAAATATGGGTTGAATGAACACATGAACAAAACAGCTCACAAATAACAGCAAGACATGGACCTGATAAACCCCAGTGCCGCAGTCTCATCAGTGTGCTGATAGCATATACAGGGGTGGGGAGTGATAGCAGTTCTTCTCTAGGCCACTTGGTCCTCAAGGAACTTTGTGAAGGGACCAGGCTGGATCTGAGTCATGAGTCATTCACTTGGTGAATTCATCCCTGGCAATGGAGCCTTCCTCACACCTGCAAATTGCTTCTTAATCTGGAGAGAATTATGGTTCCCTCCTCCACAGAAGCTGCCCCAACCAAGGACGTCATAAAAGCATCCCCAGGGGGGAGCTTTGTGTGAGAAATCCAGGCTGTCTCCCACCTTCAGCTGTCAGTAAGGAGGTTACAGCTTCCTGGATAATGCCATGCCAGAATGTGGAGGCTGAAAAGGGTGAGGTGGGAGGGCGGGAAGTAGAAGAAATGGAAGCACATTTGCTGGCAGCAAGAAACTCCTCTGATCTACCCACAGAGGTAGCCTCTGTAAAATACCTGAGGGCAGTCTGCATATTGTACATTTCTTTTCTCCTCTGTCTCTGGTATGTGGTGAAACCTCCGAAAGAAAGGATATCTTGATATTTATTCAAGTCAGAAATATTCAACCCAAATCATAGGCTCACAAGTTGGTAGAACTTGGAGGAAATGTGAAAATCTTATAATGAATTGTTTATCTTTTTAAATGAAATTATACATATGTTCTTAAAATATTAATGCAATATGGCCGGGTATGGTGGCTCATGCCTGTAAACCCAACACTTTGGGATGCCAAGGTGGGCAGATCACAAGGTCAGGAGATCGAGACCATCCTGGCCAACATGGTGAAACCCCATCTCTACTAAAAACACATAAATTAGCTGGGTATGGTGGTGTGTGGCTGTAATCCCAGCTACTTGGGAGGCTGAGGCAGGAGAATCGCTTGAACTTAAGAGGCAGAGGTTGCAGTGAGCTGAGATGGCACCACTGCACTCCAGCCTGGTGACAGAGCAAGACTCTGTCTCAAAAAGAAAAAAAAAAAAAGTATGTCATTATCATATGCACTTTCTGTAGCCACAACCACCCTTAACTAGATTATAATCCCCATGAAGATAATGCTGCATGCATGCATTCATTTAATAAATACATTTCAATCTAACCATGAGCCATTTGATGTGCTTGGCTCTGGGGATGTCATGATGAATATTAGGATAATACAATTCCTGCTCTCAAAAAGCTTATACTCTAGAAGTTTTACCAGATGTATAATTTGTACGCAAGCCTAGTGCTCATGATCAGAGCCCACTACATATTTGTTGAATGAATGACTTAAACAGCAATAAAACGAGGCTGGGAGTAATATTGTTATTTATTGCTCCACAAATACATTTTCTAAAATTGGACCGCAGCCGCACTGAGAATAAACCATCCTGATTTTCAGAGTTCAGATAAATAATTCAATCAGTCTCTGGTCAGACGATTTATCAATGGGAAAAGGCACTTTAAAAACATTCTCTTTGGGGGGATGCTGGTAGAGAGGTGCTGGCAGACTTAGGAGCCTGCTTTAACACCATTAAAGTGGGTGTGGTCACTGCACTTTGTAAGGCTTCTGCAGGACTGGTCGGAAAAAGAACCACCTGCATTCGTGAAAAATAGCAGTTAACACATTGGCCTGATATGGCACACAGTAATTGTGGGATGCTCAGGACTCTTCTTCCTTGCTAGGAGACCCTGAGTTTGTTTGGGACAGCAAGATCCTGTGCAGGACTTTGCCCATCCCAAATTCTCTATGCGGGGAGCATGGTCTCGGCCATCATGTAGAAGTGGAGTCTTCTCAGGGTTCTGAGACGGCACATTTTTTTTCTTCTGAAAAATGGAAAAGACAAAGACATGGTTGGCAGCTTTTCTCTCATCCATTATCTTCTGGTCTGGAATAAGGATGTGATCCAGCAGCCCATCTGAGGCCATGAGGCAAAGGCCAAGAGAAATGCAGAGGGATAGGCCTTGATAATATTCACTACTGGATCCAGATTTCTCAGCCTTAGCACTATTGAGATTTGGGCCAGGTGATTCTTGTTCTGGAGAGCTGTCCTGTTCCTTGTGGAATGTTTAGCAGCATCCCTGAACTTTACCCACTAGATGCCAATAGCATTTAGCAACAACTAAAATATGTATCCCCCAGTTGTGACAAACAAAAGTGCATCCAGGCATTGCCAAATGTCCTGTAGGGATGAGGTGTTTATCCCTGGTTAAGAACCATTACGTTAGACTAATGCTGGATATTACCGACCTCTGGACTTCATGCAACAAGGAAACACTAAATCTTCATGTGTGTGTACCTCTGGAATCACGTGTTCTGTTACTTGCAGATGAAAGCATTCCTCATGATATGCAGAATACGAATACGGCCGGCTTAGGTGTGGTATCTAACTACATCTAACTACTACTATGACAGGATATTGGATAATGGTGCTTTGTACCTTTTATGCCTATCTGGGCTCCTAACTTTCTTCAAGGGCTACTCTCAAGACTTTTCCTCCACCTCCACTCTAGACCTTCTCAGCACCTGTATGTTCTATTCTTATCAATGTAAAAACACAGGACAGCGCCTGGCACTCAATACTGTTAGCTGAGGGGCAGCTTCACGTAGTGACTAAAAGCTCTGAATCTGGAGTCAAATTACTTGGGTTCAAGTTCTGACTTTTAGAAGTTGAGGCAAGTTATCTTGAGGAAGTGACTTAGTGTCTCTGAACCTCATTTATCTTATCCATAAAATAGGATAATAAGAGTATCTACTGCCAAGTCCCTTAAGAGAACTGAAGGTTTTCATCCAAGTAGTGCCTACATTTTTAAAAGTGAGATGATACAAAAATGGGAACATTGTATACTTGAGGATCTAGTATGCTTTCCAACCTTCAATCCGATTTCTTTTTAACTGATCAGAAGACCATCCTAAAGGATGGTCCAATTTCATTTTAATTGGATTGAAGCATACTAGGTCCTCAATTATATAATGTTCCCACTTTTATATCATCTCACTTTTAAGAATGTGGGCACTACTTGGACCCTAATCTAGTATGAGGATCTAGTGTGAATCAAGAAAGAGAAATTGGATTGAAGGTTGGGAAGCAGTGAACCCTAAGATACCAACAGGACACTCTACTTTGATGGACAATTTCTCCACTTCCACTGAAAAGGGTATTGAAGCCAGTGGAATCAACACTCTGAATTTTGTGCTACAAGCATTGAACCACAGATTTATGCTTTTAAAAAAAAATTAGAAAATATTTTGGTTTTGTCACACAGCTACAATTCAGAAAAATCGGTAAATACCTCTGAAGGTCATCAACTGTATCCTTCAGCCTACAGTGAGAATATCCTTCTGATGTACCTGGCCATCCATTAGGTGTATAAAGACATTCCTGAAGCTGAGGCACTCATAGACAAACCTCTCATTGATTTCTGCCTTATGCTGTGAGGAAGCATTTTCTTTTATGTAACTCACATTTCTCATGGTGCCCTGCAAAGCCATGTTCTCTTGAACTGTCCTTTCAGAAAACAAATCACAGCTCAAGAGAGCTGAGCGCCTCAAAACCACATTTAGGATGTTAGATATATTTGGATCTTCAGGAAACAGTCTCTTGTGTTTGTGAGCTTCATATTCTACTCTCAACCCAGTGCCTTCATCTTCATTAAAGAAGACCCAGTACATACTTTTTAAAAGTATGATACAACCCACAGTGAAAGATTTCTGCAGGGATAATACCAACCATTGGTCATGTCTTAATGTAGCAAAATCTCTTAAGAGAAACAGAGTGGTTTTTCTCATCTTTCTCTTTTCTTGGCTACAGGAATCAGAGTGGAATCTCTAATAGCTGAAGTTTGTAATAATTACAACATGGGCCCTGCCGTCATTTTGGTGTGGTGTGAGTGTTAAAAATGGGATTTCTTAATTTGAATTATTGATCAGCATGTTCACTCAGGCAGCCATTCTCCCCTTCAAATAGGCAGTAAATCTCAGCTCACAAGTGTTCACGCTTTGAAAAATATCAACCAATTCTGGAGCTTCAAATATAGTCCGGAGCCTTCTCAGTTGAGAGTTGTCTTTCTAAGACATTCTTCACAGAGTGTAGGTAAAAACCGTTTTTACAAGACATTAGGAAAGGAGTGAATGAACTCTAAAGCAGTATCTTTGCTGTGGTAGTGTCCTAGGACAGGGCTTCACAGACCTTAATGTGCACCTAAATCGCCTGACAATCTTGTTAAAATGCAGACTTGGATATTGTGGGTCTGGCGGGGTGGAACCTGGGAATCTGCATTTTCTAACAACTCTCAGGTGGTGTTGATGCTGCTGGTCTAGGTGTATCCATTCAGGAAGCCTCTAGTACATGTCTTGGCCAATGGCGGGCCTGATTGTGTCACTGAGCATATTATTTCTATCCAAATCCTGCCAACTCCCCATTCCCTGAGTGGTAAATCAAGACAACAGCATCTTGTGTTAGGACGTTCTCAAGCAATGTGACCCAGTGAGAAGGTTGTCTCAAGGGAACCAGGCATTAGTAACTATACACACTTAGTCAACTGTTCCAAGAGATTAAGCAAAGAATGACCTCAAAACAGATCTATAAGGGCTTGAGACATAAATGATGAAATAGTAGAAACAGATGAGAAATGAGATGGCCAAACTCCGGAAAGCTGAGAAAAATAAAAAGCCTTTATAGAAGTCAATACCTTTGGAAACTAATTTGTAAGCCACTAAAGGAAGAATTGCTGACAAATAATTAGGAACAGAAAGACTGACTTGAGACAAGTGATTAAAATGTAATAATAGGCTGGGCATGGTGGGTAACACCCGCAATCCCAGCAGGTTGGGAGGCTGAGGCAAGCATATCACTTAAGGCAAGGAGTTCAAGACTAGCCTTGCCAACATGGTAAAACCCCTTTTCTACTAAATATATTATACAAAAGATTAGCCAGGCCTGAATCTCACCACTGCACTCCAGCCTGAGCAACAGAACAAGACTCTGTCTCAAAATAAATAAATAAATAAATAAGATAAAATAATAATAAGAGGCAAAAATTAAGAGGGATTCAAGACAAAATGACAGCAACAGAATAAAGTAATACAAGCATATTTGACATAACTGATATATGTCAAGAATATGTATAGCTGATATACATAAACTATACTAAAGAATTGAGAAAAATTTAGAAGACATATTTAATGACATATATCAAGAATGTTTTCCTAAAATACAATAACTTATGAATTTACAGTTTGAAATAATTAAAAGAGATTAGAAATTTATTAATGACTGTGGAAGACAAAAAAAGATTAAATATAACACAATTGTATGTCTAAAGCAGGGATCCATCACTGTAAATAAAATAGAAAAAAATTCAAAGATATAATTTAAGAGAGAGCATAATGTGCTCCAGGAAAAACTGGTAGAAATTAACCAATACTAAGACATATCTTGGCATAGTTCTCAAGTTGCAAAGAAAAAATGAGAAGCTTGTGACAATCCAGTTAAGTCACCTATAAGGGGAGAAAAATTAGACTGGTTTCAGACTTTATGTGAGTGATAATTCAATACTAGAAGACAGTGGGACATTGTGTAAAATACCCTCAGAGAAACAAAATGTTACACTTAAAATTTATAGCCAGTCATTTCACCATTCGAATGCAAACGTAACAGACAGATTTTTTTTTTTATCGTGCAACAACTCAAGAAATGTTGTTCTCCTCCATTGGATTTGAAAGTGTCTCTTCATTTGGACATTTGGGAAGAGACAATTTGGCTGTTTCATGTTGTTATTAACACATACATGCCTCCTCCTACCACAAAAATATGGAGCTATCGACATGGCTCACTATGTCAGTTAAGATAGACAAGAGACCAAAAAGCATATAGACATGGCTGTAGTTGTGATTGGAGGTGTCTTCTGCTAGCAACATGCCATGGGTGTTTCTTTCTCCCTTTCATATAATTGGCTAGTTTAATGAGTGAATTAATTGCTAATCACTATGTTTCTACTTCCTGCTGCTGATATTGGCAGCTGACCATAGCTGACTGTGGAATAAGAGGCTGTGCTCCAAGCCCAGACTCAATATCCTTCCTCTTTTCACTCATCCTGATCAAAACCCACTTCATCCCAATCAAAACCCACTTCTTCCCACTCCACAATTTCAGGTTGAGCATTCTGAATCCTAACCACATTCATCCATTCTTTAAACAAATATTGTGCTAAGCAGAGATGACATGACAATGTAAAAGAGAGACATCATCCTTGACATCATAAAGCTTCAAGAAATAGAGAGAGAGCGATGGGGTGGTGGGAGGTTAATGAGGTAACTGCATGCTTATTTCATTAACTAATACAGTGATGATAAATGAGGTGAAAACAAAAGTCAAGATATTGCAGGTACACATAGAAGAGGGTCATCCGGAAGGGAAGGGTCAGAAAGATGCCCAAAGAGGAAGCAGAGCTGATGTTGCAGCTGGAAGGATTCATAAGACAGATAAGAGTTGGTCCTCTAAAGAACCTTGAGAGTATTTTAGAGGAAAGGGGACAGCTTGTATGAAGCTCTTCAGTTGGGCAGGGGTATAGCTAATCAGAACACTTAGAAGATCAGTGGTCTAAAGTGTCAAGTGGTGGGAGAGCCATTAGAAAATGCTAAAGAGGGAGATGGCCTTGAATGTCTTGGTGAGGAGTTGGTGCCAATGTCTTGGGCAATTACAGGGGTTTCTCTGTGAAAGGATAACAAGATGAGTCTGGGGCTACTCAAATAAGTCATTGCACAGCCTTCTGGCTGGCTTCCCTGCCTCCGTCCTCTTCCAACAATTCAATCCAAAAAAGAATTCTTAACAAACTATACTGCTACTCAGAACGGGTCACGGGCTCCATGTTGCAAAGAGAATGGAAGCTAGAACCCATCTCTAAGTATTGAGATGCTCCATGACCAAGTCAGCCTTTTCTAACCTGCTTGACTTTCCTCCCCAACACTCACGGTCCACTCCAGCCAGACATATGCATTTACCAAGCACAGTCTGGGTTTGTTCATAATTGCCTTTGCTGAGTTGCCAGAAAGCTTTCCTTTTTCTCTGAGTTTCAGAAACTTTGGCATGGGTCAAGACATAATAGCAGACAGAAGAAAGATCATAGGCTTTAGTATTGCACAGAAATGGATTCAAATTATGTCTTGCTACTTACTTAGTAGCTATGTAGCCTTTGGCAAGACGTTTAATCTCATCCTGCTTCTATTTCCCCATTATTAAAAGAAGGAAGGCTCTGTTTGATCCTACACAAAGGGGCATAATAACAGTACCAACCTTCACTGGGTGGTTGTAAGAATTTAAGTAAATAGTGGATAAAGAATGCCTGGCACACCCTGAGCACAGTGTCTGGCACATAGTAAACAACACCTGCTGCCTTATTGTCATTGACTCTTTTCTGTGACTTGTGTGACCGGATATCTAGTCACCCTAGGGTTGCATACTCTCATTCTAAAAGGAGCTAGCTGCTTGGTTCTCCCTCTCTTCTCCTTCCTCCTGACACCCTGGTGACGGCTGAGGTTGATGTTCACATCTGTCCTGTGGACCACTAAGGTCTGTTTCTCCCCCATACGTTTTGGAGAGTTTCTCCCCTGAAGGAGGGAATCTGTTATGCACATTGCTCTGTTCCATGTATGTCTTTCTTGGTGACAGATTGATTCCACAGGCATGAATCATTGATGACTTCAAGTGACCCAGAATATTCTTCATGTGTAACATACAGCTGTGAAGGATGCTTGTGTCAGGGGGAATCTGGCACAGATGGAAAACACAAACCTCAACATTGTCTGGGACTATGGACAGGGGTCCTGATAGTTTTCAAGAATCTTTCATAATATGGGCTCTTCTCAGACTCCAGAGCGGTGGATCTTCACTTCATTTTTCCAAGATGGAGATCTATTGTGGACCTCTTTGAAAAACTAATATGAAATCTGAGATTTCATATTTCATGTATTAGCCATCCCCGTGACTAACCAATCACATTTGACTGACCAGGTGGACGTGTGCTATAAACTACTGGTATGTTTATATTAATTCATGCCACCTACTACCAATTCTGCATTTTAGAAACAATATTATGGGATTCATGGGCCCCTACTCCTGAAATATTAATTTCAATGATAAGAGTTATTTCTTAAGCACATACTCTGCCAGACCCCAGAATTGCCCTGGGATTACAGCAGTGAATACTACCAATTTGGCCCTTCGAGTTCACACTGCAGTTGAGGAGGCAGACGTTAAACCAATAATCACACCAATTCCCACATAATTAGAATTGTGATAACTGCTATGTTGAGCATGAGAAGCGGGTGTAAGCACAAACAACAGAGAGGCCTGACTCAGTTTGGAGACTTAGAGAGAAGGTGGTTGCAGGTCAAGAAAAACTCACTTAGAGGAGCTACACTGAAGCTCAGCCCAAAAGGATGAGTCAGAGTCAGGTGGGCAAAAGTGGAAGAAGGATATGGCTAAGAGATGGTAGTCAAGGAGACCTCACAGATGAAGAGGAGCATGGATAATGTTGTCCAGCTTGCAGCACAGAGAAAAAGACAGCCAGTATGTGAAATGAGGCTGGAGAAGTAAACAAAGCTGACCTGTGACAGCCTAGTAGGCCACACGGGGGACTTCAGAACTTACCAGAAAGATAAAGTCGTTACCACAAAGAAAAGATTTGATCACATAGTCAATTCACTATCATTGTTGATTTCCTGGCCACATTCAGCTGGCAGACCTTACAACTAAACTGCAGAAAATGTAGCTGATGTCAGAGACTCACTTTTCCAGTCCTAAGTGATTCATTGATGCATCCATACACCCATCTAGCCATCCATTCATCCATCTACCCATACTTGCATGCACCCATCCATTCATTCACCTACTTTCCATCCATCTACTGTCCATCCATTCATCTAGTCATTTATCTATCCATCCATTCATTCATCCACCCATCCGTCTATCCATCCACTGATCCATGCACTCACTCATTTATCCATCCATTCAGCCATCCATCCATCCATCCATCCATCCATCCATCCATCCATCCATCCATGCATTCATCCATCTACTCATCTATTGATCCATCCGTTCATCCATCCATCTACCCATCTATCCATCCATTCATCCATCCGTCTATCCATCCATCCATCCATCTATCCACTTATCTATCCAATCATCCATCTATCCATCCATTCCCTCTTATCATTAATTTACCCACTCATCCACCCACCCATCCATCCAACCCTCAATCTGCACACTTATGTGTTTATACCTTCACCAACTATTTATTCAATTCTCTAGGAACAGAATTGTGCTGGATACTAAGGTAATATGGTGAACAGGACACTACCCCTGCATTCAAATGTTTTCTAGTCCAACAAGAGAGACAACTAAATGGGAAAAGATAATAGAGTGAACTTGGGGCCGGGATGAGGGTAAGAACTAAGTATTAAGAGAACACAAAGGAACGAGGCGAATATTGGAGAAACCTTTCTAGAACTGAAGTCTAAGCTGAGAAATGAACGGTGAAAAGTGTGTGAGGCCAAAATGTGACAGGAAGTGCAAAGACCAAGGGTGAAGGAGATGGAGATGTTTTGACAGAGGTGGCTCATTTCAGGGTGGTTGAGTCGGAGGTTGGGATGGGGTGGAATCATGAGATTGGACTGGAGAGGTAAGCAGGGATCAGTGTACACCTATTAAAACTTTCGATTTATTTTGCTCAGATGCTTTTGCTTTGCTATTATTTTTGTTTGCATTTGTTTATTTTATTGATTTTTTTTTTGCAGAGGAGGTATATGAGCAAATAGAAATATAATTTGATAAATTCTGTACTTGGGCAGAAGTTATTTGATAAATACACAAAAACCTATTTTCAGGAGCCATATAGATGATGTAATAAGAGAAATAAAACTGATTGAATGTCTACTGTATGCAAGACACTTAACCTGAATTGGTTCCTTTTAATTTCACACCCTCTCTGAGGTGAAAAGGTATTCCTAAGAATTCAAGTGGAAAGTCAGGGCCTGACCAGCTGAGGCTGTTGGACAGGGCCACATAGCTTGCAAAGTGCAGATCCTGGGTGAGGACCCAGATCTGTCTGATGGTGCTGCCTTTCCATTACCGCATGCTACCACTCCACTTCTCTCCAAACTGGTCATTTACAATTGGGTGGAATCATGATTTCCAGGAATGACTTGAGGATACTCGAAATTTTACAGTTATTCCAGAGAAGAAGTAAAAATGCCAAATTCCTCTCAAAGCAAGTTAGCCTGAAGTAGTTTGAATTGGGAAAAAGGTCTTACATATAAAGTATCTAGAATATATGAAATGTTCAAAGTTCATCAAGCGCTATGCTAAATGCTTCTGCTTCCTTATTAGGAAGCTGACATCACAGTCCCATTTTATGGAAGGAGACATCGGAGACTTAGATGAAGTAATATACCCATGGGCACTCACTGAGAGATGGAGTCAGGATTAGAGCCCAGGTAGTCTAAGGCCAGAGGGCCCTCTCTTAACAACATGACTGCACAACATATACCTACAATGATGCACCCTACAAGCCTCTGTTCCAACTGAAAGGAACTCTTAGGAGAGAAGTGGAGAGGCTGTTTGTAAAATTGAGCAATACACATAGGACCTCAGAAGAGATTAGGAACCAGTGAAGTACTCAGTGCATACCCCGCGTATCCTGGAAAACAGCTGGACACAAGAACCTCAGAACCACAGCAGAGCCAGGGGCTGACCTTCCCTTAGCTCCAGTTCCCTTGCTTGTCTTTCCTGAGGATGGAGCTTTCTTTCTGCTAAAACAATTTTCCTTTAATCTTTTCTGCAGAAGAAAACCCAGAACAAGCTTTACGGGGTTCTCTTTAGTTTTGCTGTGAATTTTCTGTGAGCTTGAGGAACTCCGGTGTTTTGCCAACTGACAGATCTGCCTGTCCCCTTTTTCCTTCTCCCCTTTCTTTCTTTTTTTTCTCTCTTTTTTCCCCCTGCGTACAATTTATGTAGAACATCTGGTTTAAAAGTGTCGCAATTTTAAAACATATTATAATGCTCATGGGATCAGAGTATCAACAGCTGTCTATTGCGGTAAACCGCATGTCTGGAAACTGAGTTCTTGAATAAACATAAAGCATCTATAACACATGATACTGAGCAACATGCATTTGTAAACTAAGTATTTAGACCAGATGAGGTGCAAAGGATGGCATTCTTGGTCATGCTGTCAAAGTGGTAAGGGCATCTTCAGCTTTTTAGCCCTGAATTTATCCAGAGATCCTGGAGCCTGTGAGCTAAGTCAGGCACCTGGGGGCCCTCTTTAAAATCTTTTTGTCTTCTTCCTCCCCTGTTTATGCCAGGGTCTGCTGCTTTTGAACTTGCTTTCCTACCATTTAGTCATCACTAGCCTACAGTTTGTGGAAGTTCTTCCCCATCCCTATAATCGAGATTTCTAGAAGAGTAAATGATACTTGACTTTAGTTAGAGCCACTCCTTTCTCTCTGGCTCCTGAAGTCTTCAAGAGAGAATTCTGTATCTACACATATCCATGTGTATGTGTGAGTGGATATCCAATATTTATTGGGTGTTTATCTGTACCAGACACTGTTCTCAACCCTTTTCCTGCATTAAATGACATTATTCTTCAAATAGCTCATGGTATAAGTACTACTATTATTCTCAGCTTACAGATGGGCAAACTGGAGTCCAGAGGACACACAGTGGTTTTAGACCACATGGTTTTGACCATGGCAATGGACTAATATCCTTTATAAGTTAGGTTGGAAAACATTTCCCCATGTAATGATTAGGGTTCTACTTGAGGCATTAGGAGAAGTAGGGCATTACATTTTTGATAAACTCAATCAAAATATATGCTTCTATAAGGACAATTTTACTTATAGGCTCAATGGTGCAGGTTTTTGGGAGAGCTCTCAACAAAGTTACATACTTTTTTCACTAAGTTATTTGGATGGTGCTAAAAGCTCCACATCTACATCATTTGGGAATAGGGTTGGTCCATGAATAGCTGAGAAAAAACACTGTATAAGTTATCTAGATGTAAATATGGATAGTTAATTTCTCTCCCTGCCCTCTTTAATGGGCTATCAATAAAATGGGGCAAAAGACAGAGGGCAAAATGTTATTTTTTTTTGTCTTTAAAATGAATTTCATAGATATCTACCACAGTTAATCTAAAAAAAATGTGTGTGGGTTGGGGCTATGATTCAAAATGCATTATTTTCTGCACTTGATTAAGCTTTATTTAGAGTACATATTTTGTATTCCATTTCTTCATAGTGCAACTGGCTCCTGAACAAGGAAAAGAGATGTGAACAGTTATTAAATGTACCCTCTTAGTCCTATTTATCATTAATTCCAAAGGTCATGGGTAGAGCCCCCCCACACTGCATTTGGATGAGTGTCTATAATAGTTTCTGGGCTACCCTTCAGCATTTGATTTCCTTGACCTAAAGTTTTGTGTTGTGGCCTCAATAAATATATAGATCTGACTTGTACAATGTTTTCCCCTGTGGAGTACAAGGGAACTTGTGAATAAATGGCTCAGAATACTCAAACTGGACTTACGCAGCTTTACTTATGGAAACATAGCATCTATTTTGAGTTTATATTTTCACCTTGATGTTAATTCTGCAGCAGAAAGGTTCTCACCTACCTCCCCAGTGTAAAGTCAAAATCTACATTTAAATGGAGACATCGCACGCAGTACGGTCCAGGAAAGCTAGTAAACATAAACCCTGCTGCGATTTAACTGGAAATAAGATCTGATAAGTTAAAAGAAAGAAATAAAAAAAAAAAAAAAGAACATGGGAAAGAAATGGCACATAAAGGAGTCCATGAATTTCCGTTGGAAAAGGTGGAAAATCAAACTAAACAAAAATGAAAACATTGACTTGGAAAGATTCCAATGAAACAGAACATTTTCTGCCATAGGAATATTTAACTGTAATAAGGCCATCTTCAAGGTACAAATACGAGGGGCTTATCTTTGTATCACAACAACAACAGAAAGAGAACAAGGGCAGATATTAGGGTGCTTTTTATACTCATATTTCCAAACCTCATAAAATATTAGTAGCTGCATCAGCTATAAAAATTAATGGCTCCAGAGTCTTTTGTGTAACCCTCTTCAATTTCATTTTATCACCATTCTTTTTTATTTTTTTTCTCTCCCAGGTTTTGTCTTTCTATCTTCTGAAGTTGTTTGGGGTTCCAGTGTTTATGAGCTTTATAAGCTTGATAAGGCTTGTAGAGTAGGATTTCTAACAAAAAGAGTTGAACAAAAAAGCTCGCCTGATTCCTTTACATTGAAGTTTCTATGGTACAGTTAGATTGCGATAACAGATTGTGATAACATTGTCAAAAAGAAAAGAAAAAAAGATTCTGGTCTTCATTACCGAGTTTGTTGCAAACTCATTTTTTCTTTCTTTTGTTCTTTTTTTCTCTTTTTTAATAGCAGGAACTAAAACTTCCAATTTCCTCAGGCCTAACCTGACCTTTTAAAATGTTTTCAGGCCACTGTGAACACCAAACTCAATTCTGAATTTGCATTTACATAATATAATTTTTACCATCAATTAATTGATCACATTTAAATTTAAAAGTATCCAGTGAGTAATAACTACCCCCTGGGGGATGTAAAAAGTTAATTTCCAAACACAAAGGCCACTCTGACTTTCAAAAAGCTGAGTTGAGTTTTCCATTTAAGTCAAAACCAGTAACAAAAAAAGGGAAAAAAATAAAGTTGGTGTTTCTTTGTTTTGTTTTATCTTGTTTGACCATCCCCCATGGCTCCAGAGAATCATTTGGGTTAATAAATGAAGGAAAACATTAAAGTTGTGAGGCTGGGAAGGCAAGGAAGCGCTCTGAGTGCACCACAGAGAGCTAGCTCTGGAAGCTTCTGCTTTTCCTTAATGGGTTCATCACGAGTGGTAATGTAACAGGCCACTCCTGTCTTGGGTATAGAATAGCCTCTTAACCAACATTCATAAAATGACTGGCCAGGTGACCTAGAAGTCGCAGCATCTGGATGTTAAAATCATGCCGTCCAATCATACAGTGAGTCTAACACTGAATGTACAATAGGTGTTCAATAAATGATTAGGATGGCACGACGAACCAGAAAGGACACAGTTCTTGGAATAAGAAGACTTGGTTCAGGGGCTCTCTTCTACCGTCAACTAGGTGGGTGGCCTTAGACAAGTCACTTAACTTCTCCCTAGATGAGAATGCGCATCTTCAGAGACTGTTGCCACAAGGCAATTCTGTTATAGATATAGAAGTGTTTTGTGAAGTTGGGGGCAAATGGGGTAAATGCAGGTGCATTAGAGAAATGCTTCCTGGTCTTTGCTTATTGGCTTTGTTTCTGACATGAGTATATCAAGTAGACAAATGTTACCACTTGTACTCAACATCCTGAAGTCAGCCTTACAGGCATCCAATTATTTCGATTTTCAGGGTAGACAAATAATAAATAATAGTTCAGTTACTAACGCGTAGGCAGTGTAAACTGGTATTTTCCTTAACCAAAGTAACCAAGCTATTAGACAATGAATTAATTTGGGATCTGTGATAGGTGTTGGCCTGGTATTTGTACATACCCTGCACTATCATTATATGGGTATATATCTGTCTTTCTAACAAAACCATGAACTTCACAAGGGCAGAGACTGTGTCTTATTCATCATTGAATAGTCTCCGCCTCTTCTTCCACACAAGCACCTAGCATTGGGTCTGGCTATAGTTGGTGCTCAATAAATATTTGGTGAATGAATGGACAAACGATGAGAGAAACATAAAACCAATGAGGTGGAATTTAATTCCACAGCCTGCAAATCAAAATCAGGCTGCAAATGGAGGTCATTTTCACAGGGATATATCTCAGCGTCACGTGTAGTTAATCAGAACACAGCAATTTTTTTTTTCGTAAGCACAAGACAGATTATATATTTTTTCACATGGCCCCTAAATAGCATCCTCTTCAACTAATTTCAAAACCAAATGGGATGCGTGAAACACCAAATCGAATGCTGATGTGGGTTGGCGTGTGGATAATTCACAAAGGCTGAATCTTTACAGCCATGACTAAATAAGGCATGGCCAAAAAATGTAGTGGAATTGATGGGGTCTACTTGTGGCTATAAAATTGCCCCCAAATTTTCCAGCAAATTGCTCTAGCCAGGGTGCCTTGAACTGGACAGTCCCAAACACAATTCTTCTCCACTTCAACTCAACTCGAGACTATCACTTAGGTAGCAGAATGTGGAGCAAAATGTGCATTAAAAGTTATTTTGCATTTTCAGAACCTAATCAATTTAATCCAAGCAAAGTCTAGCATAGAACCGTGTGTAACTGTGGCTTCCCTATAAGTCTTTGGTCCTCAGTCAAATGCATTATCTTCATGCAGCTAGTAGTTTACTGAATTGACACAGCCTCTGAGATTGCCCCATTTGGAAGGCTACAGGAAGTTCAGTCCAGTGTATAAGCAAGAACAGGACCCAGGCTGCTTGGGTGGAAATCTGAGCTCTACCACGTACTTACTAGTTGTGCGACCTTGGGCAAGAGAGTTAGCATCCCTGTGCATCAGTATTGCACCTATAAAATGGCAATAATATTAATAGCACCTGTCTCAAAGGAGTGCTTTCAGGACTATATGAGCTGATGTAGAAGAGGCGCCTATAACATTCCCTAGCACATAATAAACGCTATATAAGAGTTTGCTCTTATATATTAAGGCTACACTGACTGCTATATTATAAGAGTGTAAGTTACTTTTAAATCTGAAATTGAGACCTAAATGCTGTTGTATATCTTCTGCAAAGCTGTTTCACAAAATAACAAATACTGCCATTCCCCAGGAGGATATGGTGATGTCTCTAAAGGCACTTAAAACTGCAGAGCAAAAGTAATTAACTAACTAACTAACTAACTAACTAGGTAGCTAACCAACTAACTAACAACTCTTTGTGCATCTTCTTGGAGTTAAAATTTTGTTTGACATCTTGAAGGAAAATAAACAAATGAAAAAAAAAAACCTTGATTTTTATATTAAAACAAAACTTGATATATTTTGGAATGAGATGCAAGTTCTATGACTTTTCAAGTTAATAGGAGCCTTTAAAGAAATTTCACGTTTGCATTTCTACTTCAGGCTCATCTATCCGCTGTCCCCCACACAGCGGCCAACAGATGTGGGAGTGGGAACCCGGAAGCTGGTGAAGATTCCTTGGGTTAATCCTTCCCAAACTATATAAAGACTAGTTTTTTTAAAAAACAATTTTGTATGCACTTTAGACTAATAATAATTTTATAAAATACAACCAACATAATTAGAAAAAAATGAAACCTACAAGACATACAAAATACAAGTCCCATTTAAAAACTATTAGATTAGGTAGTTATAAAATTACTGTGCCAAATTACGAATAAATTTCCTAAATATGCACTATCCATGTCTGTATTTATCTGGGTGTGAGCTGGTAAGGGACTCTGATGCCCAGGCCACCACACCTGAGTAGCTATTCCAGGTGACTTGTGGGTAGAATCCTGAGCCTTCCTGAGTGAGAAACGGGACTCTGGGTGGCCACATAAATCAGGTGTCTCACTAATATTCTCCCTTATGCAAAACATAGACCCATGTTGGTGCCTAGCAGTGAGCTTCCTTGACTTCTGGTTGGTGGGTTATTGGACCTGAGATACCTAACTTGCTAACATATCCTTGTTGAAGGTGAGAAGTCATCTATAAATGAACACAGAAGTGAGGTGGTTAATTTCCTTATGTGGGGAGATCACTCCAGTGCGGTAGATTTCAACCTCTTTTGGACATCCCAAATTTGAGAGTCCCTTGGAAGCCTTTCTTTCTACTAGCAAAGTCCAGATACCTAGGCACACATACACACGTATATTAGTAAGGAATTCAGCAACCATCTCAAACCCATTCCAGTGTCCCCATGCACAGTTCCCCAGCTTGAGGATTGCTACGGACAGTGAACTAAACTGGGCATTACAAACAGCCTCACCAGGAAGTACTTCCACCATCTCTTGATACTTTTATCTCCATAATTAATCAGTCCTGACTTTTCTTGTCTCTCACATTCTTCTGGGGCAGCCTGATGCTGACTCCTGCCTCTACAGCTCCAGAGTGAAAGGGTTTCTCTCTTCAGGGCCTATCATGGCACCATATGATTAGCTCAGTCTGTCTTCTCATAGATTCTGAAACCAAACCGGGCCTGCCCAGTACAACCTCTTCATGGTGGCACATCCCTGAAAGACGAGCAGACAGGTGGGTCCCGGCACCCCTGTTATGAGGTAGCGTCTCCTGGAGCTGACACCCCCACCCAAACTCAAGAGAAACGTAATGATGGGCTACAGGTGGAGCTCAGGTGAGAGATAATATTACTGAGAATAGGGCTCAAGGCTACAATTTCCAAATGCTTGGTGGTACTTTGAATGCCAAGAACCATCTCAGAAACAAAGTGGTTTTTAAACCTTATCCACATGGTCAGGATGTTTGGACTCAGAATGCTGAGCTGAACAGGAGATAGCACAGCAGACACTGCCAGTCACCTAGCTAACATGTGCTGTCCTGTCTTTCCTATTGGCACCCAGGGTTTTTAAAATTACTATTATATTACTTTAAGTTCTGGGATACATGTGTTGAATGTGCAGGTTTGTTACATAGGTATACATGTGCCATGGTGATTTGCTGCACCTGTCAACCCGTCATCTAGATTTTAAGCCCCACACTCATTGGGTGTTTGTCCTAGTGCTCTCCCTCCCCTTGCCCCCCACCTCCCGACAGGCCCGGTGTGTGATGTTCCCCTCCCTGTCTCCATGTGTTCTCATCGTTCGACTCCCACTTATGAATGAGAACATGTGGTGTTTGGTTTTCTGTTCCTGTGTTATTTTTCTGAGGATGATGGTTTCCAGCTTCATCAATGTCCCTGAAAAGGACATAAACTCATTCTTTTTTATGGCTGCGTAGTATTCCATGGTGTATATGTGCCACATTTTCTTTATCCAGGCTATCATTGATGGGCATTTGGGTTGATTCCAAGTCTTTGCTATTGTAAATAGTGCTGCAATAAACATACGTGTGCATGTGTCTTTATGGTAGAATGATTCACAACCCTTTGGGTATATACCCAGTAATGGGATTGCAGGGTCCACACCCAGTTTTGTTCAGACACAACACAATAGTGTGACAGCTAACATTTGTGCATGCCATGTGCATGGCCAAGTAGTGTTCACAGTGCCTGGCATCTATTAACTCATTTAATCATCAGAACAACCCTGCAAAGTTGGCATCTTGCTATATCTATTATACAGATAAGGAAACAGATAAATCAATGATATGTCCAAAGCCATATAACTAGTAAGTGTCACAGGCATGATTTGAGTCCCTGCGTTCTGGCTCCTCAGTCAAGCTGCTATATTGCCTCCTGTCCATCCCCAGCTCTAGGGGCAAGCCTTGATTTGTTTAATCTGAGCAGACCATGGCATTTTCTTGCTAACTGTTATTGGTTCAGAGTGGACACATGACCTAGGATAGGTCATAAAGATGAAAAGAAAGGACTGTAGCTCACAAGTGGGAACACAGAAGTTCAGGGCTCCTCATTGTCACGTCGTGAGGGTAACACATGCCAACACTGGTGATAACAGTGTAGAAAAATGGAAAAAAGTCCAAGGGTTTGCTGACATCATTGACCACTGAATCAGCTAGTCCTGGAATCTGCCCTAGTTCTGGACAGTATATGTGATACCAAAAAAATGTCTTATCCTGTTGCTTAAGCTAGTTTGTTTTTATTTTTTTATTTTTGTATTTTTTTTTGAGATGGAGTATCGCTCTGTCGCCCAGGTTGGAGTGCAGTGACGCATCTCCTCTCACTGCAAGCTCCGCCTCCTGGGTTCATGCCATTCTCTTGTCTCAGCCTCCCGCCTAGCTGGGACTACAGGCGCCTGCCACCATGCCTGGCTAATTTTTTGTATTGTTTTAATAGTGACGGGGTTTCAGCGTTTTAGCAAAGATGGTCTCAATCTCCTGACCTCGTGATCCGCCCACCTCGGCCTCCCAAAGTGCTGGGATTACAGGCGTGAGCCACCATGCCCGGCTGTTTTTACTACCTGTTTCTAAAAGCCTGTAAACTGACACAGATGGGTCTTAGAGGCCTCTCCGAGAGTACATTGATTGAAGGCCAGGATGGACATTTCAGAGAGTTACAAAATACTAGATCAGATTCAGAATGCACTTCAGAGTCTAAATTTTAAGTCTTTAGGGAGAGGGCATCCATGTGGTGTGTCCTCAAGCCACTTGGTTGATCCTGTTGTTTTTTATTTTGGCTGGTTTGTGTGCCTGTGTGTGTGTGTGTACATGTGTGTACACGTTCATAGACACAATGGTGCTCCTTAAAAGGGATGGGGAAAGAAAAGATGGGGATTGGGGGACCCGCCTGCTGTACCTACTGGTAAATATATGCATCTTTTCTATTGGGTTCCTATTGGTAACTCTAGTCAAGGATGAGTAACTTACCTGGAATCCTACAACTAGCAAGTGTCAGACCCAGGATGACAAAAGCAGATATGTGGCTCCAGAGGCCATGCAGTTAGCCACTATACCTCCTTTGTGGAAGCAGAGACTGAGGTAGGTTGAGGTACATGATTTATTGAGGGTGTGCTTTCAGTAGGAAAGAAGCTACGGAGAAGAAGAGGTCAGGGCAGGGGCTAAACAAGTATGTGGCCTCCACTGTAGTCTAGCTCTAGCTCAATGTTAGCAAAAGCTCTGGAGTAAGAATTACATCAAATAATTGGTCCAGCTGGGAGAGGACTGTTACCCTGAAGTAGTCCTGTGTTAAACAGTCAGTCAATGGACTGCCTTCTGGGCAGGGGGATGCTGTGACCTCCTTGGCAAGTGGCTCTAGCTGGCTAAGAAGAGGTAACATGGAGCCCTTAGCAGTCAGCACAGCAACTAGGGAATGAATGGTATGGCCTGGAACAGAGGATTTGGTTGTAGCACCAACACAGTCCACTACAGCTTCCATCAATATACACTGTTTCCTTTGTCTGGAAACCCCTTATCCAACTTTCCACTCACATGCTCAGTCTCACACATCTGCTTTATGACTTTTACCTTCCACTGTCCTGTGAGCTCTTCGAGGATATGGCCTGTATCTTATTTCTCTTAACATCAACATCCCAGAACTGCCTACTCTCCGTGTCCCTCCCCTGGCCAGGCACCCAGCAGATGGCTGGCATGGAATGGAGGCTTCAATAAATGTTTGTGGGATGCATGAATGGAGAAATGAATGGATTTCATGAATCCACACACTGCTAATTTGGAATTTGTGATACTTTGGAGACAGGATATTTATTGAGTAAAAGATTGGAAAAAATACTCTAACTTGGGCTTTTACTACTTCTGTAGTTCATTACTAAGGAATGCAAGCCTCTAGTCCTCCTTCCCCCACCCCATAACTTTCCACATTTTATAATATGTAGAATAATTACAACTCAAGAAACTGCATTTCTTTTAAAGGTTGGCTAACCTCTGCTATTTATTTCTTTATTTGTTTTAAAGGTTGGTTAACCACTGCTGTAATTAGACCTCTTAGTTAAGTTACAAGAAATTTCTTCACTATCCTGTCCTTGATTCTGGAGAAGATCACAACGCTTGGTTAATAAGAATTTCACTTTTAGTGTCATACTTGAGGATGAATTGTAGAACACGGTTAGAAAATAACTTGGTTCTTTCAAAATGCAAGAAGAAAAAAAGCAAAAATAGTCAATCATTGAACTCGTCTCCCATTGGACGATGGTTTTAGTATTTCTCAAAGAGTCATTCCCGGGCAGCTGCAGTGGCAGCATCACCACCTAACTTGTTGGAAATGTACATTCTCAGGCCTTGCCCTAGACCCACTGAATCAGGAATTCTGAAATAGGGCCCAGGAAACTGTATTCTAGCAAGTCTTCCAAGTGATTCTGATGCTATCCAAGCTCGAGAGCCACTGGCCTAAGAGTTGAGTCAAGCAGACCTCGTGTGGATTCCTATCAGCCTCTTGGCAGCCTGTGAATAATCTCCTTAGCACTCATTCCCTCTATGTGTAAAATGTGGAAAAAATGGTGTTGCTATGTGAATTTATGAGTCTATATATGTCAAGCTCTCAACACGGCTGGGCACAGATTGCTTTCTCTGTCATTCCTACGATTATGGGTGTATGGAAGAGAAACAGAGAATAGGGTATATCCTAGCATTTTCTCCATGATTGGCTTGGGAGGCCAGAGTAGGGCAGTAATGAGGAGGTCTGACTATAAGAGGAGAAGGTTGGAGTCTACAATCCGGGATAGAGAAAGGAGACATTCCTGGGCATCCCAGAGAACACATTTGTCTGACAAATGTAAACTGAGATGTACTGTGAGTCCCTCATGGAGTTAAGGACTGGAGATCAGACGTGAATGAGATGACCACGGTCCCTAGCCCTCAGGGGGACTTACAGTGTAGTGGGTGGGGTGGAAATTGTGTTCTCTGATGCTAGCATCCCATAGAGGGTTGTAATGGGTGGGACGCCCAAGCTATTTCTTTGCAGGGAGTAGATCTATAGGTACTGATGAACAAATATCCAAGCCAGAAGATCTCTGTGGATAGGTGGGAGTGGACATGGAGTGGTCTGCAGGCTCCCATGGCCTTTCCTTGCTGGGGTCTTCAGGGTGACTTAATAAAAAAAAATTCTCCTTCTCCCTCTCTAGAGGCACTACATACTCCTCTCCCTAACAGTTCTCCATTCCTTCATTCCAGCTGCTCCCCCAAGTCCTTGACTCAGAGGGCCCATTCCAAATCATCATGAATATGCTGAAATTCAGGACCTCAGAGAAGGAACACTGATAATAATGGTGATGAGAAGAACAACGGTAGCTCCTGCCTGGGGAGCGGTGCTTCCTGTAGTCCCGATGTGAGCTATACATTTATATGTTGCATCTTACTTACTTCTAATCACAATTCCAGCAGGTAAACAGCGCTGCTTTTTTTTTTTTTTCTATTTCACAGATGACAAAACAGAGACTTCAAAAGATGGTACAACTTGCCCCAGGTACAGTGCTAGTTTGTAACACCAGGCACAGTGCTTGGGGGTAGAAGCCCAAGTTTACACCTAGGAAAATGAGCCCAGAGCAACACAGGGCAGGGATTTTCTCAAAGATTCACAGCAACTGAGGAGCATAACAAGGATTGAAGCCTCTATCTCCTGATACCCCCATCCAAGAGCCCCGCAAAACATGTACTTTCGTTTATGGTAGACCGCAATGCAGCAACAGTTTTGTGGCAGATGGTTAACGCCCATTTGAAAAATAGAAAAAGATTATTAAAGCTACTGGTAACATTGGCTGAAAAGTCTTGGAATTTAAAATTCATCTTAGCCGATTTGCACAAACACCGCAGCCGTGTTTATATAGAAAACGTATGGCACATGCTTTGATTACCACGGCTAATAAATCCATGCACGCTTCCCTCTTCTCTGCAACATAAATCCTTTTCCTCCCTGGCTATTTAATATGCAAGGCAGATTGGAACATTAGCGGTGCAAGAGGGTAAATAATCTGGTAATTGATCTGGGATTTGTGGATTTTTACCTCGAATTTCTGTTTATGGTTGGAGGTCGTAAGCTATACAAACCTCTATTGATCAGAGTTCTTTGTTTAAACGGAACCTACTGTATTTATTTGTGTTGCTCTTCCAAAGTCAAACAAAAAGGGCACTGATCTAGCTAAACCCCGGCATGGCACCATGGACATGTGGTCCATTCACTCGGTGTACAGATGTTTTCAATCTGCACACTTTGTCTTTCATATCCATGTGAGATGAAACAGCCTTCATTTAGCCTGGGAGACACGCCAGCAAGAGAAGATGCAAACTTAACCCTTCACAGACACGTTTCCCTGTTCTCTTTGGACACTGAGATGTGATTCTTGGGAAGCAGAGTGTTCCCCTAAAGATTCAACCTGGTGCTCTCAGTGTTGCTCTGTCCATAGTTACTCTGTGTATCTAGAAAATAATAATAATAATAATAACAATAATAATAACCCCTTCCACTCCCGTCTTTGCCCCCCAGCCTCTACCTCCCTATCTTTGGCAGTTCTTCAAAGCTGTAGACCTCTTGTGAAAGAGATATAAGATGGGGAATGGTATTCTCTGCTGTCTCTGGGCATTTCAAACAATCCTGCATAGAGGATGAGAGAGATTTGCTAAGGGTCAGTTTGGCCAGTGCCTGGGTCCTTAAAATACAGGCGAGTTGCTATCACTAGGCCCCCTTTCCTGTGGTGTACTTTACTCTCTCCCATTTCTGTTTCTTTAACAGCAACGTAGCCAAGGTTTCTCAACCTTGGCACTCCTGACATTTGGGGGAGGATAGTTCTTTGTGGTGTGTCTGTGTTGGGGCCAGGGACTGACCTATGTGTTGAAAGATGTGGAGCAGCGTCTCTGGCCTCTACAAACCAGACATCAGGAGCACTGCCCACCAGAGCTATGATGACCAAAACTCCCCAGGCTGAGAACCCAGTTTCCCCCAGTTTAGAACCCTTGCCTTGTAGGGATTGCATGTGGTATTATAAAGGTCATGAGCTTCACAGCAGACGGTCGCTCTCCCACTGCTTTTCTGGCCTCCTGAAGGCTGTTTGACCTTAGCAACGTCGTCTGCTCTCTATTACAGCTTCCCCATCAATGAGGTGCCTACTAGAAGTCCCGGTTTCCAAGGCTGCCTGCTGTGGACCCAGCAAAAAGTGGTGTGGTCAGCGCCTTAGCCCAAGCCTGGTTTGGAGGGGTACCGGTGCATGTCCCTTAGCAGCAGCCCTGGAAATAAGCTCAAAGGCAGCCCAGAGGACTTGCTGAGGGAAGGCAATGGATGCAAGAATGTGAGATCCATTCCCTTTAAGGCCCCATCAGCTTTTGAACACCCTGTGCCAATAGTAGCAGCTCTGGATATCTGGACGGAGCTATGTGGCTTGGCAGTTGGAATCAGGATGGGTTCGCTTTTTCCTTCCACCCCTGGCTTTGTGGCCCTCCCTTCTTAGAGCAGGAGCTGAAGGCTGGCTGCTCCCAAATGCTTATCCATTGCTCTGAGTAGGTGAATGTGTTAAATAAATTGAAGTCCTTCATAAAATAAGGTTATTCTCAGCTTGGCTGGCACATTCTCCTGGCTGTTAAATCTTTGGAAATTACATATCAGGACCTGGCTATAATGTGAGTGGCTTTATCTGCAGACCTACTGAGGTTGAAATCTCAGCCTAGCCACTTTCTAATTGCTAAGTGTTCTTGGGCAAGTTGGTTTAACTTTCTGTGCTTGCCAATCCCCACTGGCAAATGGGTCATGATAGTGACCTGAAAATACTGCTTTGAAAATAAATAGGGAGTTTCTCAGTGTGTGTGTGGCACACTCTTGACATTACCAAACAATACTGCTATTATTATTATTATTAATTATTAAAGTGTTCTTACTGGTTGTCTAATTCATGTAAAAATTCAATATCGCATGAAGCCTACAATCCAAACGTAAGTGTTTTAAGATATTCACTAATAGATCTGTGTGATATCCAGACAGTTTTCTTTTCACTTTTCCTTATAATATTTTGTGATACAGCTTCAGTCATAATGTTTGGGGAGGATTATTTCCATCTCTTTCAAACTCTGATTTTCAAAGCAAAAAAGATGTGTCTAAATATAGCAAAATGGGACTTGTACGAAATGGAGAATAGACTCAGCAAATTAAGGCTAGGGTCTTTATCTGCAGAAGCACACAAATTTAGGTCCTGGGTCTAGTGAAAGTCACCATGACCTTTATATAAACATAACGTTTTACAGCTTACAACTTGATCTCACATACATTTTATCACTAGATGCCCCATTTATTGGAGGGCATGAATACCCCCACCTGGTCACACTTTTCGAGTAGGAATGAGACCCTGGGGTCTCTGACTCCAAGTTTAGTTCTCCCTCCAACCTGTGCATTCATCAGCCTGATGGTGGACAAGCATTATGTCCTGGGGAGGGTGGGTCTATATTTTCTCCCTTTTTCCATCAGTCCTTAACCAGATATTTTACAGGGTGTAAGAAGAGATCATCAGCAACTGAAAGTATCTTATGGAGAAAGGAGAAATAAAATCAAGATACATACACATACACACACACACACACACAATTATTCTCCAAGCTTTCCTACTTTTTTCTCATTTTTCTCCTCTTCCCAAGCTCCCCCTGATGCCCCTCAACACTCCCCACAAATATATCATATTCCTTGTGCTTTTCTTGGGTTCGTGTTTATCTATTTTCACTGAATAAAACAGTTTGCCTTTGGGCCATTTGGTCTAGGAAACTTCTCTCTTGAAATATGTATTTTGAGACATTACAATTATATATGCAATCTACATGTAAGTCATGAAACTGTATATAAGCAACCTGGAAAACAATGTTTCAAGAACCATAAACCAGTATCGGTGAACCTTCTCTCCCAAGCCCTTTCTCTTTTGCTCATCGAGTTAAACTATCCTAAATTTTATGTTTACCATTCTCTGGCTTTTTTTAAAAGTTGTATTTTTCAGGTAATTATCTCTGAACTGTAAGTGTACATGTGTGGCTTGTTTTTAACTTGGTAAAAATGTCACCATATTTTATATTATCTGGTATCACCTGATTTTTCCTCTCTGTGTTAGATTTCTAGGTTTCATTTATGTTGGTGCATGTACCTGTGTGTAGTTCATTTATTTTCCCTGCTAGGTAGTGTTCTATTCCATTTATTCATTGTCCTGTTGATAGATATTGGGGTCATTTCTAGTTACCTAGTTTTTGTGTATTTGTTTATTTACAAATATTAGCTTGGTCCAAACATAATGGTGGTTTTTGCCATTGAAAGTAATGGCAGAAACCGCCATTATGTTTGTACCAACTTAATACAACTGTATGATATTCTTGTACATGTTTTTCAATGCATGTGAATAAGAGTTTTTCTAGAGTACGTATCTAGGAGTAGAACTGAAGACAGGTCAAGAGACCATAGATCTACTCCCATGACAAACCATCTGGTTATTAAAATTTTCTTATTAGTTTGCTCCAAAGAGGACACCTTGATTTTTTTGCTGAGGGCTTTTTTTTCTTCCCAAAGTGTGAGTTTCCACTTCCTGACTTCCCCCAAAATGGCTACTCAGCCAGGGTTCCTCTCTTCCCCATTTGCACACACCGCTGTAGTTTTAGAAGAAGCCCTTTGGTTTGAATCCTGGCTCTGTCATTTACCAGTAATGACTTTGGACAAATCCTTTGTGTCTCTTGTTTAACTAACAGGGTTGCATTGAGGATCTTGCTCTTTTAGAGTTGGAAATAGGAGAAAATTCCTCATTTTTTCCCCCCAAACCTCAACCTACTCTACCTGTCCCTGCATACACACATACATACACACTCTCTCTTTCTCTCTCTCTCTCTCTAAAAGGTGATTTTGATTTAGAATTTATCATGAATCAAGAGCAAATTGAGGTTGGTACATGGAGCAGTAGCATATTGAATCTTAAACCCCCTTCTGTTTCATAGTGGAATGGACAAATTATACCTGATTTAAAATGCCATGGCAAGTTGACTATTTTTCTCAATTCAGGAAGAATCTTGAGCCCTGCCCAAAGGCAGGAGGAGACAGACTCAAACCATCTATGGCACTTCTTGTTCTATGACATATCAAGGTTTCCTGAGGGGCTCCCGGGACCCCCACTCTCCAGGGTGGGAGGGACTTGGCTAGCTTCCATCTTGGATCTCCGCATTTAGCCTATCATCCTCTGACCCAAAGCCTCAGTCCCTTCATCTGTCAAATGGACATTATAGCAGGTAACTATTAAAAACACAATAGTCATTACAACTAATTACAGCTTTTACTCCTGTTTTGGAGATCCAAGATGAAAGACACTTCGTGAAGGTGGAATACTGTGACAGGGGATAAAAAGCAATTAATTAAACAATCTTATGCATAATCAGACACAAAGTGTTCTTCTGTTGCTGAGAGGGTGGGTGGTCCTAGGTGTGATTATTTCTTGGAGCCCCCACCCTTGGCACCAAAGATCTATTTCACATGTACACCACATCCTATAGTTTAAGTAAAACCATCCCAGACTCTTACCTTCCAAACTTGGTGAAAATCTATCCGCCCACCACACTGTGTGCTGAGGTTCAAGAGCATCTTTCATCTCTCCTTACTCAACTCATCACACCCAAGGCCCTCCAAGCTCACTCCCTTCTCTGTAAAGTGAGGACAATACCAGCACCTAGCCCACAAGCCTTTTGTAGGAGAGCGTTGTAAGTTAATCAGCAGGCCTCCTGGAAAGTGGGTTGAAGGCCTTGATTTGCACCCTGGCTCTTACTTATGAGCTTGTGGTTCTGAGCAACTTGTCTCATCCCTCCTACTCTCATTTTCCTCACCTGTAAAATGGGACATATACCTAACTGTTGGACTACCTAACTGTTGGAGGAGGTGCTGATGACTAAATAAGATATTACCACAATGCCTGGCATGCTTTCCATTTTCTTCACACAAAGGGTATTCTCAATAAATGACAAGTAACTAGCACTTTCTTGAAACACAGTTGAGCAACTTGTCCAGGGCTGTCTAGGACAGCATTTTTTCTAGGGTGGAGACAGATAGTTACAATCCATACCCCTATAAATTAAACAAGCCTCTCTTTTTCTGTAAAAAAACTGGTTGAATGAATATTCACCAACCTTGGAGGGCATGTTTAGAAGGATCTGGCTTAAAATATAGGCTAAGTAGTATGTAGGCATTCCAGGTAGTTTGTGCTTAAAAAAAATAAGCAGAATAGCTCAAACTGAGAAAATAGTAGATGGTCCATGAAGCTTATTGATTAGGAAAGAAGCTGATGGTATATAAAGATAGAGAGAGAGAACAAAACAAACAAATAAAAAAAGGCAAATGGCAGATGTCTTTCTCCAGGGGCAGGTATTGCTGTGAGAAGATGCTGCTTCTAACAGGGGCAACTCCATATGGCAGGCTGCAGGGGAGGCAGCCCACAGTTTACTTATTTCATGATGATTAATGCTTATTTTTAGCAGCTAGTTCAAAATAAATCCATAAGGAGGACCTCTAAACACCCAAATTCCTCACTTGGGTCCTGGGTTACTTATGCTAAAAGCTCAGGGAGAACAGCCCTCTGTGGAGCTGACCCAGTGAGAACCCCATCCCTCTCTTGTGGCAAATAGGAGAAAATCAGAACACATGGAAAAATGACAATGAAAATGAGGTCCACAGGAAGCGTCTCTACTCCTACAAGGAGCACATTCGCAGCGCTCTAGAACGTGGCTAATACTCCCCAACTCCCATTTGCAGACACACCCAGCTTAGGAAGTCCCTCTGCCTTCAACCTACCACCTGATTCTTACAGTAGCACCATGAGGCAGACAGTGCTAATGCTGCTTTCTTCTCCCCACTTGACAAACATGGAAACTGAGGCTTGAGGACCCCAGGGGCCTTTCCTGGGGTCAGAGGAGGCCTCCAGTGGCCTGATCTCTATGCCTTGTGACTTCAGAGGATGTATCATTTCAGGAGTTTGGCAGTTGGACATGCCTGGAGCATTTGAGACCTGGAAGAATATGGATGGGAATCCAGAAATGGGGGTTCAGTGGAGGGAAGTCAAAAGGGAGCAGGGGCTGGAGTCATCTATTCTTGTGGCAAGGAGCAGGTGGCGGGATTCCTTTCACCTTCCTTCATCTTTCTTGCAGCTGTAGCTCTCAGAACCCAGTCAGTTCTGCCTTTTGAGTGGTTGCTATGGATGCTACATAGGAACAAAGAACCCTTTTGAAAGAGTTTGCAGGTCTGGGGTGAGTCTGCAAGGCCAGACCCCAGAAGCAGAGAAACAGGCGAGAACCTCAGTGCCTGGACATTGGTGGGCATTTGCTGGCCCATGGGGCATCAGTGAAGTAGGAAGGAGGTCAGATTTTATCAGCCGTGATGGGTGACCAGGCAGCAAGATCCCAGCAAGCAGCAGGACCCTTTCTGTGCCTTGCTTTGTATCCGCACCGAGGAGCTGCGTGGCTTGACAGTTAGTACATGCATTTCGCTTTTTCCACAGCTGTCAAATCAAATTGATTTTCAGTCATTTTAATCTGGGTAGGATCAGTAAACCAGATCCCCTAGGTGAAAAGCTAGTTTATCAAAGAAGTCATTTATCCAATTCTTCTGCGATAGGAACAGACTCTTTGAGTGGCTTTCAGAAAATGAATAGCCAATTTCAAAGGGTTTTGGTAACAATAATAATAATTACCTTTTATGAAGCATCTTTGCTGTGGTCTTTATATCCCTTTTCTATTTCTCCAGTAATCCTTTGAGGTAGATAATAGCTCAATTCGGGAGTACTTACTTCTGTGCATTCTCTCGTGACATCCTAACAACTCTACAGTGTGTGTATTATGATCCCAATTATTTAGCAAATGAAATGGAAGCTCCGATACTCACATGTAACTTGCCCAAAGTCACACAGGTAATGACAGAGCTGGAGTTCTGACTCAGTAACCAGCGTCTCCAAACCCAAACTCTTCCTGCCTGCCCCTTCCACCAATCACAGCTCTCCTGCTGCCTAAGTCCTTTCTCTCTTATCATCCTACCATATTTGCTTCTGACTCAGGACTTGGGGTAGCAGGCATAGTATGGGATCTCTTTTGAAGCAGGGACATTGTAAGGGTATTGAGAGAAAGAAGAACAGAACTAACGCCTGCCCCCACCACAACCACCCAGTAAACAATAAAGTCTATATCATCCATTCTATATTCTTTTTTTTTTTCTTAAGACAAGGTCTCCTTTTGCTGCCCAGGCTGGAGTGCAGTGGCATAATCATGGCTCACTGCAGTCTTGCCTCCTGGCCTCCTGGGCTCAAATGATCCTTCTACCTCAGCTTCCCAAGCAACTGGGACATGTGCCACCATGCCCTGCTTATTATTGTATTTTTCATAGAGATGGGATCTTGCCATGTTGCTCAGGCCGGTCTTGAACTCGTGACTCCAAGCGATCCTCCTGCTTTGGCCTCCTAAAGTGTTGGGATTACAGGCGTGAGCCACTGTGGCTGGCTATGTCAGCCATTCTTCAGGCCAGCTCTGCAAACTGTAGCCAGGTGCCCTCGGCGGGATCATTACTCTGGCAGGCACCATTTCTGCATCGATGTAGAGAGAAGCTGCATAGATAGAAATGGAAACAGAAAGTTTATTCCTTAGATAGTTGTCAGTGTTAAACAGGATAATGCATGTGCATGGCTAGCGTAGACCGTTGGGATGCAGTTGGTCCTCAATTAATGTTGCTCTAGCGTCCCATTCACCAAGAGACTGGTTTTCATCTGGGGCCTGAGTTTGCACCCAGGAGACACTGGGCCATGCATGGAGACATTTTTGTTGGTCACCCCATTTTTGTTTGCCGAGTGTTTTTGGCATCTAGGAGGTCGAGGTCAGGGATGCTACTCAATATCCTATAATACATGAGACGGACCCCACCACAAATAATTATGTAGCCCCAAATAACAGCAGTGCTAAGGTTGAGAAATGAAACTATAAAGTCACTAAAAGGTCTGCCCTCCCTTAAAGTGGACGTTGGGAAAATTCCCTGACCTCTTCCGGCCTTAGCTTTCTCATCCTGGCAATGGGAGGTTTGTACTAGGTGGTCACGGGGACCCACCCAGGTACATCATTACCAGCTTCTGGAATGTTGCTCCTCCCACTCCTGGTGCGGGCTCCTGTGGCCGCTGTGGAGAGTAGAAGCACCAGAACTGGCAGCCCCTTGCTGCCAGTGATCTATGTCTTTTGCCTTCCTGGGGTGGGAGGGTTCAGGCAGCCCAACCCATCCCCACCCTTCCAGGACATTCTCTCTTGGCCCTGCGCTGGCATGGCTGTCGGGATCGACAGGCCCTCACCCGAGGGCCTTGCATGAATCCAGACACACCTTGGCTCCATTACCCAAAGCCTGGCAGCGGATCAAAGAGCTCTGGTTAGAACATTTGGCAGCAGGAGGGAGATCAGCAAAATGGTCCTGCACTGGGTGCAGCCTAAGCACAGCCTTCCAGGTAGCTGCTGTCTGCGGCCTCTGAAGCTTCTCTCTGTGCCAGAGCCTGGCCTTCTCTGAACCCTTCTCCCAGGACACTATCACCTCTCTTCCCACCCTTCTGTCTCCACCGTCCCCCACATATCCCTAGATCCTGGTGCTGTAGAATTGTGAATGGATCTCAGGACACCACAGGAGTGTGCAGCCTGACCTGTGCGCAGTCCAACTTCTCTGCTTCTTGCCCCGAAGGAAAAATAACAGCCACGACAGCTCCCATTGTAGCCAGCACCTGGGTGTCAGGCTCTGAGCTATGTGCTTCACGTGCATTATCTCATCTCGTCTTCACCACAACTCTCTGAAGTAGATTCCATTATTATTCATTATCATTCCCATTTCGCTGTCATTTTAATAACGATGTGTTGGGCAGCCATTTAAGCCCTTTATATCATGTGACTTTTCATTAGCTCATTTGTTCCTCACAGCATCTCTATGGGATGAGTACTAGTCTCATTTGCATTTTACAGCTGGGGAAACTGAGGCACAAATAGGTGAATGTGTAATGGATCTGAGATTCAGACCTAAATCATCTGCTTCCAGAGTCAAAGCCCTTAACCGCTGTGCATACTGTCTCCAAAATAAACAAAAGCAGATTCAGAGAGGTTAATCAACTTGCCCAAGATCACAAAGTCAAGATATGTTAGCAAGACCAGAGGGACCCAGGTCCGTCTGTCTAGAGTCTATTTATTTTGCCACAGTACTACTTGATGTGTGTGTGTGTGTGTGTGTGTGTGTGTGTGTATAGTTCATTTCTTTCTTTACATATTTGTTTTTGAGACAGAAGTGACTTTAAAAACACATGTGCATATCTATGATAATTTCATTAATCATGACTATATAAAACAAACTGATATGAACAATTCATGGTTGATTGTACAATATGTGGACTACTATAAGAACTGGAAATTAACTAGTATCATCGATTGTCCTCAACAGATTTAATGAGGAAGACTAATTACATGAAAATACTTTTATTTCCAGTTTTAGAAATTCGTCAAAGCAGGGAGGGCTTCCATTCTGACAAATAGATTGAAGCCCAGAAAATGTAAGGACCGAGGACCTGAACTAAGACAAGTCCTCACCGAATTTCATCTGACCCAGAGTCTGTGTTCTGTGGGTTAGATGATCCTGCCTCTTGCAGGATGAGACAAAGCTTCGAGTTTGGGTACAGAGGTATCCGGGAGCAGGTGGCCCAGGCAGAAGAAAGAACAAATGATGACAGGCGGTATCACCTCTCAGCTGGCCCCAAATCCCTGTCCGGTAAGGTCTGGAAGCTTTCACAGTGATGCATTCCTCAGTGAGGCTCACAGGGCTTAATGAAATTGCAAAATATCCTAAAAAACAACATCTTATCATTTTCCTCCAGAGCTTCTCGCCTTGTAAACAGCGTGTTGGCACGTGTGGAAGCCGAGCCATGCAGCTCCGTCTCTGGCTTCTGCAAAGCGGCATGAGGCCTGCTGTTGGTGTGCAGGGGAGTGCAGGCCAACCACACCCCAGGAATGGGAAACCTCCTTTCGCTCCCAGGAGAGGCTGTGGCAGAGCCAGAGCTAGACTGTGCCTTTACAGGGCATTTGCTTCTTATGAACCTGCTCCAAAATCACTGATGAGCTCACAAAAGAGAAGCCATAAATCAGCAGGCTGGGGCTGGGTCCTTTGCTCACAGCAGGCAGAAGATGCACCAAGGACCTCCCTCCAAAGGCCCTTTCACCACCACATTATCTATCCTGCCTTCCCACCTTCCCGCTGGTCCTGCAGCAGCCCAGCTCCCCAGCTCCTGGAGGCCTGGCGGGTGTCTGCCATTCATATGGTTAAGCTTCCCCAGACCTGCCCGTGTGGGCCCCACCTTGCCACTCCCACCTGTCTGCTCCCAGGACAGCAATTGTGCAAGAAGCCCCACAGGTGAGCGGGCATCAGCGCGACAGCCAAAGAGCCTCTCTGCCACGATGCTGGGGCGGGGTGGCTACCTGGCAGCCACTGGAGCGTGGTGACATGGGCATGAAGCCTGAGCACCCAGCTCATCAGATCACAGAAAGCCTCGGGTAAGAAGAGACCTCCTTGGGATGCAGTGATGCCAGAGTAGAGGCCTGCTAAGTACCCAGAAGAGTCACTTTATGTGGATATAGACCCTGAGCATGACTGCACCCACTTGGTCAGCTGTCCAGGCCATGGTCCCTCTGAGGCAAGTCTCAACTTTTCTCCACGTGCCAAAAGAAAACCATAATCTGACTGCTGAAGAAATGGAAAGTAGTGTAGCTTTGACTGAAGCTTTCCTGGGGAAATGGAAGAGGGGGTTACATCAAACACTATAGGGTTTCTGGAAGTCTCTCGTAAATATCCATGACCCCACCCCTCCTGCAGCTGCTGCTTCCTCCCTTTGGTGTACCCCAACAATCTCGCCTGCCGTCTCTCCTTTCTCCTGGTTCTGTGTCCCTCTCAGCTGCCCCTCAAAAACCCTTCAACTTCCACATCTCACTCTGCAAACCGGGAGGGGTGACTCTTGGCAACATAGAAGTCTAGTTAGCAAATTGCAGAGCAAAAGCAAGTCTGGGAAGCCTTATGTCACCCATTAATATACCCATTGTTTTTTAATTTATTAATTTTAAAAATATTATATGTTTTACTCAAACAGAAAGTGATAGATCCCATGTACTGGCCAATCTGATCTGACCAATTTTAACATTTTCCCCTATCTTTTCTTTGGCTCTCCCATTCTCCTCTCTCCCTGACCCTTCTCTCTCTTTTTCTCTCTCTAAAACATATTATATGGAAGGTAAAGCCCCAAAGGTCATTTCTATTATATTTTCTCCATGTCTAGAAACAGCCCTATGCATGTCTGGTGTCGTCTGGTCTGAATCCAGGATGGCACCGTGCTTATGAGCACAGACTTGGAAGCCAGCCTGGCTCTCAGCTCCAACTCTGCACCAACTAGCTGAGTAACCTGGAAGAAGTTGCTTAACTTTGCTCTGCCTCAGTCAAATAGGAAAGAGGGTAGTAAATCAATTCTATGTGCAATCATCAAATGTTGATACATTTAAAGTGTCTGGAGCAGAGCCTGGAAAAAAATAAAAGCTTAATATATATTCACTATTATTATGATCCATGAATAATAAACAGAATGACTTTTTGGTGTGTTTTTAAGATTTGTCTAAAGTGTATCATGGCATCACACCTACACACCTACACACACACACACACACACACACACTTTGCAACTTGCTCTTCTCACACATTCACATTATGTTCAGGTCTCTCTATTTTGATGCATGTAATGCATTCATTTTTGTTGCCATAGAGTGGAATATTATTGTTGTTTTAATTTACATTTCCCTGATTACTTATTCTAAAATTTACTTGGAAAAGTAAAGAGCCCAAGCAATTTTAAAGAGGAGAAAGAAAGAAAGGAGAGAGACGTGCTCTATTATAGTGATACAAAGACTTACACATTGAAGCTGTGCTGCTAATAGAGCTTTCTACAATCAAGGAGATAGTCTCTAGCTATGTGACCCATGTAGTGACCCATCACCAGACAGCACAGGTTTAGAGTATCAAAACATTGTGATGAAGTCGCAGAGATCAGCAGTAGACCACAGAAACAGCAGAGAGTCTAGAGACAGACCCCGGTGTTTGTTGTAAGTCCTAGAAGGCATTGTAAGGCAACAAGGAAAACGATGGGAATATTTTTATCCAATGTTTGGGTTTTCTCTTCTTTGCATTTCCTTTGTCATTGAACTATTCCCCCATTGTTTAGTATGTCTTTTATTTATTAACTTGTCAGAATTGCTTGCATATTTGGATATAATATAAAAATAATATTTATCTTAGTTTGTGGATTTTTATTTTATTTCTTCTAAAAAGAAAAGGGATATATGTGCAGAACGTGCAGGTTTGTTAGATAGTTATCCATGTGCCATGGTGGTTTGCTGAACCTATTGACCTGTCCTCTAAGTTCCCTTCCCTTACCCGCTACCTCCCAACAGGCCCTGGAGTGTGTTGTTCCCCTCTCTGTGTCCATGTTCTCAATGTTCAGCTACCACTTATGAATGAGAACATGTGGTATTTGGTTTTCTTTCCGTATGTTAGTTTGCTGAGGATGATGGTTTCCAGCTTCATCCATATCCCTGCGAAGAACAGGATGTCATTCCTTTTTATGGCTGCATAGTATTCCATGGTGTATATGTACCACATTTTCTTTGTCTAGTCTATCATTGATGGGCATTTAGGTTGGTTCCATGTCTTTGCTATTGTAAATAGTGCTACAATAAACATATGTGTACATGTATCTTTATAGTAGAATGATTTATATTCCTTTGGTTTTGGGTCAAATGGTATTTCTGCTCCTATATCCTTGAGAAATCACCATACTATCTTCCACGATGGATAAACTAATTTTCATTTCCACCAACAGTGTAAAAGTGTTCTTATTTCTCCACAGCCTCACCAGCATCTATTGTTTTCTGACTTTTAAAAATTGCCATTCTGACTGGCATCAGGTGGTATCTCATTGTAGTTTTGATTTGCATTTCTCTGATGATCAGTGATGTTGAGCTTTTTTTCTTATGTTTTTTGGCCACATAAATGTCTTCTTTTGAGAAGTGTTTGTTAATATCCTTTACCCACTTTTTGATGGGATTGTTTATTATTTCCTTGGAAATAATGTTTAAGTTACTTGTAAATTCTGGATGTTAGACATTTGTCAGATGGTTAGACTGCAAAAATTTTCTCCCATTCTGTAGGTTGCCTGTTCACTCTCACGGTAGTTTCTTTTGCTGTGCAGAATTTTTTTAATTTAATTAGATCCCATTTGTCATTATTTGCTTTTTTTGCAATTGCTTTTGGCGTTTTTGTGATGAAGTGTTTGCCCATGCCTATGTCCTGAATGGTATTGCCTAGGTTTTCTTCTAGTGTTTTCATGGTTTTGGGTATTATGTTTAAGCCTTTAATCCATCTTGAGTTAATTTTTATACAAGGCATAAAGAAGGGGTCCAGTTTCAGTTTTCTGTATATGACTAGCCAGTTTTTCCAGCACCATTTACTGAATAGGAGATCCTTTCCCCATTGCTTATTTTTGTCAGGTTTGTCAAAGATCAGATGGTTATAGATGTGTGTTGCTATTTCTGAGGTCTCTGTTCTGCTCCATTGATCTATATGTCTGTTTTGGTACCAGTACCATGCTGTTTTGGTTACTGTAGCCTTGTAATATAGTTTGAAGTCAGATAGCATGATGCCTCCAGCTTTGTTGTTTTTGCTTAGTATTCTCTTGGCTATATGGGGTCTTATTTGATTCCATATGAAATTTAAAATAGTTTTTTCTAATTCTGTGAAGAATGTCAATGGTAGCTTGATAGAAATAGCATTGTATCTTTACTTTGGGCATATGGCCATTTTCACAACGTTGATTCTATCTATCCATAAGAATGGAATGTTTCTCCATTTGTTTGTGTCCTCTCTTATCTCCTTGAGCAGTGGTTTGTAGTTCTCCTTGAAGAGGTCCTTCACATCCCTTGTTAGCTGTATTCCAAGGTATTTCACTCTCTTTGTAGCGATTGTGAATGGGAGGTCATTCATGATTTGGCTCACTCTTGGCCTATTGTTGGTGTAAAGGAATGCTTGTGATTTTTGCACACTGATTTTGTGTCCTGAGACTTTGCTGAAGTTGCTTAACAGTTCAAAAAGTTTTGGGGCTTAGATGGGGTTTTCTAAATATAAAATCATGTCATCTGCAAACCGACACAACTTGATTTCCTCTCTTCCTATTTGAATACGCTTTATTTCTTTCTCTTGCCTGATTGCCCTGGCCACAACCTCTAATACTGTGTTGAATAGGAGTGATGAGAGAGAACATTCTTGTCTTATACCAGTTTTCAAAGAGAATGCTTCCAGGTTTTGCCCATTCAATATGATATTGGCTATGCATTTGTCATAAATAGCTCTTATTATTTTGAGATATGTTCCATCAATATCCAGTTTATCAAGAGTTTTTAACACGAAGGGATGTTGAATTTTATCAAAGGCCTTTTCTGCATCTATTGAGATAATCATGTGGTTTTTGTCTTTGGTTCTGTTTATGTGTTGGATTATATTTATTGATTTGCATATGTTGAACTAGCCTTGCATCCCAGGGATGAAGTTGACTTGATTATGGTGAGTAAGCTTTTTGATGTGCTGCTGGATTTGGTTTGCCAATATTTTATTGAGGATTTTCACATCGATGTCCATCAGGGATATTGGCCTGAAGTTTTCTTTTTCTGTTGTGTCTCCTCCTGGTTTTGGTATCAGGATGATGCTGGCTTCATAAAATGAGTTAGGGGAGAGTCACTCCTTTTCAATTACTTGGAATAGTTTCAGAAGAAATGGCATCAGCTCCTCTTTGTATTTCTGGTAGAATTCAGCTATGAATCCATCTGATTCTGGGCTTTTATTTGATTAGTAGGCTATTAATTACTACCTCAATTTCAGAGCTTGTTATTGGTCTATTCAGGGATTCGACTTCTTCCTGGTTTAGTCTTGGTATGGTGTATGCGTCCAGGAATTTATCTATTTCTTCTAGATTTTCTAGTTTATTTATGTAGCAGTGTTTATAGTGTTATCTGATAGTAGTTCGCATTTCTGTGGGGTCAGTTGTGATATCCCCTTTATCACTTTTTATTGCATCTACTTGATTCTTCTCTCATCTTTATTAGTCCAGTTAACATTCTAACTATTTTTGTTAAGTTTTTCAAAAAACCATTTCCTGGATTCATTGATTTTTTTTGGAGGGTTTTCCATGTCTCTATCTCCTTCAATTCTTCTCTAATATTAGTTATTTCTTGTCTTCTGCTAGTTTTTGGATTAGTTTCCTCTCACCTCTATAGCTCTTTTAATTGTGATGTTAGGGTGTCTATTTGACATCTTTCCAGCTTTCTGATGTGGGCATTTAGTGCTATAAATTTCCCTCTTAACACTGCTTTAGCCATCTACCAGAGATTATGTCCCAGAAATGTCTCTTTGTTTTCATTGGTTTCAAAGAACTTCTGCATTTCTGCCTTAATTTCACTATTTACCTAGGAGACATTCAGGAGCAGGTTGCTCAATTTCCATGAAATTATATGGTTTTGAGTGAGTTTCTTAATCCTGAATTCTAATTTGATTGCACTGTGGTCTGAGAGACTTTTTGTTATTATTTCCATTCTTTTGCATTTGCTGAGGAGTGTTTCACTTCCAATTATGTGGACGATTTTAGAATAAGTACCATGTGTCACTGATGATAATTGTGTATTCTGTTGATCTGGGGTAGAGAGTTCTGTAGACATCTACTAGGTCCACTTGATCCAGAGCTGAGTTAAAGTCCTGAATATCCTTGCTAATTTTCTGTCTCATTAATCTGTCTAATACCAACAGTGAGAAGTTAAAGTCTCCCACTATTATTGTGTGAGAACCTAAGTCTCTTTGTTGGTCTCTAAGAACTTGTTTTATGAATCTGGGTGCTCCTGTATTGGGTGCATATATATTTAGAATAGTTAGCTCTTCTTGTCTAATTGTTTCCTTTACCATTATGTAATACCTTTCTTTGTCTTTTTTGATCTTTGTAGGTTTAAAGTCTGTTTTGTCAGAGACTAGGATTGCAACCTCTTTCTTTTTTTTTTTTTCTTTCTTTCCATGCTTCTTTCCTCTATCCCTTTGTTTTGAGCCCGTGTGTGTCTTTGCATGTAAGATGGGTCTCCTGAATACAGCACACCAATGGGTCTTGACTCTTTATTCCATTTGCTAGTCTGTGTCTTTTAACTAGGGCATTCAACCCATTTACATTTACGGTTAGTATTATTTTGTGTGAATTTGATCCTGTCATCATGATGCTATTGGTTATTTTGCACACTAATTGATGCAGTTTCTTCATACTGTCGTTGGTCTTTATATTTTGGTGTGTTTTTGCAGTGGCCAGTACCAGTTTTCCCTTTCCATATTTAGTACTTCTTTCAGGAGTTCTTACAGGGCAGGCCTGGTGGTATGGAAATCCCTCAGCATTTGCTTGTCTGGAAAGGATTTTATTTCCCCTTCACCTATGAAGCTTGGTTTGGCTGGATATGAAATTCTGGGTTGAAAATCCTTTTCTTTAAGAATGCTGAATATTGGCTCCCAGACTCTTCTGGCTCCTAGAGTTTCTGCTGAGAGGTCCTCTGCTAGTCTGATGGGCTTCCCTTTGCAGGTACCTGGCCTTTCTCTCTGGCTGCTCTTAACAGTTTTTCCTTAATTTTGACCTTGAGGAATCTGATGATTGTGTGTCTTGGGGTTGATTTTCTAGTGGAGTATCTTAATCGTGTTCTCTGTATTTCCTGAGTTTGCATGTTGGCCTGTCTTGCTAGATTATGGAAATTCTCCTGGATAATATCTCAAAGGGTGTTTTCCAGCTTGTTTCCATTCTCCTTGTCTCCCGCTGGTACTCCAACTAATCGTAGGTTCAGTCTTTTAATGAAGTCCCATATTTCTCAGAGGCTTTGTTCATTACTTTTCATTCATTTTTCTTTGTGCTTGTCTTATGTCTTATTTCAGTAAAGTGGTCTTCAAACTTTGATATGCTTTCTCCTGCTTGGTCAATTCATCTGTTGATACTGATATGGTTCTGATGAGTGGACAAACGCCAGGGTTTCTTTGTCCTCATGCTGGTTTAGATAAAACAACACAGATACATATGGAGTGGTTTCAAGGAGTGGAGAGTTTATTAGGCCAGAAAGAAGGGAGAAGGAAGAAGGACGAAGCTCCCCCATACAGAGACAGAGGGGAGCTCCAAAGCCAAAAAAGGAAGTCCCCAAGTGTGGTGTACACCAGCCTCCCCACCCCCAAGTTCGGTATGCTTAAGCCAGTTCCAGCTGAGAGACTGTAAGAATCTGTGCCTTCCAGGGTTAGGACACTAGGCCCCGGTGGTGTGGGTTCGTGAGTGGAATTTCCCAATCCATGGGTTGCACAGTTCTGTGAAAAAGCACAGTTTCCCCATCCAGGTAGCACTCTCACTCACCACCTCCCTTGGCTGGGGGGAGAGGGCTCCCCTGCCCCAAGTGACTCACAGGTGGGCCGCCACACCACACTGTTCTTCCTTCTCTCCATGGGTCACACCAGCCTTCTAGTCAATTTTGGTGACAGAACCTGGATACCTTGGCTGCTGGTGAAGGATTCAGTGGGAACCTCTGAGTGCCGCTCAGAGCGGTTTTTTCAGTGGGAGCCTCTGAGTGCCGCTGCTTCTAGTTGGTCATCTTGGCCTCACCCCAGTTTATGGATTTTTAATTAACATTTTGTTTAGTCTCACATTTTAAAAATTGCATGTAAGGATTTTACTTGATACGTTTTATTTAAGAAATCTTTTCTCATGCCAAGGCCATAAGTCATACTTCAATTTTTTAAAAAAACTTAAAGTTTACATTTCAAATGGAGATATTTAATCCAACTCAAATACATTATTGAATAATGAGTGAAGCAGAGATCAAAATTAATCCTTCTCCCTATCTGGACAGAGCCTGTGTCCCAATGCTTTCTACTGAATCTTTTGACCTTTTCACTTGATGCAAAATGCTTCTTCAGCATTTTAGTTTTCCAAATAAATTTTAGAAAAAGAAATGTGTCTACTCCTGTCACAGCTCTTTAGTTTTGTTCAAATCTTATTATGTTTATAGAATAATTTGAGGGAATTGCTATCCCAAAGGTACAATGTCTTTTGACCTTGGGCATGATATATCACTCCATTGATTTACATCTTGTTTTATGTCCTTCATTAATGTTTTATCTACTTTGACACATATCTATCTTATTTTTATATTATTTTGTTATTCCCAGGTAGCCTACATTTTATTTTATTGCATTGTGTTTTTGCTATTAAGAATAGCTTAAATTTACACATTCTGATTGCTACTTATTTGTGTATAGAAGCATTCTCCTTTTTTTAAGTTACAGACTGTAATGTCTTTGAAATCTTACTAATTGTATTATAATAAGTAGCCTATTGTCTCTTGGATTTTTTCTTGTCAACAACAATTCATCTGCAAAAAATTTCAGTTTTTTGTCTTTGTTTCCCTGTGTTATATCTTTCATTTCTTTTTCATGTCCTATAAAGTTGGTTACTACCTCCAGAAAAATGTCAGCCAGAAAGTGTAATAGTAACCTTCTTGCAATGCTGATTTTAATGCAATAATGACATAGTTTCACTGACAAGAACAGACGCTTGCTCTAGGTTTTGGATAGATATGTGTTATTAGCTTAGGAAAATTATTCTATCCTTAGATTATAAGAATTGTTAATTCATTGTTTCTTTTGTCTTGTTTTAACTTTACTGATTTTTTAAAAATAAATCATGATTTGTGGTTTCATTTTCTTTTTCCATTTCAATCAAGATGATTATAAGTTGTCTCCTTTAATCTGCTAATATAATTAATAGTATTGATAGATATTTTCCTTCATTATTAAACTAATTTTACTTTCCTATGATAAATTGTGTTTGACTAGGATATGTTGTTGTTGTTGCTGTTGTTACTATTATTTTTTATTGGGGTCACACATCTATATGCTTGATTTGCTAGGTGTTATTCTGGATTTTTTTGTGTTTTTGTTCATAGGTAAGATTAAACTATAAATTTTACTTGAATAACTTGACATATATACCAGTGTAGGGGTGTGTGTGTGTGTGTGTGTATATATATATATATATATGTAGAGAGAGAGAGAGAGAGAGAGACTTATTCTTTATATATAAAATCTATTATATACAGATATATATATAAAATCTGATAAAATAGGATGTATCTACATTCTGACTGAATCAGAATGTTATATATATTCAATCAGAATATAAATATATGTGTTATATATCCAATCAGAATATATATGACAAAATTATATATATTCAATACAGATATTCAAAAATTTTAAAAAATATATGTGTATATCCAATTCTTAATGTTACAAACCCCCTTGAAATTTTCAGTTTTGTACTGGAAGTTTTGAAAATTTTTCCTATGAGAAAATGTTGGAACTTGTTTTCTTTCCTAACAATTTGTCTATTTCATCTACATTTTAAAACGTATTATTATTAAAATGGTTCTTTTACTCTTTCATGATTTCCAAATTTGTAATATATCCTCAGTTATATTCCCTTTACTGTTCCAAATACTATTTACTTCTATTTTGTCTCTCTCTGTTTTTCTTTCTATCTCTAATCAGTCATGCCAGATCTATGTCTATTTTCCCTCTATCACAAGAGTGACCACATGGTAGATGCCTAAAATATATTTTCTGATGAACTGTCATTCTGAAAGGAAGAACACAGGGCTTGGCATGTAAGATTACCTGCCTGCAGTCAGGTAGCAGAAATGTGGCAGAGCTTCCAAGCTCTTCCTGTAATTATCATCCTATACTATATCCCAAATGGATTAAGCAAGGCCCCCTGTGATTCCCCCAGTCTAGTAGGAGAGTTTATTTATGTACATAGAATACACAGTGAAGCAAGTCCTCCCATGGCCAATCAAAGGAGAAAAAAAAGGTGACTCCTGACTGGATGAAGTCTTCTTGGTGCAGATGACTTTTAACTAAGAGTTGGAGGTAAGGAATCCTATTATTTGGCCCATTGCAGCTCTTGGTTCTATGTGCTGTGAAGTCCTCTAGGGCTCAGGGACACTGTAGTCCAGAAAAAAAAAAAAAAAAAAGCACACAGTAACCATGCTGGTAACACCAAAATCAACCATGCATGCAACCCTGTTCCCAAAGATATGCAATATTCAGACAAGAGTTTGGGCAGTAATTCTAGTGGTACTTTAGGGAGGCCTTATGAGATGAGTTTGGAAGCAAAAAGCACAGTTGCTCTTTTGCAAGGAAAACATAAAGCAATATTGCTGCAGATTGAGCAACAGGAGGCTTAATAATCCATAAACTTCTTCCACATGAAATGTTGATCTGCAGGCTAAATGCTCTAATTTATATTGTTATATATTGTGTTTTCTAATGTGTTCTTCACATGTGTGTGTGTGTGTGTGTGTATTGTGTGGATATTTATTTTTTTATCACATGTTTCCATGATTTTGCATTTACTATTCTTTCTGATAGAGCTACTGGTGCCCCTGCATTGCTTGGTGAGTTACTTGTAATTGTCCATACATTTTCTGAACCCTCAACTCTTTCAAGAAGCTCTCTCTGACATCCCAGTCCATAATGTGAGCGAGGGGTCTCTTCTTAGTGTTGCTCACAACTCTTGGAGCCTATCTCAGTGTACTGTATTTCTATGGCATGCTTGTGGGTGTGTTTTCTCCAGCAGACAGGAGCTTCTTAATGGAAGGAAGGGCTGCATGTGTCATTTCTCTCTCCTGTGCTTTGGGAACATAGTGAGCCTTTGGCAATATGTACTGAATGCCCTAAACAAAGGACTGACCGCACAAGCTGATGGCACATGGCTGGTTCTGTTACAGAGGTTTCTAATCTGTGAAGGGTCCAGTTCCTTAGCCACACCTCAGTTATTTGTAAGGCAATGGAAATTTAATTTGTCATAGCTGGAGAGTGTCTCCCTTTGCAAAATATGGACTGCAGGAGAGAGTGAGAACTATCTTACCAGGGGTGACATCTTTTCTTTTTGAACTTGATTTTAAGTTAAGGACAGTTACAGGCAATTGGCCTCCTTCAGAGGCAGCTGCATGCCAGAGGGTTCAGGAGAGTCCCAGCCAAAGAGGAAACTCAAGGCACCAGCCCTTTACATAAGCCCTGCTGGATGACAACACTGTCCTCCTTTCATTCCACCCAAGGTCTAGGGACATATTGTCTCTCCAGTCCAGAATGCTCCCTGTCTGTCATTCCTCACACACACAAGCATGCACAGAACACACACTCATGAACATGTGCAAGTGCAGTCACAGAAGCAGTGCATGCATGTGCGCGCGCACACACACACACGCATTTCACCTACGTGGGGCCCTCTCCTTTTTTAGATTTCTGTCACTTCTTGTGGAAGGCTTCCTCATCTTGGATATATGCTCTCCTGAAACTGTGCCCGTCTCTTTCAGATACTAATAAAAAATATATATCCAGTTTGGTAATTATAGGACCAGTGATGTGCTTATCTAGCAAAGGTCTGTCTTTACCTATAAACTGTAAACTCCCTGAGAGCAGACACCATCTCTATTTTTGTTTTTAATGTCCTATGCATAGTACAGTGTGTACTGGATGTTTAAAAGTTGTCAAATACATGTAAAATATTAATTATGTCCCTTCAGAACACTTATGTTGTAGTAACAGACTCGTTCCTTTCTATACAATTAATAATGCATGAGCCACCATAGTAAAGGTATTCCTAGTCTCTATTCCAGGCAGAGGATGATGACTACATGAGGACACTGTTTCAGAATTTTCTCCTAAACCGGGTACCAAGGCACATAAAGTCAGCCTCATTAATTTATAGTCACATCTCACTTCAGACCTCAAGGGAGATTACCAAATTTTATCAGCCACTTTAGCCTCCAGTATTAGCCAAACATCTTCCAATTATTTCCAAAATAGATTCTTCCTTCTTTGAGTGACAGCAATGCCTACCTTGGTTGGAAGGTTCCAGCCAACTCTCCCATCGATAAGTGGGGATTGCTGCCCTCCTCCCGCCATTCCCATCTTCAGCACAGAGCCAGGGACTGCAGAAGAGCACAGGCTTGGGTCTAGAACGCATGGGCTTCAATCCCAGGTCCTCTGTGCAGGTCTTAGGGCTGAAATGCAGGGTTTTGCTGCACAAAGCTGTCATTGGTCCTCGGTCAAATGGGGGTGAGTTCCTCTGTTGGAGGTCTGTTGACAGGATAACGTGGTGTAATGGATGTGTATGGTGATTAGCACGTTCCTGTACTAAGCAGAAAGTTTCTCCATGAATGTTAGCACTAGAGTTGTTAGTATACGTGCTAAGTCATAAAACAGTATCACTCTTCAGCAGAGGGCTTTAAGTCATTTGACTGTGGTGGATTGTATTAATGTTCAGCAAATATTCTCTCTCCCCTTGACCCACCATTCCACTTTGGGCTTGGTCGTGTTTCCCATTTGGCCAACGGGATGTGATCAGACGTGATCAAGTAAGTGCTAGTTCAAGCCAAGTCTGTAAGAGGCTCCATGTGCTTCTGCTCATCTTCCTTGATCTGCCCACTGTGATGGGAAGAGCACTCCCCAGTCAGATGCTGTCTTTGCAACCTGGGACCTAAAAGGAGAGGCACCTGGAGCTGACATGAAGCGAAACCTGGCGAAGGCTGGCTGAGCCACAGCCAACACGCAAAGCTGGTGTGTTTGTAAACCACTCAGATTTGGAGGGTTGTTCATAATATCACTGCAGCAAAACCTAAGGCAGTAACCCACATTGAAACCAACATGCTGTCTCGCACCGGTGTACTTTGAAGGGCGTGAGCCTCCTTTAGATGGATAGGTTCAGGTGCTTTCTGCAAAATAACCAGTTGCCCGGCTTCAAACATTTATTTCTAAGCCGTTGTAACACACTCTTCTCTTTGGCCAACACCCATGTTGAATAAATCTTGTAACCTCTCTGAAATGCCACTGGTTTATAGTCTCAGGGAAAAAACACATGTTGAGCTCAAATTTGTGATTATCTTGAGTGTTATATAGAGGGAAATACGAGGAACCCATCTCAGAATATGAAGGTTGGGTCAAGTTTCTCATATCAGAGTAAAACATTCAGAATACATTAAAAGTTCCATTCCGTAAAAGGCAATTATAAAAGCGGGGAAGGGAAGTCCAAAGAAACCCTTTTAATGCCTATAATTTTTTTAGTACTTACATGTCCCATTAAAAAGAAAAATGACATTAAAATAATTTTAAAGGTTTTGGCTTAAGCCCATTGACATAAGGAAATTCCCTTGCTTAGAATCAAGTTTTCATTGTCTGGCCCAGCTTGCATTAGGAATGGACTCCTGTGGAGATCCGATCTGGTAATTTGGTTCCAGCTAAGAATGGCCATGCTGAAATTATTATGGCACCAACCTTCCCATAATGGGCCTTACGTGGCTCTTAGCCTTGTAAGTCTCGTCAGGACCTTTTGGATAGAAATAGGCCAATTTTTTCCCTGCAGTCACTCTATTTGGGGTTTGTCTCTGCATGTTTTCCTGGTATCAGTTCTGGCCTATTAAGATTTTTGGCCTTTGTTATAGAAATGTATAGATGTTCTAGCTCAGGTCCAAGTCCCTGATTGACAGAAAGATTTGTAATTTTTTTTCTGTTGTTCTTCATTTCTCTTTATGTTCTAGTTTTCTTGTCCTGGTTTTAATCAGATTTCACACCTAAGAGGTAGGCATTGGAGTCTTTTGGTGGGCCATTATCTGTTAAATTGATAAAGCAATTAATCAGTTAAGTAACAAGTTGTTGAGGGGGAAACTTGGTAATTCAGTTACTGTGTTTCCATGTGATGGTTAGTGTTCCTCCTGTCACTGTGGCTGTTTTGCCTAGAGAGCTGCCGGAGACCAACATGTTCCTGGCTACCTGTCAGGCAGCCATCAAATGGTAATGATTTCCCATCATTGCCAAGCTGGTTCTAGATTTGAACCAATGACCTAGGAAGAAAGTCTCCACAGCCTATTACCAAATTAGCCCCTGAGCCCTTTGCTTTCCCAACAAACACCCTTTCCAATAAAACTTCATTTTTGCCATTGGACCTGTCAACATGCCTACAAATCCCTGAAGGGTGAAATTAATTGAACTACAGAGTTGGGCAAACAAGCTCAGAAGTGAGCTATTCAGAAACAGAAGCCAATATTTCAGACTTTGGTCCATTCGGAAAAAATGGCCTTGGTTTCCGTCTTGCGTCTTGGGAGTGGGGTTGGGGGTGGGAGAAAGTACACAGAAGTGGTCATACAGTTTACTATTCCAAAGTCTCATTTTCTTTTTTTTTTTTTTTTTTTTTTGAGACGGAGTCTCGCTCTGCCGCCCAGGCTGGAGTGCAGTGGCCGGATCTCAGCTCACTGCAAGCTCCGCCTCCCGGATTCACGCCATTCTCCTGCCTCAGCCTCCCGAGTAGCTGGGACTACAGACGCCCACCACCTCGCCCGGCTAGTTTCAAAGTCTCATTTTCTTAGGGCTTCAAGTAGATTAACACAGCATGCTAGGGGCTGAGACTCCTAGAGATTAAAAGCTGAATCACTCTGGAGAATCTTTATTCACATGACCAGGTTACCTGGGAGTTTCAGCTTGATTGCATTAGGAAAAGAGTTTCATAGCATTTCAAACCTTTTTTTTTAAACTTTTATCTTTCAGCTCTGAACCCACTATGAGTAGCAGAAACTTCCTGTGGTAGGAAACAGCTTATCTCTTAAATTCTATCCCAACAACATCTGCATAGTTCAAACCTTATTGGAGAGTCAACGTATTTCTCTTAAATTTTGATAATCTTTGTTGTGAACCAACACAGGAAAAAAGCTAGATATTATATAAAGCTAAATGGAGCACATTCGCTTAACTTGAAGGAAGGAAGGTTCCGTAGAGAGTGCGTAGACTGTGTGTGCATACAGAGTCCGTAATAGCATATCTGAGCCTCTTTGACCGGCCCTAAATTTCCAGTGTCAATTTCCTGAGGCCTTATATCCACACAGAAGGTACAAACGTGTTTAACTATGACTAAAAGTATCTGCATTTTATTACAGAATACAGTTCAGCCTTCTATGAAGGTTAAACAAGCAGGGGAGAAGTGAGGTTTGGAAAACGGTCAAGACAGATGCAAGTCAACAAAGATACCATCTTGAAGTGTCAAAAGTTAAAAATAACTCTTTATGAGTGAGACTCCGTCTCAAAAAAAAATAACTCTTTATGTATATTCAATTCATCTATTAAACAAACGTATATGTGCAACCTGCTATGTGGAGATGATGTATCCTACGCTCAAAGTCCCAGGGTCACATTCTGGTTTTCTTTTCCAACTGTGTGACCCTAGACTTGTTACTGAAGCTTTCTGAATCTCCCACTACCCCCATCTATTAAATGTGAATGATAATACCCTCGATAGGAGATGATTGTATGGGTTAAAATAGATGTGTTATGGACCTACTGTGGTAACTATCATATGGCAGGCACTCAGTAAATGGCTATTGCTGCATTAGTAGTGTAAATATCATTACTCTAATAATGATATTATCATTTAAGTTAGCAAATTGATATTAGTTCTTATGCCTTAAAAACTTGCCCCTGACACAGGTTTCTGGGTTATAGGAAACGCTTCAGCTCGCCAGTCAAACTAAGGGCATTTAACTGCAAGCGTTCATGATTCTCCACCCAAGAGTCTTATCTGATCACTTTAGGGAATGTCAGGAGTGCCAGTGTCTTAACACCTTGAGAGCATCCATGATAGATGGAAGTTGGTGGATAAATACCTTCCAGCTTCCTTGCTCTGGACCAGTAATTCTGAAGTGTGTTCAACTCAGTGTCACAGAGATCCCAGTAGGACTAAGCTCCAATTGCTCACATAAAAAACCTACACTTCCATGCATGTACCCTAATATAGCTTGCTTGCTTCCTTCCCCATTAAACTTGCCCAGTGCATCTGAGAACACATCCCAAAGAAGTCATTTGCACTCAAATCCTCGTCTCTAGTTCTACTCCTGCTACTTCTGACCGAAGACACTTGTGTTGAGTATAGACCTCATCTTGGAACTATCAGCCTGGAGTTACCATGTGAGAATCAACTGGATCTCAAATCAGCCCAGGCAGTTCAGTATCTTACTTTATGACTTCAGGGTGGTATTTGTATTTGAAAGCAGTTTGTTTTCTCTGCTTAATACACTGAATACATACAACTTGCTTTTTCCTGGCCACAAAGTCTTCTCCTTGGTCTCAAATTAGCTACTCTAGAAGACGTGCGATTATTTCTTGGAGCCTACACCTTTAGCACCCAAAGATCTATTGGACATGTACACCACATCCTATAGTTTAAGTAAAACCATCCCAGACTCTTACCTTCCAAACTCAATGGAAACCTATCCAGCCAATTAACATAGTATAGTAGCAGATAATGTTACTAATAGAAATATAAAGTATCCATTTGAAGCTCTTTTCTTTATTCAAGGAGCATGCCGGGGATACAAACAATTTTCCAAATGTTTTCTTCCTTGCATAATCGTATGAAGAAGAAGCAAAATAATGACCCAGAAAAACTGAACACAGGTAATCAGGTTCATAATTTATGATAAGTGAGTTTAATGGTGCACAAATTAGAACTATTTGACACACCAAGACTGCCACTTTCTCTAACGGCGTTGCTAAAGAAATGCATTTTCAATGACCTCACAGTTTTTGTTTTAAAATAATTATTTCTCTTTGCGTGTGTAATTGTGATCTGGGCAATTAGAACATAATTCCTCCCTTGGTCTCTTTCCTCTGCACTAGGTAACACAACAAAGCAGTAGTCACGGTTAAAGAAATGCACAGCAATAGCAAACTGACATAGCATCTTGATTTTAGTTCACATTAGGGAATGAAAAATGCGTCTTGAATTTGTGTCAAAGACCTTGCTTTATGCACAAACTGTCTTGATGTGACCTGAACTAAGCAATGTAACCTCAGCTACCTCCGCTCTCAACTTCAACAGGGAGAAAGACTGACTTCACAGGACTGTCATGCGTTTCAATGAGACAAAATAGGAATAATCACTTTGTCAACAACATACAGAGTAGATACAAGTCAGTTAATGTTATTATTGTCTCAGCTGATATTTAAGAGCTAGGAAAGGCAGATTTATGCTTCCTCTTCACAGATGAGAAACTGAGAATTAGAAAGGCTAACTTATTTTGACAAGTAAATGTCAGAGGTCAGACTTGAACCCTGGATCCTTCAGTTCTAGATGAATCTTCTTTCTTCTACAACAGTGTTCTTGGAGCTTTTCTGAGTGCTAGAATGCTGCAAGAGCTTGTTAAAGAATGCAGATTTCCACTGCTCCCTCCCCAACTCTCACTCCAAAGATTCTGATTCTGTGGTTTTGAGATTCATTTTAGGAATCTGCATTTTTAATAAACACTTCAGATAATTCTGATGCAGGAAATCCATGCATGGAACACATTTCTAGAACAATTAGCTGTTATGACACATTGTCTATCAGGATTATGTTAAATGGTGAGAAGCCTTTGGAATTAAAGAAACTTTCTCTTGATTGGTATCAGGAAACTTGATAATTATTATTACTGATAATAATGACAGTACCATTACTTGAGTTCTTAATAGGTGCCAGCCCCTGTGTTAAGTGTTTGATGTGCATTATCTAAGTGGATCCTTATGAAGTCCTGGTGGCCCCTGGAATTGTACAACCCCACAAGGTACTATTACTCTCCCTGTTTGATATTGAAGCATCAGATCTCAAAGAGGTTAAATCAGTTTCCAGTGACTATCTAATAAATAGCAAATAAAGGACTTGAACCCCAATTTTCTAAACTTCATACTCATGTAATTAGTCATTCTCTTCTATAGGGAACAAATAAATGAGGGAGGGGAAATAATTCTGTGTGAACTGAGTCTCTCATCCTGACAAAGTCACGCCACGGTTGAACAAATTCGGACAGCTATGGCTTAACCCTACATGCATTATTTAATCTGGTTTATTCCAATAGTGGCCCTTTCATTGTCAGGGATTCAGCTCTGTGGTATCAGGTCCCAGGAATAGGATGGAGTATTAGTTTTCAACTGCTCAATAACAAATTACTCCAAATACGGCCGTTTAAAACAACAAACATGTATTATCTCACACAGTTTCGGAGGGTAAGGAATTCAGGAGTGGATGTTGCTAGCTCAGGACCTCTCAAAAGATGCACTCAAACTGTTGGCTGGAGCTGCAGTCATCTGAAGGCTTGAGGAGGGCTGGCGTATCTGTTTCCAGAATAGGGAGAAACCCTATACATGTAATCTGTTTTGAAGATCTCTCTAACTTGAAGATCTGGAAGGAGATCTGGGAACTTTCATGAAAGCTGTAGCTCTTGAATTGACATAAGGTTGGAGACAGCAGAGCGCTTTTCTCAGGTATAGACAGGACAATGTTCAGGGCTCGCCATACATCATAGAGGTAGAAATAAGAGACAGGAGTTGATCTGCCTTGGCAGTAGAATGCTTGTGGTTTATAGTTACTAAGGGAGGGATAGTCAGTCAATGTAGGACTGAATCTAGGTTCACCATCTACAGGGTTTATGAACTTGGAAATATCTCTTAAAATCTGGAAGCTTCAATTTCCTCTTCGGTAACATGGGGACAGTCCTGTCACCTACTTACCTCAAAAATGTGGTTTGAGGATTTCTTTGAGCTACAGCATGTAAAGTTTTGAGGTTAATGGCTGGGGCAGAGTAAGTACTAAGCTAACATAGAGGATAATACAGTCTTTGTGCCTCTATTTCCAAGCCTTAAGGGAACATTAAGTCCTAGTTTGAAGACCTTTATCATTTTATTTAAGAATCTTGGATTGGTTCAAAGTTTAAAAACAAAAGAAAACACACACACAGCCGTACCATTTTAAAAAACATTGTTATATAAGGAGAACAGAGCCCCAGTTCATTCTGGAGAACTTGGAAGAGGAAAGACACACACACACACACACACACACACACACAATATAAAATGGAGAAGACAACCTCAAAGTACTGGGGCCTTCCTGTCTCTGACACTGTGATGTGGATCTGACACTACACTGTGAACATATATGTTAGTTTCCTAGACATCTTTTGAAATGGCTCAATGGTAACTAATGAGATGAACGAATCTTGTGTTGTCCTCTGTCTTAAATTTATGCCTGCTCTCAGCAATGGGGTTTTCAAGACCAAGAGATGACTTTAGGTAATTTCAAACAATTTTGCCTTATGTAAACCCAAAATACACACACTTGGAAATATGAGTTAAGCTCATTTCATATGTAAAAATTCCCATAGCTGAATCAAAACATGACCTCTTTCATTCTTCTTTCCAATGTCTGGTACTAACCAACTAAAGATTCTCCCTACCTTTGCAAACTAAACATGTTCTCATGGGAGGGCATCTTGAGTGAGCTGAGGAACCGTCTAAGTCCTGAGAATTGTCCAGTAACAGCAAGCTCTTGGTAGATGTCACTCTTTTCGAGGGAGAAGAACATGACCTTCATGCACTGGGGATCCCAGTCTAGAGGAGTTCTTACTGGCAGAAGAGACTCAGTGTCCCCAAATAGGAAGCCTTGGATTTGGCATAACCAGAGCTTTTCTGCACACACTTTCGTTGCTCACTCTTTTTGTGGGAAAAGTCTTAACAGTCTGCTCCGCCTGTTAGCAACTCATTTATTTTCTAAGCCACAGTGTAGCACTTAGTGGGCTTGGCTTTCTTTTGCATTACTACAATTAGCTGCATGTTTGCCTGTCTCTTCCAGGCTGTAAACACCCTGAGGGCAGGGCCTGGGTATAAGAGGTTTCTCTGTCTTACTCAGTCTGCAGAAGTGCACTGGATTAGCCTGGTGTAAGCAGCATGGACAAAGGTTGTCAAGAGAATAGGCTCCAACTCCCAGAGAGTGAAACCACTTAAAAGAGAGCAAGAAAGAGAGGATGTGGAGGAAGAAGAGAAAAGAGACAGGGAGGAATAAAAATCATTTGTTGCACTCTGTGGCTTTTTCTACAATGAATCCTATTAATATGGCCATTTCATCATCTTGTTTATTTCTTTATTAAACTTAACACATCTATAACTGTACTTAGCAACCCGTGTACCAGTTTCCTGTATTAGAAAGTGAGTTCTATAAGGGTGGGAATTTTGCTCCAGCCCAGTAGATTCTGAAAGGTTGTTGAATGGGACAGACTCAAAGATGTTTGAATGCATGGATGAATTAGCTCTAAAATTTTTCTTCCCGGCTGAATGGCACCGTTCTATCAAAGCCTCTCTGAAGAGCCTGGCTTAGAGTAAGGAGTGCTCAGGGTCACATGATTCTGATGGCCAAACCCACCAAAACTCTCCTTACCTGGGCAGGGTCCTCAGGGGAAGTGACCTCCCCAGACCTTGTGTGTTATAAACCCAGATCACAGTGAGGAGAAAGAACCAGACAATGGCTGACAACCCTTCTGGAAATTTAATGTGAAATATAAATAATAGAAACTCAAAACTGCCACTGCTCAGAGGTTCAAGTATCTGCAGTCAGAGTCAACAGGCTGCTTTGCAGAAATATGTGTCCAGTTCTTATCTCTCTACAAACAGGCAAGGAGTACAGTTCCTCTGGACTTAGGATGGTAACAATTGAAATAGAAGCTAAGGACATTATTTATTCCTTGACACCAGAAGCATGTCACAAGTGACCAATTTTCAGAACTGACTTTGGTGGCATGTTGGGAAAAGTTTGTCCTCGCTACAGTTTCTGTTTTAGTTCTTGGCATTTTCCAAGTATCCAATTAGCCTTCCCTTCAAAGCAAAATTTAAACAACAACTATACAAACCAACACAAAACCCTTACCATTCACTTTTTCTGTGTCTGGATATTTCTCATTTCAAAAGGATCCTTAGCTGGAAAAGAGGAAAGGTCCATATGTGGTTTGTCATGTTGTTACGGACAGGCAATGTGATGACAGGAAGGACAAAGGTCACGGGATTCCAATTACCCCACATAGTAATCCATCCATTCATTGAGAAAGGTCTTATGCAGCCGAACTAGATGATGGGCCTGAGCTGGGCACTGGGGAATCATTTGTTCCTTCTTAGGCCAGATGTTGTGCTAGGTTCTGATGATGCAAGCACCATGGTCCAATGCATCTAGTAGGAGAAACTGGCTTTTATCAAATACTTACCCAGCTAGGTTTATAGCTGTAGACAAGGATGCTGAAGCAAAGAAATGAGGTGTTACAGGTGCATGTAACCTGGCTGCTCACTATGTGTGTTATGTGGAAGGAGGAAGGCGTGGGGATGAGAGTAAGCACAGCATCCGGGCAGTGGGAAGTGCATGTTCAAAGGCGGGGAGCATGGGAGCATGGCCTGACCGTGGAATGAGAGCAGGCTGATTTAGCTGTGTACAGTGAGGTGAAAAATGGGGCATTGCATTCTGCTGGAGAAGTAGGCAGGGCCAACACCAGTAGAGTGTCTTAGGTCAAATGTGAGGAGTTGGTCTTCCTCCTTAAAGGTAGCTGCAGACTGTGCAGTACTGGGCTTGCAGCATAGCATAGAAGACAGAAATCTGAACCGTTAGCCAGAACAAACTATGCTGTCATGGAAGAATGGACCAGGGATCTGGGAGGGCACTACAGAGGCACTAAGTAGCCAATCCTGTGATGTGGTCTTGAGCAACTTCACCAACCTCCTGCACCTCCGAGAAGGTTATGGGGTGATATGTGATCTCATGGTAGCATCCTTATCTGCTACCTTTTTTCCCCATTGTCCTTTCACAGCCGTTTGAGAGGAACACGTTCATGTTTACTGGGAATCATTTTGTCTTCACCTGGAGCTTGCACCTTTGTTAGGTCCTACCTTTTCTCTCTAGAGTCAACTATGTCTTGACGTTTCTGGCCATGTACATTCCAGCTCTCCTAAAACAATGAAGGGCCCAGGGCTGAGGCCCCTCACTGTCATAGGGTACACACACTCAAAGTAAATGGCTACTTATTTAGAAGTTCTCGATTTGAGTGGAATCTCAGCTAGAAACACTATTAACCTCTGGAAATCTAACCAAAAACCTATTTATATACACATGGGCTGTTTTGCTTTGTTTTGTCTTGCTAGTATATAAGTGTGCATGTCTGCCCTTTGCTGTAACCCTCTGAGCAGAGGTTGTGAGTCAGTTAAGATTTGGAGCTTATAAAGTTGGATTCTTTAAAAGTAAAATAATAATTGCAATAATAATAAAGAACTGGTCTCCCCGCCCCGCCCCAACAACTGGGTTGTCTACATGATCATGAGTGGGTACATTTTGATTTTTCAAGCTTGCTGCAAATGGGCCTGAATTGGACTCGATTTCCCGTCGTAATTGCTTTCTGCATGAAAAGGTCTTTTCCAGAACTGTCTGCGACCGCTGTTTTAATGGGAAGCTTGTCTATTTGTATGTTAATAATTTCCTCCAAGTTATTGGGCTTGTTGATGGAAAAGCCCAAATCAGATGCTTTCCTGTTTTCAAGGTGTACTGTTAATCTCAGATTTTTTGTGCAAACAGAAAGCTGTTTCAACCTCCTCTGCTCTAAACCCTCTTGATGAAAGCATGAGGAATGACAACAGGCTTCCTTTCATGAAACATGGTTGTGCTGATATACATTTAACTGACTGGCTCAGTGGAACCTCGGTGCAGGTAGCTCCACAGGTGAGTCTCACAGGTTGCTTCACAGGTGAATTTGCTGGGGAGAACGCCATCACGGATGAATGTCTTCACGCAGCTGCTGAACTACCTAGGCTTTGCTGAGAAAGGTCTCCCTTATCATGTGAATGGGCCTGCGCTTGTGGGGTGTGACATTGCAGCAGAGGAATCCAGGAGAGGAAACCAAGGACTCAGTGCTAGAAACGGAACATGCCAGCCTTGAAATCCAGACTCTACAAGCAAGTAACAGTGTAGCACCCAACAGCTACATCCTCTCTGATTTTCAGTTTCCTCAGTGCTTAAAAAAAATGACAGCAATCATTCTCTCATATTATTTATCTCTTATGTATTGTGGGGTTTAATCATATAGTATCCATGAAGATACTTAATGTCCAGCAAATGACAAGCCTCCAATACATCGTTGTTAAAGCTCAGACACTCTGAATCTAGTCTTCATAATTCACTCATTTATTGCTTGATCCGTAGGGCAGGGATTTTTGTCCTTTTTGTTTTCTGTTGCTTCTCCCCAGTACCTAGGACAAGTTCATGAACAGAGTAGGTGCTTAATAAGTAGTTATGGACAAACTGCCTAACGAGTTTAGTCATCACAGGTTTATTGACTATCTGTGGTGTCCCAGCACCTTAGAAATGAAAATATGCTGTTCTTGTTCCTGAGAGCTCTTGACCTTTGAGGGATGACAGGTAGGCGGAGGTTGGCAGAGATCGGAGATATAAATAAGTAATGACAGTAGTGTGGAGTCTCTTAAAAGAATGGCCCAAGAAGCAAGCGTCTAAATCAGAATCACCTGGAGCATGTGTTAAAAACACAGATTCGTTGGCCCCAGGCAAGATTTATGGAATCAAAACACCTAGGAGATGGGCCCTGGGAATCTTCATTTTTAAGAAACATCTCAGACAACTCTCATTTTCATTTCTGTTTGGAAACTTTTGCAGAGGGGCGTGCTGAGAGTTGGGTTTGTGTTATTGCAAGTTTCTGTGGCAGCTGCAGTCAGGGTTAAGGGGAGTAAGAGAAGCTTCCCTCGGGGAACTAAGGCTTGAAGGATGGAGAGGAGACTTCCAGGTGAAGAAGGGTGTAAGGACGTCCTACTACAGGGAAAGGCACAGACCCCAGACAGCACCGACCCCTCCAGAAAATGTGCGCAGAGGAGACCTGAACAATCGAGTAGAAACAAGGGGTGAGAATAATACAGATTCTTGTCCAGGCGCGGTGGCTCACGCCTGTAATCCCAGCACTTTGGGAGGCCGAGATGGACGGATCACGAGGTCAGGAGATGGAGACCATCCTGGCTAACACGTGAAGCCCCATCTCTACTAAAAATACAAAAAAAAAAAAAAATTAGCTGGACATGGTGCCGGGTGCCTGTAGTCCCAGCTACTCGGGAGGCTGAGGCAGGAGAATGGCGTGAACCCGGGAGGCAGAGCTTGCAGTGAGCCGAGATCGCGCCAGTTCACTCCAGCCTGGGCGACAGAGTGAGAGTCTGTCTCAAAAATAAAAAATAAATAAAATAAAATAAATTCAGATTCTCTAAAGCAAATTTTGTGAATGAATAAATAACATAACCAGATCTATGTTGAATAACAGGAATCATGTGGATTAACTCAAATGTATGTATAAGGCTGAATTGACAGTATTGCAAAGGCATGTAAGGGAAGTGTGATCTGGCAGATGCCTCCGCTGAGCATACAGGGATCCCTTAACCGACACCGTGAGCCTAAAGCATTCTGGGAAATATGTGGATGGTTGCATTGAAGATGATCCCTAAATCAATACAAAAGGAAACTGAGTCAGAAACATGGGAAGAGAACTGTGAATTCATAATTTCTTGCAAAGGCAATATTTGCATTTTTTAGATTCCTTTCTATTCATACTTTCTTTGAATCCAATTTTCTATTCTCTCCCTTTTTTTTTTTTTTTTTTTTTTTGTCTGAACACAGCCCAGGGCTCAGCATCTGTCAAATGTGGTTTTAGGGTGGTTAGACCTGAGAGGCAGGATTTCGGCGGGTGCAGAAAAGGCTAAAAGTCCAGGGTTTGCCAGTCACAGCCCTGGTTGAGTCCAAGGTCTAGAATCTAGAATCGCCCAACGTCCTCATTTTATTGTGCATTAAGTGTGGATAATAAGAAATATCTCCCAGAGCTATTTCAAAGGTTGGCTGATAGAAAATGTATAAAAAGTTTGGCATACAGTGGGTGCTTGGTGAAGGAGGGATAAATAACGGGGATGGTGGCAGTGACAAAAATCGTTATAAAGATCATTTCTTTCTTGCCCTGGGTAGCTGAGCCCAGAAGCCTCCTTGATCACATTTTTGCTTGGAAGAATTTTGGCTTGGAATAACCCAAACTGGGAGGTTCACCCCAAAAGCTGTGTTCAGGGACCAGCTCCCTTGGTTCACAGCTCCTGTGCAATGGCAGAGGCTTGTCATTCTAGTGATTCAGCTTCTGGCTTCTCCACGGGGTGGCCAGCAGGAAGCAGGTGCAGCTGCAACCTCTCCCCAGACCTGGCCTGGCTCTTGCAGCTCCTGCTTCAGCCCAGGGGAGGGGCCACCTCCTCCTACTGGGAAGTTCTCAGGGAGGAGGCCAGATCTGGCCCCCACGGCCCCTGCACTGAGCGGCAGCCCAGAGAACCTCATCCTGTTTGACTCATGGCAACTGGTGGGGCATGTCATGGGTGCACGGGCATTCAAAGGAAAGGGGGCCTGTCGTGACAAAACCGTGCACTCACTGCTGAGTCACCTCCTGCAAGGCCCAGCCATCCTTGCCTCTCTTCTGCTCCTAGCCTCCCCTCTGGACCCAACCGTGCCCATTTCTGGCAAGGCATTAGGCAACAGATTGCCCAGACACTGGAGCAACAGCACCCCAGGAAGAGTTAAACAGTGATCCCAGGCCTTAGGCAACTTCTTGGGTTAGAGCCCCAATTGTACTTACATGTTTGCTGTCTACAGACCCTTGAATGGGATTGGGATTGGAAATTGGGTTGGGGGTGAAAGATGACACATAAGGTGGTCAACTTGTCTGACTCGCCCAGCACTATTCCACGTTTAACACAGACAGTCTGTGGTCCCAGGAAGCCCCTCAACCCTGAGAAAACAGAGGCAAATTGGTCATCTTAAAGAAATTAGGGTACTAGAGAAGACAGGTGTCCTGGCCCCAGAGTTGCTGCCTGGAGAGGATACTCGGATGCCTATGATTTCTGTGTTTGAATACTGCCTGTGTACCTGGCATGTCTGTATATTGTGTGTCGCAAGGACGACCATCCCAAGAGGCAGGTCCTATAATGATCCCCATTTTACCAGTGAGTCAAGTGAGTCAAGGATGGTTTGAGCAACTTCGTGAGGTCACAGGGGTGGGAGTGCCAGGGTCAGCGTGTGAGTCTCAGCAGCCTGGCTCCAGACTGAGTCTGCCCACACTTTCCTGCGTTGACTGCCTAGGTACACACATGCGCACACACACACACGCATGCACAGACACAGGCACACAGATACCCAGATACACAAACACACACACAGTAACAGACACGCACAAAGAGATACACACACACAGATACATACACAAATAGATACACACAAACACACAGACACACAGTGAAGCACACAAACACACATGTTCAAACACACAGACACATACCACACACACGTGAGCACCTACTTAGACATGCATGACACAAATACACAGACACACACCACACACAAAGACACACACATAGACACACAAAGACATACACAGACATATACACAAATATACCAAGACAACAAATACAAACACACACAGACACACACACACACAGACACATACACACTTAGGGCCTGCGTGGCACCATGTTGGCAGGAAGCCTCATTTCAAAACAGCCTAGTTCAGCTGTCAAGAGTAACTGAAAAGAAACAGATCTTTGCTTCTGGTGCCTGGAGAAAACGGAACAGGGCCCAGTCCATAAGCACCCTTCCTCCAATGCCTCTCTCTCTCTCCTGACCCTGATTCACCCTGCAGCCCTTGGCTTTCCAAACTTGCGAAACTCTTCCCTTTCTCCTTTTCATCCCTGTCTTTTTTCTCCCTTTTCCTTTTACTTCCTTTTTACCCCTTTACCCTGTCCCCTAGAATACACTGGAAGGCAGCAGCCCTTCTTTCCTCTCTCTCAGAGCTTCTCCAGCCCCTTCTCCTGAGCCTACCTACTAGCCTGGCACAGGACCCAGGAGTCAGGATCTAGGACCCAGGACCCAGGACCCAGGACTCAGGACCCAAGACCCAGGACCCAGGACCCAGGACCCAGGACCCAGGATGCAGGACTCAGGACCCAGGACCTAGGACCCAGGACTCAGGACCCAAGACCCAGAACCTCTTTGCTACAGCCCCCTCCCCCACATAGCTGAAATTACAGACTTTCCCTGCCAGGACACCTGGAGCCTGGGATATCCCTTCAGAGTCCGTATTTGCATCTCCATTTCAAACCTGCTTGCTCACTCCTGGTATTTGCACTATTACATCTAATGTCTGACTTTTTGCCGAATTCTTCAAAGGAATATTCAGCTCATTTTGGTTACTTAATGGTAAATTTTAGCTCCTTCTTGGGCCAGTGTTCTCCACCCTGAGTGCACCTTAGAACTAACCACCTGGAGATCTTTTGAAACCCGTGGTAGTCCCAGGTCTTTGTCACACCGCTTGACTCAAAGAGTCTTGGATCTGGGCTTCCTGGTGGGTGTGATACACAGTGATACCCATGGAGATTGCTGTACTCAAGCCAAACAGCGCACACTCAAGTCCAGGATCCCTGAGATCACTCAGTAGGAAATAAATTCAGTCATACCCACAGCATGTTGATATGCACAGCCGTAACTATGAGAGAAAAGACACACAGGGCGGGTTTGCTTGACATACATTTGCTGACTACCTCCTGCATCTCAGACACCATTTCAGGTGCTGGGATTACAAAGATTTGTACAACGTATTCTCGGCCCTTATGTAGATGAGAGCCTGGGCAGGGAGGTGAGCATGTGAGCAACAGCAAGAACAAAACATGAGGGTTTAGTGTGATGACAGTCTTGGTGGATCATGGGATCCCAAGACCATGGGAGAAGGCTGATGGGACAAGTCAAGGGACGCTTCTGGAAGCAGAAGGTCCAGCAGGATGGACCAGGCATGCTGGGTCCTGCAGCCCCCCTCAGAAGAGTAGTGCTGATGCATTCACCAGCATGCTCCAACATCCAGTCCTCAGGGTCAGCACCACGAGGAGAACTCACAAGCAGTGCCTGAGACACACAGGACCCCCGCTCGCTGCAAGTCACAGACCTGGAGGATGAAACTCCACCTGCAATTATTATCACCGAGAAGTCCAGGGCATTATGGAATCCTAAAAGAGGAGGGTGAATAACACACAGAGGGGATCTCAGAGGACCTGAACTTTAAGGGGAAGGGTCATGATTCAGATGGAGAACATACACAGAGTAGTCACATGCCAGGCCAAGGGAGCTGAGCCACAAGGAAACCAAGGCATGAGCAAGGATGCAGAGTCAGGCTCAGGGAGGGACCATGGCACTGGCATGTGAGGGAGGAATGCAGATGGCCGAGTGGCCCAGGTCCAAAGTATGGAGGGGCCCAGTGAGGCCATCTCTGTTTGGGGGTCTTACTCCACTTCCTTTAGATGATGAGGAATTAAAGACAGTAAATGCTACTGTCTCCATTCCTGGAAAGTCAGCAGAAAGGCATATTTTGAATTATCCATTAGACAGGGGAGCTTTCCAAACATTTTTTACTAAAGAATGAAATCACTAAACAACAGAAAAGTGTTTTTGTAAGAAACCTTTACTAAATACCCGTTACGTGCCGAGTGCTGGGCCAAACCTAGGTGAAGGTAAGGGGAGCTCAGGAGATCAGCCCTGTCTCCGGAGCCCCGACCCTCACAGGGAGGTGAATATTGATGGATGAATCAACATTTAATGACTAAGGTAAAGGATGCCAGGTGTCCTGAGGAGGTGTCCTGAGGAGGCTGTGGATAGAAGCGACTGAGGTTGTTCAGGCAGGGTTGGAAGGACAGAAGGAGCCAGGAGGATGGCTGGAAGGAAGGAAGGATGCTGCAGTTCAGATCTGAAGGTTGAAATGATGTGAGCCAGGTGAGGGGAGGGCACATATTCTGTAGGCAAATGTGGGCTGGGTGCAACTTCCCAAGGCGGAGGGACTGTGCCTCTTCTCCAGTCTCTCTGTCTGTCTGTTTCTCTCTCAATCTCTGTCTCTGTCTCCATCTCTTTCTATCTCTCTTTCTCTCTGTATGTGTGTCTCTGTCTCTGTGTGTCTCTCTCCGTCTTACTCTCCCCTATCTCTCTCCCATTCTTTTTTTCTCTCAATCTCTCTCTGTCTGTGTATCCATCTCTCTGCATCTGTCTCTTCCTTTGTCTCTCTCTCTCTCTCCTCTTTCTATGTCCTCCTCTTTCCCCCTCTCTCTCTTTTTACAACTTTGTTACCTTGAATAAAGTGAATATCCATATACAATTATAAGGAATAATACAAGAGGCCTTTATGCCTTTACCTACTTCTCTCCATTGTAACATCTTACATAACTGTCCTATAATATAACAACCATGAAATTGACATTGATGCAATTCTCTCACTCTTTAAAAAAAAAGTACGCACAAATAATAAAAATAATAATAAATAATAATAAAACCACCACTTTATTATCAATAGCTCCAGCATCAAGGTAACTAGTTAAATAGCCCTCAGATAAATCTGTCTCTCTGGGTAAGGGCATGTATGCAGGTACATATATGTATATCATTTGAAAAATACATTTAGTTGTATCTAACTCAAATTTAGAATTATTAAATTATTAACTAAAAAAAGTCTCTTCCCTTCCCTCTTTAAGGAAAATTAAGTCTAGCTTCAGAGTATTGAATTGAATATTGAGTACCCCAAGGACATGAGTGTTTGGGAGGGAACCTGTAATAATTATGTTGAACAGCTTTGTCAGTTTTGGGAAGAAAAGAGATAGGAATATTTTTTCCTTTTTATTAAATTCCCGTTTGGCACTGGAACAGTCATCATTTTATAACAATTCCGTGTCATCCCTCTATTGTCTTTCTATGAGAGTCTCACCTCCCTCAGGATTTTTGGAAATAGATTTCAAGGAAATGGGAGTCAGTGCAATGCCTTGTCTTACATGCCAATATATGTTGCTTCTTTCTACAGATTCAGATTCTAAGTAAAGATTTTGTCCTGTGATACAGTTAGCTCCATTCTTTTTTCTGTCAGGAGAAAAAAGATTGAAAAAGAGAAAGCAAAATGGAAAATGTGAATTAATTCACAGGAAAGTTACAGAAATATTTACAAGAACCAAATTCGGAGTGACTTTTCATAACACACAGGCAATGTAGGCAGGCAATCTCACAATAGATGCAGTTACGTGGCACCTACGAGGTGCTGACCATCAGGCTAGAACCTCCAAAAATAACTTGACAAACTTCTTCATCAAACATAAAAGTTACAAGGCTGGGCACAGTGACTCATGCCTGTCATCCCAGCACTTTGGAAGACTATGGCTGGATGATTGCTTGAGCCCAGGAGTTTGAGACCAACCTGGGCAAGATAGTGAGACCCCTGTCTCTACAACAAATAAAAAATTAGCTAGGCATGATAGCTGCTTGGAAGGCAGAGGTGGGAGGATCATTTGAGCCCAGGAGGTGGAGGCTGGGGTGAACTAGATTGCACCACTGTATTCCAGTCTGGGCGACACAGTGAGACCCTGTCTCAAAAAAAATTACATAAATAAAAATTATATATTTCCTTGTCCATTTTCCAGATGGAAAACCTGACTCTCTGAAGGATAGTGTGATTGGGCTAAAGGTTGCATTGAGTAAGAGAAATAACTAGGAATTCAAATGTGGGTCAGTACCGCTCAAAATCCTGTGATTTTTCCACTGCATCACAGTGGTGGTTTTCAGTTGACTTTTTAGGTAACTTATGGCTGAGGACAAGAGAGAATGTATCACTTGATAATTTGAGCTACAATCCAAGGCCTCAAGGTTGAAGTCAACTGATAAAGAGATTGATTTTGAACCAGAATGGGGATATTTTGGTAACTTTTGATCCTTAGATGATAACTATGGATTCTTGTCCTTTCTCAGGTTGTACAAAGCCCCATGGAGTTTAACATAAAAATCTTAATTACAGATCCCCGTCGGCCGTCCTAGATGGCTAGCACGCATTCGGCCTCTAGGAGAACCGCCCTTCCAGACACGCCATTCTACTCATACTATGATTTGTTGAATCTGACCAGGGCGGCTGTCCCATGCTTTACCTGTATTAACCCAGTTGTTCCTTGCAACAGCCCTTACAGGCGAGTCTTACAGTTAACCAATTTAAAGGTGGAAACAATGAGGCTCAGTATGGTGAAGAAACTGGCTCAGTGTCACTTTCATAGGAAGTGGCCCATCTGAAATTGGAATCCAGGTCAGATCTCAGTGCTAAATGGAGTGAACTAATGAGGACTTTGAGCTAATCATGGCAGAAGGCACCACTAAAACCTGCTTTTCTAAGATAAGGGCATAGATGGCTATCAAATAGCTGCATTTTCTACCCTCTTAAAGGAATGCTAGGGGTAGACTTTACTTCATGTTTATCCCAAGGACTTAAGTAGAGATATCCAATATCCCCAAAGATATACAGTCTAGAGCCTCATTGGTCACAGATTTTGCACTTGCAAATATGCCTATTTTGCTAAAAGTATTTGTAATCCCCAAATCAATACCGAAGGCACTCCTGTGGTCATCTGTGAACACACACAGAACAACAAAAACTTATAGTCACCCAGGATGCACCGCCTTTCCATCTAAGATGGCACGAGGCAACGTTCTACTCTCATATTGTAAACAATGTCCTTTGTGCAGTCAATTCATTGCCACTTTTCCAAAAACCCCCATATTTTTATGCTTTTTGCTGGTGATTTCACTGTTGAAAATGAGCTGGGCACAGTGACTCACACCTGTAGTCGCAGCACTTTGGGAAGCAGAGGCAGTCGGATCGCCTGAGGTCGGGAGTTTGAGACCAGCCCAAGCAACATGCAGAAACCTCGTCTCTACTAAAAATACAAAATCAGCCGGGTGTGGTGGCACATGCCTGTGATCCCAGCTACTCGGGAGGCTAAGGCAGGAGAATGGCTTGAACTTGGGAGGCGGAGGTTGTGGTGAGCTGAGATTGTACCATTGCACTCCAGCCTGGGCAACAAGAGTGAAACTCTATCTCAAAAAAAAATGACCCCTAAGCACAGTGCTGAAGTGCTGTGTGGTGCCTCTAAGTGCAGGATGGCTGTGATGTGCCTTAGGGAGAAAACACCCATGTTAGAGAAATTTCTTTCAGGCAAGAGTTAGAGTAATACTAGCCCGCAGTTCAATGTTAGTGAACAAATAATATAAACTCAGTAAGGTGTTCAATCAGAAACACATAAAATAAATTTATGTATTGGTCAGTTGATGAAAATGTTGTGATCAGAGGCTTGCAGGAACAAAACCCCACATTTCCCCTAAGAGATTAATTCAGTATTCACTAATTCAGTGTTCAGGGTGACATGATAATACATAGCCACTGTAAATAATGAGAATCAACTGTATATACAAAAAAAGATCCATGCTACTATGTGTGTAATACGAAATAATTGAAAACAATTTTTAAATCTTACAGGACATTTAAATTATGAGTCATCTATACAATAAAGTTAGATGCAAGCATGAAAATTAAGTTTTTAGAGGATTTGAAAATTATTACTACGTAATGGCAGATGGAAGAAGAGGAGCAGGGTATTAAGCCATGTAAATTTTATGATTCAGCACTGACAAAACTGGGATCTGTCTCTAGACACATATACACACATACACACACTCACACACATATGTCATACATTTGAAGCACAGGTTGGAAGAAATGATAAGTGGTGATCTTCTTTGAATAGTGTGCTTATGGATGTTTTGAAGTTTCTTCCTTATAATCTTTAATATTATTAAATTAATTATGCTATGCATATTTTTACATTATAATCATAAATTGTTCAAACAGTTTCATTGTTTGATAGTCACACTTTGTTTATAAATGGGCCTAGCCCTTTTGGAATATCCTATGATTACATACATCAAGGACCATAAAAATTTTCATAATTGTTGACCTTGTGATTTCTATTTTAAGAAAATACATTTTTACAATATTAAATGCATAAAGATATTGATTATACTGTATTTTATTCAAGAAACATATCTGAACCAAATTTGTGTACAACCATAGTGGTATGATATCAAGAATACTGCAACATCAATGTGATGGATATTATGTAGCTATTATGTACCATGTATTTAAGAAATGGTTAATAAGCACTTACCACGGATTAAGGATATAACGGAGAGCTAAAAATGACACATTAAAGAACTTCCATTTCAGTGAAGAAACAGATATTAATCAAAGAATCACGCACAAAACAGTAAAAACGCAACTCTGATCATTGCTAAAAAGAAAATAGTAACAGTCCTTTCATGATTAAAAAGGGAATACTGACCAAATAAGGGAGTCAGGGTGTTCAGATAATTCCCAGAGAGACAAATGAGTCAGCAGACATTTGTTGTTTATTATGACTCTGAAGATAGATGGATGAAAGATACATAAATAAAATAATGCAAAATAATACTTGTACTACAATTACAATATGTAAATATACACATGTAGACAGAGATGAAAAATAACTTGCAAAAAAAAAAAACTAGAAATAAACCTATTAAGATGGTAGGATAGTGGTGATTTTGTTTTGCTAAAATGATTTGTAATGTTCTTTATCAATATTTTAAATACAGCCATTTCTTAGATATTTTACTTGACCCAATTATATTTTTATATATTCAAAATTACAAATTTACATTCAAAGTAATATTTTATAAAGTCAAACATGCTTTATGATATAATTGTTTAAATATAAATATTGTTTTTAGAGATTCAAATTAATGCATGTTTACTATTAGGGAAATTGTTTAGGGTTAAAATACTCTTATGCCTTACCCAAGTCTCAAATGTTCATTTTTTGTGTTTTTTTTTTCTAACTTCTCTTCTACTCACAGTTTTGTTTGCTTTATGCATTGAAGTTAAAGATTGAAAATGCCTCAACACCATGACAAAGTTAAACCTGTTTCTGTTCACTGTTTCTCCATTAAAAAGATCAGTTGATTTTAATAACTGGAGAATAGGTAGACATCAACACCACACTGCTGGTGAGATTGTCATAGGTCGATATGGTCAACACCTTGCCTAGAGCGTGCATTTTGTGGTCTGTGTCCAATAGGGGAGGAAGATATGTCATCTCTGTTGTTCACCATTTAATCCACAGTTTTAGAGAAGTACCTGGTGTCTAGGATGTGATCAATAAACATCTGTTGAATGAATAAGTGATTAAATAAATAAAACTAATTTTTATTGAGGACATCTTTTGTTGTGCTTGAATGCAGTGTTCCACAGTTAAACAGACAGTTTTTTAAAAAACAAACAAAAAAGTCCAAGTATCAGTAATCTAAGCTAGTGCAGGCTATGAATGAAATAATTTTAAAGTAGGAAAGAAAACAGATGAACAAAAATAATGACAATAGTGAAATAAAAACATTTAATATGAAATCCACAAAGTAAAAAGAAACAGATGGAATTAATTTTAGCAATATCTTTTACTGATACCATTATATCCAAAATACTATTATTTCAACATGTAAACAATATTAAATAATTCTTAGGGAGCTCTTTTACCTTATTTTTTGTTTTGAATGAAGTCTTCAAAATCTGGTATGTGTGTGATCCTGAAGCTATCTCCGTTCCATCTAGCCACCTTTCTATTGCCATGTGTGGCTGTAGGTCCCCTATAGGATAGCACAGCTCTATGCAAACATTTTATTTCAGATATCAGGACCCAGAGCCAAAGAGGCTCAGGACTGGCCCATGGCCAGGCCCCATGGAGATTGTTCTAATCAGAGACCACAGCTCTGAGTTCTTACGCCTTCAGTTGACAGTTTTCACATATCTAGGGACTGTGTGGAGTCAGGAGCACTAGTGTGCGCTCCTTGACTGTCCTGCTGGGTTCCAGACTTGCGATTCTCTCTTACAGGAGTGCAACCTTGGACAAGTTATTTGCTACACGTTGGACTCAGTTTTCTCATAGTGAACCAAATCAAGCTATCCTATGAAGGAAAAAAAAACCGAGATAACCAACATTATTTGTTGGTTACCAACTATTTGTTGAATATGGGCAACATGCTATGGGATAAATTGTGTCCCCTGAAAAGATTCGGTGAAGTCCTAACCCCTAGTGTCTCAGAGTTAAAGGCCATATTTGAAAACAGAGTTTGATGCAGATATAATTCGTCAAGATGAAGTCAAACTGAGGTTGGGTGGACCCCTCATGCAATATGAATGATGTCCTTATTGGAAGAGAAGAGAATCAGAGACAGCCACACAGTGAGAACATCATGTAATGATGGAGATCGCTATTGGAGCAAAGCCACTGCAAGGTACAGGACATTCAAGATTGCCAGCTACCATCAGGAGCTAGGAGGAAACAAAGAAGGATGATATGGACTCTTGGAGAGTGCATGGCCCTGCTGACACCTTGATTTCAGACTTGTATTCTCCAAAACTGTAGAGAATACATTTTCTTCTGGGTGCTTGTATGAAGCCTCCCAGTTTGTGGTACTTTTTTTTTTGTAGCAGGCTTAGGAAACTGACACACCCATAAATAAGGTCACCAGGTAAAGTAGAAAATTCCACCATAAATGTGAATTGCAGACTAAAAAAACCTCAAAATTCTTTAGCTTGTATAAATATGCCCCATGAAGTATTTAGGACATACTACTTAATTGGTGTCCTTTATTCTCATTTGCTAAATCTAGCTATCCTACTCCATAAATCACTTTGCATGGTATCAGCCACAGCTTTCAAAAATGTTACCTATTGTTAGGATATCATTATAGCTTCACTGGAAGAGGCAATATAGGGATATATGTGTGTTGTGCATGAATAAATATATACCATCCGCAGACATCCTAATTTTTTAGATGTTCACAAATGAGTGTGCTAATATTCATTTTAGCACTGACTGAAATCAGAGCAAAACCAAAATTTGACAAATAAAAATGAAATGGAATGGCTGCACGATGAAGGCCCATGGAAAAGCTCTCTGATTTCACAAGGCTCAGAACATTCCAGTTTCACCACAACGGGGCTGCTACACGTGCATGCCTGAATGCAGGGTGGGAGCTGCAGGTCTGGGCAGGCCCGCTGCCTGGAAATTCACTCTATCCCAGCAGCCTGTTCCCTGCATAACTGCCAGTGTGTGCTGTTCCCAAAAGCGCCAGTGGGCTCCTCCTGCTGAAGACACAGAATTACTGTGACCAACTCTGAGTCAAGCAGATGTTGTCGACATCTAGGCGATGCGCCCATCATTCTTTCAGTGGCTTGAGGGGGGCCTGTTTCCTTTTCCGCCCCCTCCTTCTCCATCACTTCCTGCCCCGAGCGGTGGGCTTCCTGCCATTCATCCAGGAGATCCCTGTTCTTCCCAAAAGACTGTGCTGAGGCCTTCAGGCTAACGTGATCTGAGCAGGCAAAGATAAACTGGGCTGAATATTTAATGATCCTGCTTGTTGGGAAGAGCAGTTTCACGGCATGCTAAGTTCAGGAAGTTAAGGAAAAACAGAGAAAAACCAAAACATGGATGTTTCTGGGGGGTGTGTGTGTGTGTGTTTGTGTGTGTGTAGGAGGAGGGTTATACATAACTATTTTATTTTATATGTGCAAAGTTCTTACTGGGACTTGATAAATCGTATGATTAATTGATACTTACTCAACCCCATTGAAATTTACTGAGAACATACTATCCACTCATGATGTCAATGCTGGCAATCCAGTGGTAAACAAGAAAGACAAGCCTCTGCCTTTTGTGGAGTTTACCTGCCAATGAGAGAAGATCGTTTACAAATAAGCAAAGAAATAAACACCGTAAGTGTTCTTTGTAATAATTACTGGGGAGGAAATAACTAGGATCCAGAGACTAATGGGAATAGAAGATCTACTTTAGTAAAGTGTCTCTGAGGTGGAGGCTTTAGCAAGAGACCCACATAACCAAGGGAAGCCAATGAAAGTCAAAAGGAGACTTTTCAGAAGGGAATAGGCTGGTATCCAGCAGTTCTCAGGAACCTCATTCTAGAAGCCTCTGGAAGAGCTGGAGTTTTGTAACAGAAGATAATTAGCTCCAAGGTATCCATTGCATGCAATGAAGAAAATTATGTCTTCTGCATCTAGAATTCTAGAAGAATTCTAATTATTGGATGAATTTCTCTTTTCTGCATTGAGAATGGTTCTAGTTATGTTCCATCCTTGGAAGCGTTGGTGAAATTCATCATTCAAATCATGTTCTTTGTTCAGTGGTTCAAATAAGGGGCTCCAGTTGAGAAAGTGTCTCAAGTTCAGAGATTATGACAAGAATCCAGGTGATGAGGGCCTAGTCAATGGTGGAGAGAAGAAGAAAGCTGGAAATAAAAATGCGTGTGATTTTAAATACTCCACCTGGTCCTCAGCTTCTTCATCTACAAAAGGATATCGTAACACCTCCCTTGGGAAGGTTTTTAGGTTTAAGACACAACACATGCCAAATTGTTCTAATCGATGCCTAAGAGTAGTTGGCATGAAATAAATGTGCATTACTCTTCCCTTCTTCTTTTTTCTTCTTTTTGCGCATGATTTACTTAACCCAAATCAGAATAAGGTACATCAATCTAGCAGGCAACTGACTGCAGAAACCTTATATTCTTAGGTTTTCAGAGGGTTTCGAATTATCTTGTGACCCATAAAGTCATTTGAAGACAAGACATGAAACACACACACACACACCCCACTAGATCTCTTTATAGATCACAATATTATTCCCAGTAACAATCATGCTGTTCCCTCTATTCTGAACATGAAATCCACAATCTATGTTAATTTATCCATGGAGAGGGATGGGGGTGGAGTAACTGTGGCCAGAGATTTTGGATTTCAGGATCCTGTTCATACCTCTACCTCCCACCTCTCACACACATCTCCGAGCCTCCGTTTATGACCCTAGCATCGCCATAGAGTGTTCCAATGGCCAAAATTTGCTGGAACCACTTGGTAAACTTCTGTTATTTTCCAAATGCACCATAACCCAGAGTTATGCACTCTTACATACACTCAGATGGACATGAGCATTCACACTAGAAAATTCATTTGCAACTAACTGCTTTACACTGCTCTCACACTGAATTAGAATTATCTGAATCCCTCGCTTGACCATTACTTGACTCTAAGCTTTGGAGGATTGAGCCTTGTTTATTTTGCTCTGCTTTGTACTGCAGTCTGGCAACAGCTATTTGTTGAATAAATAAATAAAACTGAAAGGTAAACAAGAAAACAAAACCATACTTGTATGGCCAATATGAACTCACAAAAAGATCCCCAACTCACATGCCTTCCAGATCACACTCAGAGGCACATTCACATGCCAGCCATGCGTGTGAGTCATGCATGTGCCCCGGCTCATGTTTGGACTGTCTCTCAGGTTGCTCCTCTCATCTCTCAGCACACCTATGTCTCTGCATATTTTTGTTAGAGTATTCCAGGCACCTGGCTGGTTTACATTGTGGCTTCCCAGACGGGAGCAGATAGAAGAGACCACATGAGAGCTTTCAGCATCCTCTGTTCTTCAAAGCTTGCTGCTCATATTCCCAGACCAGGTGGTCAGCAGGGTCGAATGTGGTTCATGGGCCTGACTCTGAGGTCTCTTTTTTATGAGTTCAAACCCAACATTGACCACCAGGGAAGACTTAATCTATTTAATATATACCCTTCTCTGGGGTCCCAGATGGTGATGAGGCCAAAGCAAAGGTATCAAACCATGTGTGGTCTTTAAATAGCCCTTGATGTTTGTCACAGGAGTTGAGCCTGGGGCCTGGACCCATTCCAGTTGGTAATTGATAATTCCAACTGGTAATTACGTGCTCTGGGTAGTTTCGGTTGGCATCTGCACATCCTGTTCTCAAATGGCGAGAGGTGTTCCTGGGTTTCAAGCCAGAGGTGGCTCCATTTCAAGCCCCATAAAGTTTCTAAATACCTTTGGAATGCTGCAGGATAAAAGATACTGTCCTCATTAAACACATGGGCTTCTCAAAAGAAAACCCATTACTCTCTGATGATGACAGTTTTTCCGGGTCCTTATGTTCCTTGTTAAAGGAAAATGTCAATTAATAAAGAAGACACACATAACTCTTTCCAAGAATTAACTAATTATGCCAACCAATGTCCTAAGGAGAGAGACAAGTGATTTGCTTACAAATAATTATATCCTTCAGAATATAGAGTTGTTCTAGATAGTCTTGATGCTTTTCTGTCTTTTTGATTTTTCACTTTTGCTATATAATTAATAAACACCCTTAGATTGAGGTCTGCTCATTTCTCTCCCTATAGCTTATCCCTCCATTTAAGAAGATGTAGGTGGCCAGGCGCAGTGGCTCATGCCTCTAATCCCAGCACTTTGGGACCCCGAGGCAGGTGAATCACCTGAGGTTGGGAGTTCTAGACCAGCCTGACCAACATGGAGAGACCCCGTCTCTACTAAAAATACAAAAAATTAGCTGGGCGTGGTGGTGCATCCCTATAATCCCAGCTACTCAGGAGGCTGAGGCAGGAGAATTGCTTGAACCTGGGAGGTGGAGGTTGTGGTGTGCTGAGATTGTGCCATTGCACTCCAGCCTGGACAACAAGAGTGAAACTCTGTCAAAAAAAATGTAGGCTTGTTTCTAGTTTAGATTTCTATTCTGTTCTTGTTTAGAATAGACGTTGGCCAGAGATAAAATTGTGCTCTTCCTCTTCCTATTCTATCAAAGGAATTCCAAAACCAAATTCAGCTAAAAACCTAACGTGTTAATCATGGAGGTGACCACTTTCAAAACTCATGTGGAACAGCCTTAGATTGTAATGGCCACCCTTACAGATGTATCTATTTCCTGAGAATGTATCACACTTGTAAACATGTCTGGAAAGAACACATACTCCTATGACCTATGTGTTTAGTTCTTTATTGCTGTGTGACAAATTACTGCAAAACAAGGATCTATAAAATAACAGCATTTTATTCTCAATTTGTTGGTTAACTGGGCTCAGCTGGGTGGTTCTTATGCTGGTCTCTTTCAGGGTCAGAGAGATCAAGTGTTTGCAGCAAATGGTGACTGGGAGTGGAATCATCTGAAGACAGAGACACTGTGATGGCTCTCATATTCTTCATGCCATCTCGGGACTATTTCTTTCTATGTGGCTTTTCCAGATGAGTAGCTAGACTTCTTGTAGGGTGACTCAGGGCTCCCAAGAGTGAACATTTCATGAAGTAAGAAGCAAAAGTGACAGTCCTCTTAAAGGTTGGGCCTGGAATCAACATTATATTACTTCCTCTGCATCCTATAGCTTAACATGAGTGCCAGGCCAGCTCAGAATTCATTTGGAAGTGATCACACAAGTGTGTGAAAACCAGGAGATGGTTCACTGGGGGTCACCCTTGCAGAACAGCCATTATTGTCTTTTTTGTCAACCCCCACCAAAAACAACTCATCCCATATTTGACCACAGATTCATCAAACCCTGCTCACTCAACGCAGATCTAGTGCTGCTTCTTTTCTGGTCTGTCCTCTCCTCAATTTTGGTTCATATTTTAAGTTTTCATTTTCTGCTTTCCCTTCACAGCATCAACATTGACCATTTCCCCAGTTTTCAACTTCACTGAAAGCTCATAACGACTTCCACACTATTAACTTGAAATCTGATAGGAATTTGATCCAAATCCAAGTCAAATATTATTAAGTGAATTAACAAAATTGAGAAATGGTATAAGTAATATGATTATCTTTATTTAAAAGTATATAAATAAGTATGTATATGAGTACAGAGAACATATGAATTCACTAAATATATGGATTCACTAAAAATGTCAGCAGAGAGTTCCTCTAGGGAAAGTTTGGACTCTGGGAAAGGGGTAACAGATAACTTTATATTTTATCATCCTCTAGCTGTTAAAAAAAGATTTTCAATTAGTTTGTGGTTCTTTTATAATAAAAACTAATTTAAAAACATAACCCAAATTTAGGAAACATTTGCTGTACTTAGACCATGAATGAGGCCTCATTCTTGGGTTAGTGTTTTTATAAGTACTAATATATTTTTTGCAAATAACCCCACAGCTAATTTGATGTACTCAAAGATGTACACCAGGACCCATGCACACATTCATGAACACACGCTGCATGCACCACACACCCATAATTAAGCATTAAGTAGAAGTGTGCAGCATCCATCAAGTAATGGGCAAACCCTGCACAATGTTTATCAAATCCAAACTGGTACTGAAAAGTTAGTATTCTCAATTTTAAAACCAAAACAGCATGACTAAGCTCTTCTTTTCTCCCTTCCTTTTTTTGTGCTGAGTATTGAGAAGCATCCTCTGGGATAGTCACCCCAGAGTCTGGCTCACTTAGCTAGATACGCAGTAGCTGAGAGCAGCCCAGCTAGGAACCACCTTGAGTGTTCAAGTGTCTCTCACCCATTGGTTGCCTATCTCCCAGAATGCCTGTCTCTACAAGGGGGCAGGATGCAGCCAATGGGCCATTCTGAGAACACGCTCTTTCTTGAAATGGCAATGTAATGTGCAGGAGGGTTTCAGAGCTGATCAATGACTGCACAGTGCCGTCAGGATGTACAGGATGTACAGTTATTTGACTCAGCTCAATAAATCTAAACTCTCTGGAGCAGGGAAAAGATCCCTACATTTTAAAAATGCTTGTTTAAAGAACCCTGTAGAGATTCTATGTCCTCTGCCCCAGCTCATTCCCCAAATGTACCACCATCATGCTATTGCTAACACTCACACGAGTAGGATAGATTGTGAGTGGAAACATATTGGCATATTGAAAAGCCCATTGATCTGTAGCCCTCACTGAACCTAACATTCAGTCTGACAAGAGCTCTGAGTACTTCTAAGCACGTGCTTTTTATCTGCTTGCTAGGAGCCCGATTATTAGTCCTGACACTTGCACCAGTAGAGGCAGAAGGGGTGTTAGAGAGCATCTATCCAGTGGTTTTCTGAGATGATCCCCAGCGACCCATTCCCAAACAAAAGCCTCTGTGACCACAGCAGTGGGTGAGAAGTTATCTCTAAATAGGAGAGATGGTGGCAGGCAGGATAAACAAGACATTTTGTAGGAGCTAAACACTTCACATGCGCCATTCTATTTCTCATTGCAACAGTCACATGGGGTCAGTTCTATGAATGGTCTCATTTTCAGAAGAAGAAACTAAGGCTCTAAGATGCTGAAAAAGTTTGAGGCTAGGAATAAAGCGTGAGACTTTATGTAAAACAACCATAAAAACTCCACTTGTAGGCATTCCCACACATAATTTTGTTTGAACAAGATTCTACAGCCAAAATCGGTTAAGTTTAAGAACCTCTGAACTAGTCTATGCATCTATTCTTTCTATTTTAGAGATGAAAGTTCTGATGCTTAGACGAAGAATAAAAGAACTTCTCAAGTCAACTCAAGGCCACTAAGCAATAGAGAGAGAAATTGGAGTTAGAATGCCTACAAGTAATAATCATAGTGGCAGCTAGTATTTGTTGATGGCATATTACGTGTCAGGTACTATGATTCTCAAATATGAGTTCATTTAACCCTCAGAAGAACCATATGAAGTGGATTCTCTTTGAGTCCCCTTATCTCAGATGGGGAAACAGAGACATAGAGACTCTGTCACTCGCCTAAAGTCACAGAGCTACTGAGCAGTGGAGCCAGTTTCAAATTGAGGCTGTCTTGGGCGAGGGCCCAGGCTCATGACCAGGAGGCAATCCTGCCTCTGCTGAGTCAGCCCTTGAGGATAGAACTCAAGCTCCACAGATGAGTGCAGTGCCAGGTACAAAGTAGGTGTTCAGGAAACACCAGTGGAATTCAATGGACTTTATATTCTAGATGGTCTTCAGAGAACACTGAAATCTATGCATTCTCCTGTCATCAGCTGACCCTGTCTGCCTTGAATGTATCCCATCAGTGACCATAGACAGTTGCATAACCAGGTGTCAAGGGCTATGCCTTCTCCAAGTTCCCCCTCCCATCTCCCTCTGAGCTGGGCTTGCTGCTTGTGACAGCAGGAGTTTCACTGACAAGCCCCTACACAGGGTTGAGGGGTGGAGAGGGCTCTGTGTCTGGGTGGCCACATGAACTTCTGCAGAATCTCCAAAAGCTCTTGTACCCCACCTCCCATAGCCCTCACCTGTTGTCCATGTCACAAGTACCATCCTCAAGTCTAGAAGTGCTGAGCGGCATGAGCCCTTCCTGCTGTACCGATGCCATGCAGGGTGGGCCCGGCAGAATTTTGAAGTTGGTAGTGGATCTCAGTGGGTAAGGACTTGGTGTACAAAGTCAAATGAACATGCGTTTTCTTACTTTAGTCTTACTTTTTTACTTTTGGATAGATGGTTTGTAATTCTAGAGGTTCACGATGACGTAAAGAATGAGACTCTTTCCATCTCGTTTCACAAATCTGGGTTTAAATGTCAGCTTTGCAAGCATCTGCCCTTGTTTTGCTGCTTCAGGCCTCCATTTCCTCATCTGCAAAATGAAGATAATATAGCAATTACCTTGGAGGCTGGCAGTGAGTATTAAATAAGAGGAGGCCTTGATTTTGGCACAGTTCTGGAGCATTGGGGAATGCTTAATAAATGTTAGCACCTCTTAATAACTCTCTAGTATATCTCTTCGTGTGTGTGTTTCTTGCTGTAAGATCAGCTAGGACACAGAACCCTCCACAGGCCTAAATTTATACATGTTGAATCTTATCTCCATGCAGCCATCTAGAAATACATTGTCATCTGGCGGACACATTTAATGTTGCACTCAATGTGTCTGTGTGTGCGTGTTTGCACAATTGTTAAGTGCATATAACAAAGAGGTGAGTGCACTTTTCCTTCAAGAAACTCAAATTGTTTGTAAAACCTTTAATAGAGATTAAATAGCTGATAATCAGCTTTTACTGTGCTGTTGACTCTTTCAACATTTGTCTTAGTGATCTTCTCTGAAACGATGTGTACATATTGTAGGATTCACTTCTTTGGCCGACCATGGAAAAATTCTCCCCGTGCTTTAGTATCTTCCAGGGTAAAAAGGATGAGGCAGGAGCAGTTGGCTATAAGTCCCTCTCTTTGTCCCCCCAGCCAAGTCTCTCTTAAATGTCACTTACCAAATAGCGGCAGGACACTCTGCTGTCTTTATTTGTGGCCACTCCAGTTTTCTTTTTTCTTTTCTTTTTTTTCAAGACAGAGTTTCGCTCTGCCATCCAGGCTGGAGTGCAATGGTGTGATCTCAGTTCACAGCAACTTCTGCCTCCCAGGTTCAAGCAATTCTCCTGCCTCAGCCTCCTGAGTAGCTAGGATTACAGGTGTGTGCCACCACACCCAGCTAAATTTTGTATTTTTAGTAGAGATGGGATTTCACTATGTTGGTCAGGTTGGTCTTGAACTCCTGACCTCATGATCTGCCCACCTCTGCCTTCCATAGTGCTGGGATTACAGGTGTGAGCCACCGCCTGGCCACCGCTTCACATTTATATTGCTGGCCTGAGAAATAGAGGTAGTTGGGAAGTAGCTTGCACCAATTCAAATAGCATGGATAATACCAGGTTCAACATCTGCTACCTTTGGGATCTGGGGTGAATGATTCAACCTCACGAACTAATACTACTGGCAGCTAGTATTTGTTGAGAGCATATTATGTGTCAGGTGTTATGATTCTCAAATATGAGTTCACCTAACCCTCAGAACAACCATAAGAAGTGGGTTCTCTTTGAGTCCCCTTATCTCAGATGGGGAAACAGAGACATAAAGATTCCATCACTTGCCTAAAGTCACAGAGCTACTGAGCAGTGGAGCCAGTTTCAAATTCAAATATTTCTCATCCTTAAAATCAGAATAAGAGTAGACCCCTTCACGGGGCTCAGGTTTGTGTTAAGACAATATGAGCCTGTGTATTTGGTAATTTTTCCTTCCCTTAGACCAGTGATTCTCAAAGTGTGCTTTCCAGACCACCACCAGCAGCAGCAGCTGGAAACTTGTTAGAAATGCAGATTGTCAGCCTCACCCCAGAGCCACAGAATTAGAAACTATGCAGGAGGGGCCCAGCAATCTGAGTTTTAACATACCCTTCAGCGATTCTGATAGACCTCAAATTGGAGAATCATTTCCTGAGAGGGTTGTCACTTTGCACCTCATACAGGAAGTCCTGCTTGAAGGAAACGTCTTTTCCATGCCTCCAAGTCTTGCTCAACTCATGGATTTTCCCATGGAACATGTCCCTTGCCCTTTTGTACTCCTTCTCTTCACTGCCAACTCCCACGCAAATTTCAGATATTTATTCAGAAGTCACTTTCTCCAGGAAGCATTGCCTGCACCACTGTGGCTGGTGCCAACGTTCCTGAAGTCTCCGTTATTTCTCTTCTGCATCTACCAAATGCGATAGGGCTGCAGACTAAGTTATCCATTTCCCTAACCAAACCATAAGATTCCAACAGGCGGGGCTCATGTTAATTTTGTCCCCAGTTATGAGCAGGTGATCAGTAAATCAAGAGACAACTTTTTTTTTTTTTTTTTTTTTTTTTTTTTTGAGACGGAGTCTTGCTCTGTTGCCTAGGCTGGAGTCTTATGGTGTGATCTTGGCTCACTGCAACCTCTGCCTCCTGGGTTCAAGCGGTTCTCCTGCCTCAGCCTCCAGAGTAGCTGGGACTACAGGTGCACGCCACCACGCCCAGCTAACTTTTGTATTTTTAGTAGAGACAGGATTTCACCATGTTGGCTAGGCTGGTCTCCGTCTCTTGACCTTGAGATCCACCTGCCTCGGCCTCCCAAAGTTCTGGGATTACAGGCGTGAGCCACCAAGCCTGGCCAAGGCAACAGTTTCAAACACCCAGCCCTAAGGAGACAGCTTCTTGGCCTCCCGACTGCCTTTCTTCATCAAATCTTTTCAAACATCTCAGCACACACACACTTTTGCCCTTCTCTGACCTCCGTGCTGCATAGGATCTGACCCAGGGAAGTAGTCTCTGAGCAGTAATGACAAACCATCTCTAACAGGCATGAGATCCTTTTGATTTTTTGAAGCCTGTATCCCAACCCATGTTAGAAATATCAGAAAATCAGAACAAATTTGTGATTTAAAAAATTTCTCTATTAGTTTTCTCTTAGCATCTGGCAAATAGATGATTGGAAAAATAATGATGGGACAAGATAGTGTCTAAAAGTCCAGCAAACTTTGTTATACACGGTAAAGGGAATCAGATTGCAAGTGAAGACATAGTTATATTGGGGAAAATTAGGAGAAAATTAAAAATCCCCTCTATATATAACCAAAACTGGGAGGGATAAAAATAAAGGGTAGATATAAGAAAATGTAACGCTGGGTGAGTTCTTCGAATTAACACAAAAAACATTTACTGAATTCATATTAGAAGTTGGGAAACAATTGATTAAATGACTGAAAGTCATGGAAGAGATGCTATGTACAAACCACTGTGTGCTAACATCCGGGACCTGTCCTCACGGATGGCATAGTTTAGGGAAGGAATGACACATAACAAGTGATCTTAATAAGAGTTCACATCTGCACCGGCGATTATGAGCCGGTGGAGCAGAGAATCAGTCTGGGAAGGCTTCCCGGAAGAGGAAAAACATTCTGTAGAGGGTTAACCGTGAGGACAAAGGTGGGAGACATGTCACATCCAGATGAGAAAGCTGTTCTTCGTAGGATAGTCCCCAGGCCTGAGCCGCTCTGTGAGATGGTGAGAGATTGAATGAGCACTGCAGGGGAGGTCTTGGCTCTAGAAGGGCAGATCTGAGAGGGGGCCCCAAGTTCTCCTTCCACTCACCACTCCCCGCTCATGTTGGGAAGAGAGCTCCTTCCTGTTGCAGGTTTAGGCCAGTGACTCTCAAGCTTGAGTGTCTGTCAGAATCTCTGGGGGTTGTGGTGGTGGTGTTAAAATGCAGATTGCTAGGCCCTCCCCCTAAAGTCTCTGATTCACTGTATCTGGGGTGAGGCCTGGGGATTTCATGTTCAGCAAGTTGTCAGGGGATGCTGCCAGCCCAGGGAACCCCACTTGGAGATCGGCTGGCCTTGCTATTCCCCAGAGACATCAAGTCCCAGCTGAGAGTGTTAGAGCAAGGATAAGATTGTAAAACACAGCCCGTTGCTCACCAAATCCCTGGCACAGGCCTTGTGCACACTCTGAAAGTGTGTCTAAACCACACAGTCCCACTCCTGCCTGCCAAAGTCAGGTATCCTACAGCAAGGTCAGGGGTGGGGGGTCCCCACCCAACACTCTGCAGAGCTTCACAGCCCCAAGAACTCACCCACAGAAAGATCGTTCCAGGCCTTAAAAGGTACATCTAGATACCTAGGTCTTGGCACCTGTTGAAAGGAATCCTGCCTGTGTTAATGATTCCACCCCAGTGAGTGACTCCAAGGGGAATCGTGGTGGCTAATTATGAAGCCTCCTCGCCCGCAACCAGATTCCAGATTGGGAAGCCCTGGGTTCTAACTGTGCCATTAACTCTGATTAGGCGTGTGTGGTCTTTTATTCTTGTTGCTGCTGACATCCTAATCTGAGTTTCTTCAACTTTGAAGTGGGGATGAGGTCGCTTTATTGTTTCAGGAACGGATACACGGTTGCTGGTTATTAAATGCTAATTAGTACATAATAAGTGCAATTAGAGGGTCGGAGCGGACTGCTAAACCCCGCCCAGCAGTGAAGCTGGCCATTCCGAGCAAAACCAGTTCTCCCAGCTCAAGAGAGAATAATTGGGAAGTAAAACAAGTCTTGAAGAGCTTGTTTGTTGCTGAGGCCAAGTTCCAGCTGTTTAGAGTTTACAGCTTTCTACATTTTATATTTGCTTTATTTCTTATTTTTTCCTCCTCCCCAAAGACATTGACTGGAACACCTTGGGATATAGCTTGCAAGATACACCCTGAGCCCACTTGAAGAGGAGGACCCAGCTTGGGAGGCGAATCAGCTGCCTGCTTAGCTGGTGGCTGGTTTTGCTGTTGCAATAAAAACCCTAAGGCCTGGTGGCATGCCTTGCTTCAACCACCCTGGGATCTCGGTTCTGAGGTCTCTGAGGTCTCCAAGGTTTCCTTGACTTCCCCTAATAGGCACGAGAAGGCTTCTGCGACTGGGTGTGGTGGCTCACACCTGTAATCCCAGCCAGGGTGGGAGGATCACTTGAGGCCAGGAGTTCGGGACCAGCCTGGGCAATATAAAGAGACCCTGTCCCTACAAAAAACTAAAAAATTAAAAAGTTGTCCCAGTGTGGTTACAAGCCCGTGTAGTCCCAGCTACTGGGGAAGCTGAGGTGGGAGGATCACTTGAGCCTAGGAGTTCAAGGCTGCAGTGAATTAGGACTGTACCACTGCACTCCAGTCAGGGCATCAGAGCCTGCCTCTAAACAAAGGGCTTCTGCCACTCCAGGCTTGATGACTGCATCTCAGGCAGGCAAAGAAGAAGGAACAGACGGCCTGAACCTATCCCACCTCTTCTAGGAAAGTGAGTGTGTTCCTAACAGCACATGCCCTCTCCCAACAGAGTTTCCCTTAAACTTCACTGACAATCCTGTGGCATGGTTACCCCGGCTGCAAAGGGTTCTGGGAGAGTGAGCATTTCCCAGGGCAGTGAGCACCTGGCTGTTCTGGACAAAATCACAGTCTGAGCAGAGAAAGGAGAGAATGAATTTGAACTAAGCGGCTCCCCATATCCATCCAACAGCTGAGCTCAGAGGCAGGCAGCACTAGGGTGGAAAGCTCTGCAGCCCACAAGTTGCTCAACTCGGGTTCTCTAAATTTCCAGCTTCCTTATTTGTATAATTATAGAAATAATCCACCCATACCCCTTCCAGGGGCATCTGTGAGGCTTAAGTGATGTCACGTATAAAAGCCCTCCATACAGTGTCCAGAACACAGTGTGTGTTCTGCAAAGAGTAGCTATTGGAGTTAGTGCTGGGAGTCACAACCTTCCCCTTGATTCCACCAGCCCTGCTGGGCCCCTCAGTGCTTTGCTCTGCCATTTCCCAGAGCCCTGCTGGAAGACCAGGAAGAGTGCCTGAAGCCGCTGTTGTTGTTTGAGCACAGGCCTTCCTGCAAGCTGGACTTTGTTCATCCCTGCGGACAGCGTATCCAGAAAGCACAGACACTGTAACCACATCGTGGTTTGACCTTTAAGCTCTGGGAGCATAAAACCTTCTAGTGTCTTGTTTTTCATGGTCAGAGTCCATGCCACTGGCTCCCCACTCATATGAGTGGGCTGAGGGCCAATCTGCTCTCCCAGAACTGGGAAGGATAGAAACTAATAACTCCCAATTGATATGTAACTTGCCCTAATATTGACCCTGGCCCTGATGACTCCCAATTGATATGTAACTTGCTCTAATATTGACCCTGGCCCTGTGGTTAGTGATTCTCATTGCAGGGTAAATGATTGGACTGTTTTGACTTTTACCCCATTTGACATTTTCACAGCCCCTACCACCGTTTTCAACAACAAAATAAGACATCTTAATTAATTGTATGACACAAGGATGAGCCACGCTGTTGCCCTTTGGTGGATACGGTGGCAAACTGTGCAGTATTTCTTCTGAATCAACTAGAAGGTGTGACTGCCCTTCATTAAATATGACAAAAGTAGAAAGTCCCTCTTTTTCCCATCAGAGATGTATCTACATTAAACCATCCAAGTAAATAATAATAATAATGATGTTATTATTAATATAAATCGAACACTCAAGAAGTGCCTGGTGTGCTAAATATGTTAGATTAAGAACAATCATTTATTCTTAAACAGTTACAGAATTCCAAATATCTGCTAAGCTCTGTCTTATGCACTGCATAAGAGGTTAAAACAACATGGTTCCTGTCCTGTGTGGGGAGGCAGCAGATGATTAGGTCTAGTGTCATTAGGGCTGTGAAGGGAGAATACTAATTACTGTTAATAGTAGTAACATTAGTGTTGTCAAGTCTTAGCTGAAGGACTTCTCCATGCCCGGTGCTTAGGATACATTATGTTTTTAACCGTCATCACTGCTATGACCTCTTCATGTATTAATAGATACTCTTTATGATCCCATTTTTAAAATGTGGCGCCTAAAGTAGAGAGAAAGTGAGTAACTTAAGGTCATACAGCTAGTGAGAATCTGGTGGAATTGCAATCCCTTTCTGGCTGTCTACAGAGTTCACACTCTTAACACCACAGCTGGGCTGCTAAGGGCGAAATCCTAGCTCTGCCTTTTACCTGCTTTGCAACCTTGGGCAAGTTCCTTCAGCTCCCTGGACTTAGTTTCCTAATCTATAAAATGGGTTTGTAATATTACTACAGAGTAGTGATAGAAAATACATGGGTTGGCCGGGCGCGGTGGCTCAAGCCTGTAATCCCAGCACTTTGGGAGGCCGAGACGGGTGGATCACGAGGTCAGGAGATCGAGACCATCCTGGCTAACACGGTGAAACCCCGTCTCTACTAAAAATACAAAAAAATAAGCCGGGCGAGGTGGCGGGCGCCTGTAGTCCCAGCTGCTCGGGAGGCTGAGGCAGGAGAATTGCGCGAACCCGGGAGGCGGAGCTTGCAGTGAGCGGAGATCTGGCCACTGCACTCCAGCCTGGGCGACAGAGCGAGACTCCGTCTCAAAAACAAAACAAAACAAAAAAAAAAAGAAAATACATGGGTTAGCATATGCAAAATGCTGGAGATGATTTACATATGTGAATCCTGTGACCTTACATGCACCCAGCAAACCCAGCACCCTCCAGCTCCACCATGACAACACAGAGGATGGCCCTCTAGCCAAGTTGGAGAAGTCAGCTGCATTGAGGCTTGAAGGGTGAATAAGAATTATCCGGGTAGGAAAAGGAGAACAGCCTCACTGGTAGGGTTTTTATAAAGGTACCAAAGTCAGAGAAGCATGAAGAGTTTAGATGGACCCATTAACACTTGAGAACAACTGGCTGACAATTGTGTAGAAGGAAATGGATACTGCAGATACCATAGAGCTCTGCAGACAAGTTTCAGCCTCTAAAGGCAGTGGGGGAATGTTAAAGAATAGAAAGCAGGGAAATGACTCATTCCCCAGCCCTCAAAGAACAAATGATTCTAAATCCAACCCTGGGACATTTTTGGTTCTTAAGAAATGAGAACCTCACTCTGTTGCCCAGGCTGGAGTGCAGTGGTGCAATCCTAGTTTACTGCAGTCTGGAACTCCTGGACTTATGTGATCCTCCCTCCTCAGACTCCCAGGCAGTTGCGACTACAGGTGTGAACCGCCACAACCTGCTAAGTTAAAAAAAAAATATATAGACACGAGGTCTTAGTATTTTGTCTAGACTGGTCTTAAACTCCCAGGCTTAAGTGATCCTCCCTCCTCAGCCACCCAAAGTGATGGGATTACAGGTGTGAGCCCCCACCCCAGCCTACTTTGGGACCTTAAGTCCTATTGTGGCCCATGCTGAAGAGATGGAAAATTCCTTCTTGTTGACAAAGGAAATACCTTGTCCTCCTCCTTCTCTTCTCCCTTGTCCCTGGGCTAGCCTTAGGAGGCACACTCAGTCCACTGCCTGCTACTTTCCAGCTCTTCCTGCTTCCTTCCACAGGGTTTCCAAGTCCTGAGCAAAGGCCAAGTTGGGGCTGCAGGGAAGGTAGTAAGCTTCATAGTTACCTTCTAATCTGTGGATGAGTACTGTAGACTTCATGGGCATAGTTCATGCTTAGTGTATCCTGGTCTTGAAATGATCCTTGGTTTTTAAACTCCCTGAGCTCTGAGGTCTGTTTGAGTGGGGCCGGGTCAAAATGCAGAGCTTCTACCTACAAAACTGGGAGCTACGGGTTTAACAATCTCCCCACTTTCAACAGAGCCTGCACCCACCAGGACCCAGATCCGCAGGGAAATGGCTCGCATTCGAAGGGCTCTGTCAGCTCCCTGGCCCAACAGGACCTTGCAGTTGTTCTCGGAAAGTGCCCCAGAGGTGGAGAGTGAAAAAATGGAGCTTTTGGTGGGCTCTGGCCCTCCCATCCGCCTGCCCGAGGGAAGAGGGTCGGCCTCCACATTTTCCCAGATCCATGTGGGCTGCTACAAAGGAGCTTTTGAGGATAAACAAATACAGAATTGAGAAAATAAGGAAGGAGCTGGCATCTAAAGAATGTGAATATTTAGAAAATGCTGGGGAGGGAAGACAGAGCAGGCTGTTCTGTTGTAGGTTAGACGCTTGATGGCCTGAAACAGGGGAATCGCCAACAAGAAAAAAAAGGAAGGAAAAAAAAGTCTTAATGGAGACAAAGTTTCTTCAGGGTGGATTGTTTTTCACAGGCAAAAAGGAAGGATGTGAAAGCAAAGGAGATCTAGGGAACAGCACAGAGACCCCACTTTCATCATTCCACATGTTGGTCAATGTGATAGGAAGATTCCACCAGCCATTGTCACAGCATTGCAGAGAGCTTATTTTTAAATTGTTTAATGTTACATTATTTATTATTATTTATTGGTCAAGAGATTCCAGGGAGTTGAAACCATCCGTCTGTCAAGAGGATCAGAGAGGAAGCCCAGAGAACAATAGCAAAACTGCCCAAAATGTAATAGGGAAAACCAAGGGCAAAATCAAGGAAAGGATTGGCTACCGTGTTCTTTCAGCTGTTGCAGAGAATAACAAATGGCCAGGAGCTAATTGTCGAAGCAGTCCATCTGAAGTTAGCAAAGATTTGATCCTTCGTTGAAATGTCCTTGCGCCTTTCTGTGTTTCTTGGTTCAAACATCTCAGTTCATTCATTCATCCATCCATTCATTCAAGACATTGGTTGTACATTTAATAAACACCAATATGCTCTACCTTAGCCAGGTTCTCTTCTACGAACTGTACATGTATTGTTTTATTTATTTTTACACCAATATTCTTTTTAAATTTTTATTTTATTTTATTTGGTTCTGTGGTACATGTGCAGAATGTGCAGGTTTGTTACGTAGGTAAACGTGTGCCATAGTGGTTTGCTGCACCTATCAACCCTCACCTAGGTGTTAAGTCCAGCATGCATTAGCTATTTTTTTCTGATGCTCTCCCTGCCCTCCCCCAACAGGACCCAGTGTGTTGTTTCCCTCTCTGTGTCCATGTGTTCTCATTGTTTAGCTCTCATTTACTTTTCGTTTTTAGTTTTTTGGTTTGTTTGTTTATGTTTTATTTTTTGATTCGGGGTTTCAGTCTTGTTGCCCAGGCTGAAGTGCAGTGCTGCGATCTCAGCTCACTGCAACCTCTGCCTCCCAGGTTCAAGTGATTCTCCTCCCTCAGCCTCCTGAGTAGCTGGGATTACAGGCATCCGCCATGACGTCCCACTTATAAGTGAGAACATGCAGTGTTTAGTTTTCTGTTTTGCATTAGTTTGCTGAGGATTATGGCTTCCAGCTTCATCCGTGTCACTGCAAAGGCTATGATCTCATTCCTTTTTATGGCTGCATAGTATTCCATCGTGTGTATGTGCCACATTTTCTTTATCCAGTCTACCATTGATTGGCATTTGGGTCGATTCTATGTCTTCACTCTTGTGAATAATTATAGCAATATTCTTTACAGGTGCTAGTATTGTCATCATTTCACAGATGAAAAAATTGAGGCATAGACAGTGTGTTAGTTTCCCGCTCTTGCTACAGCAAATTATCACACAGTTGGTGGTTTCAAACAACACAAATTTATTACGGTTCAGTTCTGGAGGTCAGAAGTCCAGCATGGATCTGCCTGGGCTCACAGTGAGGTATCAGCAGGGCTGCGTTCCTTCTGGAGGCTCTAGGGAGAAACGTTTTCTTCCTTTTTCGGGCTTCTGTAAGTCAATCGCATTTCTGGATTCACGACCCTTTCCTCCATCTTCCAAGCTAGCAACAGTGGGTCAAGTTTTCTCATATGGCATCATGACAAGACAGATTTCTTTTCTGCCTTTATTTCCAATTTTAAAGATCCTTATGATTACAATGGCCCCACCCAGATAACCCAGGATAATCTCCCTATTTTAATAGGTCAGCAGAGCAGCAACTTTAATTCAACCTGCAACCCGAATTCCCTCTTGCCAAGTAAGGCAACAAAATCACAGGTCCTGGGCAATAGGATGTGGACATCTTTGGGGGACCATTAGTCTATCTACCACAGACAGCTTCGGTGGCTCACTCAAGGCCAAAGGGCCAGTGAGTGGCAGGCCTTGGATTCCACGGTTGGTATTCTGATTCAGTCTCTGAGTTTTACCTCCTCCCACCTCTTATGTGCCGGGACTCAGCTGGGGGCTGTGGACATGTCAGAAAAATACACTCTCCATCTCTGACCTGGTGGCTTCATATTCCACTGGCGTTTCTGGAGCAGAGTCTCATGAATTCTGGACAAGAAAACTTTGAGGCAGGAAAGGATGAAAACAAATGCTGAGCTGGAGAGTAGGCAGGAAGAAGCACTATTTGGATGGGTAAATTGAGTGAACATTTGGAGGAGCATACAAGGTGGGGATGGGTGGTTATGGAGGTGGGCAAGGCATACTGAACAATAATTAAAGACAATTTGGGCTCACTGGGGACTCTTTCAGGGGCCAGTCCCTTTGCCCCAATTCTGATTGTCTGTTGCCCTCTATAAAGTTCGAGTACCAGCATTCTTAATTTAATGTATTGTGTACATGCTCATGCAGATGCACTTATGTTTGCCCTCCCCTAAGGGTATGTGGCATTGAAGACAGACACACATTCACAAATCCCTGGCTACATCCAGGCCTGAGTGGCTGTGAAGCACAACCCCTTGGTTCTCACTAGCTGGGGCATTTCTTGAGATTCTTCTGGAGACTCAAAGGAAAACTCACATGGAGTTGACCCCCAAAGACAGACTCACATCTTTCGTGATGCCAGGCACCCATCCCTTATCCACACTTTTGGAATTAGAGGAGGTCCTGAATTGGAGCCCAATAGTTGCCAGGTGTTGACTGATGTATATCAATCTTCCTGGGCCTCAGTTTCCGTATATATAAGAATTGGGAGAGTTGTGACATCTTAGCTAGAGTTGTTGCAAGATTAGTTAAGATGAACATGAATGTACTTTGTGACTGGAAGGCATATATGAGAAAGTTTTGTTGTTAAAGCAATAGACAACAAATAATAGGGACTTCCTCAGGTACCTGTGATAGGCACAGCTAAACTACAGAGATGGAACTCTAGAAACAAGAGGCAGTGAATTTTAACAAATCACTCAGAAATCACGAGTTTAAGTGAAATAGGTCTCCTTGGGATATAGAACAAATATTTGAGCATAATCAAAATGTTCTCATTTAATTTTCCTTTTGAACCTATGATATAGTCCTCATTGAAGGCAAATATCCATCTTTGAAAGTACATTTGTTTTTGTTTTGTTTTTAAAGCCAAAAGACATCTACTGCCAAGTCTTGTTAATAAGGAGGAGATAATGGTTTGGAGTCAAATGTTGGATTTTCCCTGAATGCTCAATAACTGACTGAGAAAGATAACAATCCCAAGGAATCATTTCCAAATAATTTGTAACTAGGCAGCCTTGTTGGAATCAGGGAAGAGCTTCTAAGGGGTAGATGCATACCTGGAAATATTTGATGAGGCCAGGTTATTGGATGACTTCTTATCTTCATTCCTCACAGCAGAATTTTTGCTCAAAAAGCCACTCCATCTAACCCAACCCAGGAAACACAGAGCTTCACTTTCTATTCTGGGCCTAGTAGACAAGAGAGCTTTAGTATTTAGGGACGTGGAATTTTACCTCCTGACGTCTAATTCTGGCTCCAACACTTGCTAGCTAGATGATCTTGGGATGTCACTGAACTTCACTTCGTTGTTCACTGAACTTCACTTCATTATTCTCCACCAGGGTTTATTGTTTCCCTGCAGCAGGACACTTGCCAATGTCTGCAGACATTAGAGGGTGGTAGGAAAAGGAATGCTATTGATAGCTAATAGGTGCAGGCCAGCTATGCTGCTAAGAGTCCTATGATGCTCAGGACAATGCAACAGCAAAGAGTGCTCCAACCCCAAATAGCAATAGTGTGGAAGTTGGAAAACCTTGTACTATATAGGAAATAGTAGTACTGACTTCCCAGGGCTGATGTGAAGAGTAGGTGAGGTGATGCCTGGAAAGTGTTTACCACATTGGCTGGTTCATATTGGGACACAATAACATTAACTTACATTAATTAATATAAGCAATATATAAATCGTAATGTTCAATGGGCTCAGATACCCACCATCCTCCCTCTTCTTCACACCATCACTCCTACTCCAAAAATCATTATTGTTATAGCCACATCTGGTATGCATTTTCGCAGAGGCCTTTGGAGATAGAAAAGAGGGCATCCATGCAGATTAGGGGATGAATAGATTCTCAGTGTCCTTGAAAACTCTCATGCCCTGTCCCACTACTCACAAATTCTCCTTCCTGGGATGAAGGCCAAACACCATTATGAATATTACTGCCTCAATTAAACAATTGTTACCATGTGTCTGGCATTTCATATACATTATTTAAATTTAATATTTCATATACTCCAACAACTAGGTATTACTATCACCCAGATGGCCAAGGCACAGAAAATATTAACGAGTGACTTGGCCAAAATTAAATGGCTACAAAGAGGCAGTAACCAAATTTCATCCCCATCCACTTGACTCATACGTCACAGTCTAAGACTCCTCCATGGGCCGTGGAATTTGGGTAGAGACAGAGTAATGAAATTGCCGCAGTTCGCCCATAAAACCAGCACCCTGAGCTATATGCCTACTCCTTTACTAGACAATGTCTGTGTGTTTCTCTCCAGCTCACTAGCATTAAGGAGAGCTGTTAGCAGCATAATTAAACATACTTGTTTCAGGCATTGGAAATGGTCTTAAAGAGTTAAAACCTCAGAGCATTTGTAATCTGTCTTTCAAATGGTATTAAAAATTCATTTTCTAGAACACTGATAGAATTTTCTTTCCCCCCTCCCAAGCAACAAAATCTATGTTTTCACAATCCATAATTCAAACCCGATCTTGGAAGAAATGTTGAAATGATAAACACGTTACTTGTGATTTGTGGCTATTTAATAATGATGGTATTGAGCAAGGAAATTAGACCCATGTCAAATGTGGTTTTGAGGAGATACCAGCAAAAGGAAGAGACTTGTAAAGAGATTTTTCTTCCTGGGAAAAGTGTGTTGCTTCTGTACCTCTCTTCCTGAAGTTTCTTAAAATCACATTGCCCTTTTTCCTTCCTTTCTGACTCATGTTTCAAATGTGCGTCCATCTATTTGTTTTAAGATTTCTCTAGCTAAATGAAACAAAATTGATTATTCCTAGGTTTCAGCTTTTGTTCGTGGTGATGTTAACTTTTCATTGTGGTTGTGATGAAGGTATAGGCAGGGAATAGAGGGATGGCATTTTTGACACCTGATTGCTAAACATTCCGTCTGATTTTTTCATCTTCTAAAAGGTAATGTAAATGATATGTCTTCGTGTCTTAAAAGGAATGGATGAATAAGTGGCTTAAATGTGTTCTTGTATTCACAAAATGAATTCATATCCCAGAAAAATCTCCATACCAAGAGCTAGACTTTCCAGATTTGTCCTGTCGTGTTTTATTTTTGTCTTTTCCACTGATTATAAAGGCTTGCTACCTTGAAGTGTGATTGACAAACCAACAACATCCACATCACTTGAGAACTTCTCAGAAGTGGAAACTCTGCACTGTATCCCAGGACTCCTGGATCAGGATCTGCACCATTATTGAAAACCCCAGGTGATCACACACACCTTAAAACTGGAGAAGCACTGAGGACAAAGTTACTCGGTCAAAGTCACATTACCAGTAACAGTGTCAGCCTCAGTCTTTCTGTTGAATGAAGGTGTGGGATATAAGTTCTCTTCCAGTCCTAAAGTTATTGACTTAACAGCCACTGAACATCTCGTCCTTGCCACGTTCCATACAAGGCATTAGGGGCATCCTTCAAGCAAGGTTCCTGTCCTCAGATGATTTTCCATGCACAGGAAACAGGCTAGCAAGCAGCATCCTTCAAAGGATGTTTTGCAACATAAGAAATGTTTTGTATTCACACTGTCCAATATGGGAGCCATTAGCCACACCTGATTATTGAGCACTTGAAATGTGACTAGTGCAACAGAGGAACTGCATTTTAATTTTATTTAATTTTAAATAGCCATGTGTGGCTGGGCATTGTGGCTCATGCCTGTAATCCCAGCAATTTGGGAGACTGAGGCGGCTGGATTGCTTGAGGCCAAGAGTTCAACACCAGACTGGCCAACATGGTAAAACCTCATCTCTACTAAAATGCAAAAAATCAGCCAGGCATGATAGAGCACACCTGCAATCCCAGCTACTTGGGAGGCTGAGGCACAAGAATCACTTGAACCTGGGAGGCAGAGAGGTCATGCCACTACACTCTAGCCTGGGTGACAGAGAGAGACTCTGCCTAAAAAAAAAAATAATAAAATAAAAAATAGCCATGCATGGCTAGTGGCCCTCCTATTGAATAGTACAGCTATAAAAGGTGTCAATATGGGCTGGGTGCAGTGGCTCACGCCTGTAATCCTAGCACTTTGGGAGGCCAGAGTGGGTGGATCATGAGGTTGGGAGATTGAGACCATCCTGGTCAACATGGTGAACCCCCGTCTCTACTAAAAATGCAAAAATTAGCTGGGTGTGGTGGTGTGTGCCTGTAATCCCAGCTACTCGGAAGGGTGAGGCACGAGGATCGCTTGAACCCAGGAGGAGGAGGTTACAGTGAGCTGAGATCTTGCCACTGCACTCCAGCCTGGTGACAAAGCGAGATTCCATCTCAATAAATAAATAAATAAATAGTATCAATGTGGTAATGAGAGTGCAGACAGAATCTGTGGGCACACTAAGGAGAGAATAGTTTACCCATCATGTGAGGGAGGGAAAGATCATTCCGAGTCTCTATCCGAGGCCAGACCCGGACTGGTCTCCAAATTGGGGACTACACAGGGAAGATTCAAGGTCCCTCCCTTTGGTGGGTTTCAAGTTCCTCCCGCTCCCTTTCTTTGCTTCATCTCTCACTTCTGCCCTTTCTCCATTCAGAGCTGAAGTCACTCTTGCTTTACCATGTTCAAGTTTCCAAAAATGGCCTTTTTTTCTTCTCCTGCCTAACAAATTCCTTCGCATCTTTTCAGACCAAGCCTAAAAGCGTATCCATTGATTCCTCATCAGTGTCAGTTCCTTTGTGCTCCCTTCTCACAGAGTTCCCCTTTCTTGGTAGAAGGCAGCAGGGCCAAAAAGGTGATCAGGAGCTCAGGGCCTGACGTTCTGTAGATCTGAGTCTCAATTCCAGTCTAGCTTTGGAACCTCAGGCTACTTTTCTAATGTCTCTAAGCTTTAGCTTCCACATCTGTTCTATAAGGTGATTGTGATTTAAATGATTGTTTACATGTAACTCTCTTAGCTCCATGCCTAGTATGTCATGAATCCTCAAAAAATACTTGTTATTTATACTATACTTATTTGTACCAATGTATCTTCAATATTGTTATATTATTGATGCCTAAGTACAAAACTATGCAGTATAAGTGCTCCAAAGAATCTCTTCATGACTCTTCTCTACCCAACAAAATGTCTGGCCTAGACTAGGTGATTAATAAACGTTTACTGAATGCATGAGTAAATCAATGGGTGGATAAGTAGGTAGATGGATGAATGGTTACATGGATAAATTGATAGTCCCATGGAAATGTCTAGTGAAAATAACAACTTCTCCCAGAGCCAATAGCATTTAAAAATGATCATCATACGGGAAGGTGGTCACATGACTATTCTAATGCCCTACTCTAAATGCCATATGTTCACCTAATGCCTAGTAAAAGGACTAAGGGTTATAAAAGTAACACTTCCTTCTCATAGAGGATGAGAAAATATTAGGGGAAAAATGATAGAAAAATTGAATGAGTACACAACCACACAAAACTACCAACTCTTAACAAATTGAAGTATTTTTTTCCAGGAATTTTTTTAATGTACGTATTTTTTTTTTTTTTTTTTTTTAAAATTATTGTTTTAATTTTTTTTTTTATTTTAATAAAAAATTTCCAAAAAAAAAAAAAAAAAAAAAAAAAAGAACACAAAATTGAGTTGGCAAATTTTGGAGCAACTGGGGCGGTTGTACACTGCAAAAAGAAGCAAAAATGGGTATAATCCTATGAAAAACAGTTTGGTAGCCTCTGCTAATACAGAATATGTACATATCCAATAATCCAGAAACTCTACTTCTAGGTGTGTACCCAACAGAAATGTGCGTATGTGATCATCAAAAGCCTGTAGAAGAACAATTAGCAGCACTATACATTATGGGCAAAACTGGAAACTATTCTCATGCTCATCAACAGCAGAATGGATAATTAATTGCAATATATTCACCCAATAGAATGGGAATCTGGAAGCTGAAACTCCGCACAATAGCATGGATGACTCTTTAAAACAAAGTATTCACTGAAAGAAGCCAGGGATAACAGAATACCCTAGATGTGGGTATTTATAAAGTTCAAAAATACACACCTGATCTAAGCTGTTAGAAGTGGCTTCCCTGGGTGGAGTAATGACCAGTTGAGGCCCAGGAGGGCTTCTGGGGAGCTGAGAATTTTTTAAATTTATTTTTATCTAGGTACTGCTTCTATGTGTATATGATTTGTACGCTCTTCTGTGTGTTTTTTAGAGTTCCATAAAATCTACTTTAAGAAATCACCCCTAACTTTTTTTGTAAACCCCTTTTATAAACTCATGCCAATACCTGCAAAGCATTCCATCTTGTTTATATATCACCATTGACCTAACTAGTTTCCTATGGTTAGACACCTTTTTCTCCTGGTTTTTTTTTTTTTTTTTTTCCACCCTTTTCAATAATGCTTTGATGACTAACCTTGTCTGTGATTGGAAATGTGGATCCAGGGTTATTTCCTTAGGATTGATCCCAATAAGTGAAATTAAAGGGTTTCGAGGCTCTTGATACTATTCCAAATTGCCCATAAAGGACTACTTTGATTGTTATTCTTGCTGTTGGATTGTTTATTTGTTTGCATGAAATAAGTTCACGCCATCAGGGTTCTGAGCAATTTCGACTTTTTAAGAATATTGGATGTCCGTGAACATTAGATCATACCTCCACCAGCTGTGGGCTCTATCACACATACACAAAAATATATATTTTGAAGAAAAACGTTCTAAGTGAGAATTCACGGCTCTCGCTTAGAATTCTGTTTCCTCAGGGATGGCTTTTCCAGCATCAGGCAAGAAGGAGCCTATTCCTAGAGACCCAATTTTCCAACTCCAGGAAAAGCCAAGCAGAGCCTTTGCTAAGTGCAGAGGGTGCTGAGAAGCATAGATTCCCACACAGAACACAGGCAATTTCATGCACAAAATGGATATTTTGCTCCATTTGCTGAGCTGAAATCAAGGTGCACGCTGGAGGCCTGACAGCTCTTCAGCTGTAACAGCACAAACGTGCTGCTACAAGACTTGAAAACTGTTTTCAAAGATTTGCTTAGTTTTTCAAAAAGAATTGTCAGTTCCCGGCTAGCGTGAGGCTGACTGCTGAGGTGGGAAAGAAACCAAAAAGATAAATAAGCATACGAATCCAAATATATTCTTAATGTTAATGCCAGGCAGATTTTGAGAGCTCAAAGCCGTACTTAGATTGATGCCGAAATACCCAAGGAGTCACAAGCAATCTGACAAGTTGAGGCTTAACACCAGAAATAGAAGGAATTGATTTAAGACATTCCCTCTCAGATCCTGTTCACCCTAAGAGGAGCTTCAGAATCTAATAATTGGTGCTGCAGGACTGAGACAAATGTTCTAATCATTCTTCTTGAAAGTGGGGGAAATAGAGCAAGGATCTTTGACATGCTGGAAGCAAATGGTTTTCATATTTGGTTTCATCAAGGAGATAAAGATTCTTTTCTGAGCACCTTTTGGCATTGCACACAGTAAAGGGGATACTTTTATTCTGCAAATTTCACTCTGATCAGAGTGATCTCACTCAATATGTGTGGTTAATGCCTGACCTACCTACCACAGCCACTGCTATGGACCCCTCGCCATGACACCCACAGCAAAAGGAGTCAGTGAATCATGTTTATTATTATTTTTTCAATCATAGATCAGTTTTTACTGTGAATAAAATCGCAAACCGAGTCAAAAGAGCTGGTTCTAAAGACAACACTAATGACCTGGCCATTTCCTTGGCGGTTTAGTGAGATAAAAAGCTGGGGTCTTAGGATGGTGTGTTTGGGAGGGGCTGGAGAAAGGGGTTGGGGAATACAGAAGGGTAGCACAGGGGTCCCTTGGAGGAGGTAAGGTATAGGGTCTGGTGAAACTCCCTACCCCTTCCCTTATGCATGCAGAAATTGGACTCTGATCTAAATCTCTCAACTATTTTTCTTATAAGTCAAATTAGAAGTGGATGTTTTATTTAGTTTAAATCAAAAGTGATTGTCTGAGAATATACATGTAAGCATAATAGACATGCTTTTTGCTGCTGTAATAACTATAGATTGCAGGAAACAAGCTGTAGGTCCGTCAATAGGAGAATGAAAAAAGCAAGTAACGGAACCTCCAGATAATGGGATCACTGTGGCTGTTAAGAAGAAGGGGGTAGATCCAAATACCCTAACATGAAAGGAGGTTCATGATGCGCTATGGAGGGGAAAAGCAATTACATGTAATATGTACTCATTAAAGCCCTTGCTGCAGGAACCGTCTTCTTGCATTTACACATTTCTGTCTTGGCTACATTTTCTTTTAAATCGAGTAAATAAGTGAAATGAAATGAAAAAAGAAAGAAAGCAGAAGCAATTTCCTGGGTTGTTGTTAAATGTTGTTGTTGTTTTGTGTTTTGTTTTGTTTGTGTGTTTGTTTTCTAAAGGAAAACAGCTGTTTTGGTAAGAAATCATAAATGGACACCTTTTGTGTTAAGCTGTGGCCTTAAATTTGGGGCCCAACTCCTCCTTCAAAGGAGAGTTTCATTGTTTTTTCCATGGTACTACTAGCATAGTGGATCTCAATTTCAATTCTGATTTATGTGGTGTCTTTCCCTACATTCTCTACTTGCTCCTTAGCTTTGTCTGGGAGGCAGGTGTCATGAAGCCCAGAGGTTTCTTGCCTGAGATCATCTTGCTGGAAGCAGTAGAACCAGTCCTCCAGTTAATACCGTCTGGCCCTAAATCCCAAGACCAGCAATCGCCCAAAGCTATTCCCATCCATTTATATCTGAAAAATGGAGGTCATAGAACCTTACTCTTTGATTTGTTAGGAAATTGGTAGCCGTTCATTTTGTCTTAAGAGTGCAAGTTCAAAAATCATGTCCTCCGGTTTCAAGCCACTTCCCAGTTGCTGGACTTTGAAAAAGTTGCTTAATATCTCTGCATTACAGTTTTCTCAACTGTACAAGAGGGATAACAATCATGTTTACCCCCGTAAAGTTGCAGTGGAATTAAATGAACTAATGCCCAAGAGCAGTGGAGGAGGCTCCTAGAATATAGTACAAGCCTAATAAATACTAGTGACAACTGCTCATATTAAACTCATTTTATAACCTTTGGCATACCAGAAGCCTCAATTTCTTCATCTATAGAATGGGAACAGTAATGTCAATTTCTCAGGGTTTTTATGATGAGTACACGAGTTCATGAATGTAAAGTGCCTGGCATCAGGTAGCAGCTTAAATTAATGAAGTGCCAAGTCTGTTCCCATGTCTGACCTTCCATGTACTGGGTGACCCTCATCAATGGAGTAGTAATGATATTTCTGTGAACTGATTGTTGGCATTTACAAAGACAGGATGCTTGTCTCGGCTACGGGTGACCTGTAGAATTATTTATGAGCCAGACAAACCGCATAGCAAAGGAAAAGCCCAATATTCTCATAGGAAAGTATTCCTGTTCCTTGAAGCATAAAGGGTGAAATGGACTAGGGAATTCAGAGAGCATTCTGGAAGCCTCTAGGCAACCGTAAGGGGAGACAAATAGGGAAAAGAAACTCAACAGTTTGCAGCCTGAAGAAAAGAAATTCAAGGTATAGCTACACAGAAAGTCTAGATATGTTTATTGTAGGGAATTGTGAACGTAGGTTCTTCACCCGCAGGATCACTCAGAACAGTTTTGATAAGTAAGAAACACATTAAAGAAAATGAAAAGATCCTTAATCATCACTGTGTAAAAACAAGAGCTTTTGGCTCAGTGTGCTCAAAGTCTTCGAGAAGGAAATAATATACATCAATGGGCCAAAAATTCATCCAATTTTTAAGTGAAAATGCAATCTGGGGCCACTGCTTCCCAATTAAACTATATCTGCAGTGATATTTTGCTATTTCTAGAATTCTCCATTTCATTGTTCTCTTACTCAGGCTGAACCGTTATTTTCTCTTGCTGTAAAAAACAAAGGAGTGTAACAGATAAGAGCGCAGAACAAGAATTGCACTTACTGGATTCGAATCCTGGGTCTGTCATTTACTAGCTGTGTAATACTGGGCAGGTTACCTACCCTCTCTGTGCTTTTGTTTTTGCACCTTTAAAATGGAGCTGATAATAGTACTTCCCTCATGGGGTTGTTGTGAGAATCAACTAGAAGAATGTCTGACATTTGCTCAGCACAATACTTGGTACATTGCAAATGCTCAATACATGTGAATTCTTATTTTTAGTACGATGATTTTATCGTGATTATAAGACTCTCACTCTCCTCTTGTGAGTAGGTGGAGACATGTCTTTTCAACAGTATCAGCTCTGCAGCGAATTTGACCACTTCTGCTGTCTGGTTACAGGCCTTAGTGAGATGTCATTACTCCTGTAGTTTTCTCATCTGTAAAATGGAGATAATAATATCTTGCAAGAGTCTCGAGAGGATTGAATGAAGTAATGTCTGTGGAATGCCCGGCCCAGAGTAGGCACTCAGCAAATGATGGTGTCATTATTTCTTCTTTTTAAAATACTCAGCATTTTACTCCTAAGTAAGAGTATCCAATCTAGAGGCGTTTTAATTTTAGTTTGTTTTTATTTACTTGTGTAAGCAGCGAATCCCAAACACTTGACACTGTAAAAAAATATATCTCTGGTAGGTGATCAAGGTTAGCCATAAAACAAACATTTGGCCGGGTGCGGTGGCTCACGCCTGTATTCCCAGCACTTTGGGAGGCGGGCGGATCAAGAGGTCAGGAGATCGAGACCATCCTGGCTAACACGGTGAAATTCCGTCTCTACTAAAAATACAAAAAAATTAGCCGGGCGCCGTGGCGGCTCTATAATGGGAATGAGTTTCCTAATTTATCTGAGTCTCAGTTACCATCATCTGTAGAACAGGAATAAGCAGATCATCCTCAAAGGATTGTTGCAAGAATAAAATGAGATGCTGGACATCAGGAACATAGCACAGGGTCTGGTACAAGGAAAGCATTCAATAAATGGCGACCATCATTATGTGTGTCTCTGCTTCTTTCCTAGCCAGATCCCTCTCTATTGAAGGTAACAGTCATAGTTCTTTCCTTCAATCCTCTCCTGAGCTACTTAAGAACAACCTCCAGGAGGGACAATGCTGATGAAGCCAATAATATGAATTCGGTGTTTTGGGGGAATGTGCAATTAGGTCACTTACAGCACACTGGCCCTTCTCCACATGCTGCAGAGATATAGCATTTGATACCAGCATGAAGATCGGTTCCTTCCTCTCTCAAAGCTAGCTTTATTGATTCCCTCATTCTAATGGGGGCAGGGGAAGAAGGAGAAATGAGGAAATGTTAGCAAAGACAGAGGTTAGGTCCACTTGATTTTGCCTTCACCCACAGAAGCAGTAGCTGCAGGAAGATTGGGAAAGAGTCCAGGGTTAACTTGAGCCCTGGCTTGCCGTCCCACTCTTTTCCAATCAATTCCCAGAAGGTAGTCATTTTTAATTCTCCATTTATCTTCCTTGACTAGGGTCATGTCTGTTTTCAGGGCAAAGATTAGAGAAGTGGCAGATAAGTGGCTGATATCTCTGGTAATAAATGAATATGAGCTTCAAGCCCGGTGTAATTAAAAATGTATAAACTCACAGTTTATTCCCCCTTAAAAGTTTACAGTCTTCCCTTGAAATGGTTCTTGAACCACCATTCAACTTGTTTTTTAGTCATCTTTGCTGATAAGAAAAGGGAAGGAAATTGAAGACTCAACCGAAGACACTCCCATCTGTGCAAAATCAAACCCATATCACCAAGGGAGGCATGTGAACCTTTATCCTGGCATCTGCCAGGCCACTGGGAGAAGGATGTCACCGATCAACTTCATATTTACCTTTGCGTTATTAAGCTATGAGCCAGGGCCCTTCTAACTCAAACAAATATCACAAGCCTCATCCAGAAAGTGGGCAAAACCCGCAAAACAAACCCAGGCCAACTTCAAATTGCGGAGTCATCAGTGCTTGAGTCAGGCTGCCATCAGCAACATAGAACCAGCATTTGCTCAGTTCCAGAGGAAGTTTATTTCAGCTCGGGCGGGAGCTTCAGCCCATTTGCCTTACCAGTGCTACCATTATGTGCTATTTGAGGTTTGAATGATGCCACACAAGGAGACACTCCCTGTGTACCTGCCTCTTCCACAAACTGAAGAACTCTCAGAATTCCAGCAGAGGGAATCAATTTCAGTAGATAGGGTAAAGTGAGGAAAAGAAAGAAAACTAACCAGGCCCCAGGCAGTATCTCAGCTACTCCAAGCGCATTGTTTTACTCAATCCTGACAGCAGTTCTGTGAACAAGATTATTCCTCCATTTTACAGATGTGGAAACTGAGGCTTCTACAAGTGACTTGTCCCAGGTCTTGCTCAGAAGAGGAGGAGGCCTGCTTCTGCCTCTGCTCGGCCTCCAACCCCCTTTCTCTTCTGTCAGCCACCCAGGTGGGAGTGGGCTGCAGATGCTGTGGGTTTTGTTCCTGAGTAGTCTGTGAACAACTCTCCAAGCAACCCTGAACTCTTAAGGGAAATCCTTCTCCCTGAATAGTTCTTTTTTGCTTTGCTTTTTTTTTTTTTTTTTTTTTTTTTTTTTTTTTGAGACAACGTCTGACTCTGTCACCAGGCTGGAGTGCAGTGGTGCAATCTCGGCTCACTGCAACCTCCCAGGTTCAAGCGATTCTCCTGCCTCAGCCTCCCGAGTAGCTAGGACTACAGGCGTGCACTACCGTGCCCAGCTAATTTTTGTAGTTTTAGTAGAGATGGGGTTTCACCATGTTGACCAGGATGGTCTCGATATCTTGACCTTGTGATCACCCGCCTCAGCCTCCCAAAGTGCTGGGATTACCGGCTTTAGCCACCGCGCCTGGCCGATAGTTTCTAAAGGAGATGACCATGTTAGACAATGGGTCTGGTCCCAGAAGAAAATTGTGTGCCTTGCCTTTCCCTTTCACTCTTTTAGAAAGAGTGAAAAAAGGAACTCCTTCCTGGTGATAAAAATGTGAACGGCACTGAAGTGGTTACCAACCATTTTGTTCAACCAGACTATTTACAAGTAGTAACAGGGTATCTGTTTCCTGTCATCTCCATCATATATCTTAAGGCAGAGAGATTGGAAGCCCATTACAGTCTGATATCTAATCAATACACACCGTATTCCTACAGCAGGAAGTAAAAGAATAGGCCCTTGGGAACCAGAGTTCAAATTACTCTACTGTCGATTCCAGATAGCAGCTAATGATAGGCTAAACTTGGGGTGGGGGGTGGGATGGGGACAGGGTGGGATGAAGGGGAAGAAGAGACCATAGTTTAATGGGATAGTTAATTTGAAGATCAAATATGCATTCACTTTGGCCTCATTTGAAAGCTACATATTGTCTCTTAGCAGGCAAGGCTTCTGACTTCAAATGCTTTTCTCTCTGCAGTGCCAAAATATGTTTTAGACATACATATGTATCACACATTATGTTTGGGTATTAAATTATATATCCGGATATACTTCCATATAATACATAAGGAAGCCTCAATGAACATAAATATGCATTTGGTTATTCAATGAGTATTTACTGAATGCCCATGTATATATGTGACCACCTGGACATGGTCATTGGCATAGTGACCAGTGACATAGTGGTCAGTGACCACATCAAACTTTGAGCAAGTCTCGACCTCATGGAACTTATGTGTTAGTGGGGAAGATGTTATTGTGTGATCAATGTGTAACTGAGGTAGTAGGACCAAAGAGGCAGGCTAGAGAGTTGCCTTTTAGTGAAAATGGAAGTACTGAAATCTCCACATTCTTAGTTTATTTCTTGCCTCTCCCATCTACCAGCTTTGGGACATGACCTCTCTGAGTTTCAAATCCTCCACTTGTAAAATGGGAACAATAATACTCACTTGTTTGGTTATTGTAAGGATAAAATAAAGTAAAAAAGAGAAAAGGTGAATTTTTTCATGTAGCCTACAGTCATTCATCAAGAAATGCCTGTTGCCTTCTGTTTTCATGCAGATATTGGGCATCCCCAGTGAGCATCTGTGCAACAGGCTAGAATGCGGTGGCACGATCTCAGCTCACTGTAACCTCCGCCTCGCAGGTTCAGAGGATTTTCCTGCCTTAGGCTCCCAAGTAGCTGGGATTACAGGCATGTGCCACCACATCCGGATAATTTTTGTATTTTTAGTAGAGATGGGGTTTCACCATGTTGGCCAGGCTGGTCTTGAACTCCTGTCCACAAATGATCCGCCTGCCTCAGCCTTCCAAAGTGCTGAGATTACAGGGATGAGCCACCGCACCCGGCCTGTGCCAGCCTTTGTTAAGTCCTCATAGGAATTCCGTTGTGAAGTCCTCATGGCTCATTCAAATGCCCAGCTTCTCTGCAGGCTTTTTGAGCCTGGGGCGGGGGCTCCCCATCCCACATGTCAGGTTTGCAGCTGGCTCCATGTTAGGCTCTGCTCATAGGTGGGGCTAGTGGCAGACTGCAGGACAATGGAGGGAGAAGGGATTTTGGTCTTCTCTTGGCTTCTGTTCCTCACAGCCTCACTTCACCTTGGCAATGACACTTCCTCCTTGCAGCAGGTGTTGACTCCAGGCTCCAGCCTGAACCACTTTGCACCTCTGTGGAGGAGGCACCAATACCAACAGGCAAGACCCTTTTCTCAGACTTCTGGGTCTCAGCTCCAAGGGACCCTGCTATGAGCCACAAGTCGGGAGGCAACTCAGAGGTCTGAGCCTCAGCCCTACCAGGCCTGTCCACTGAGCTTCTGAATTCTTATATACCTGATATCACCCTAGAGCTGTCAGCAGCTGCACCCTACAGCTATTACTGGGGTGTGGCCTCCGTGTTTCCTTTTTTTTTTTTTTTGCTTTTTAAATCTTCCAGTAATTGTACAGTCAGTTTCTTTTATTGAATTATTTAGCTAAAACACCTAATGTGTATTTGTATTTTCCTGACTGGATCCCTTCTGAAACAAAGGGTGAGGGTCAAAGTTGTCACAACTCTTCCAAGGAACTTCATCCTTTCTCTTATTCAGTCCTATAGCAGCTTGCTTCTTCCCATAGGACTCAACAACAACGCTCTCTCTTTCTCATTCTCTCTCTCTCTCTCTCTCTTTCACACACAAACACACACACACACACACCAGCAACATGCCTGTTTCATGCCTCAGTCTTGCATTCAGAGGCTCTCAAACTCAGGCCCATGTAAAGGCCAGACCAGAAACCTCATCCATCCAGGTCCCTTTGTAACCCTTTCAACAAACCCAAACTCCTCTTTGCAGCCACGGACAAGACACACTTTCTGTATTAAAATTGCTACCCTGGGGTCAGGAAACTTTCTTAGTAAAGTAAGCCTTAAAGAAATCCAACTAATTCTAAATAGCTTAAGACTTTTGGTTTCACCTCTGCTGGTCAAAAATGCCTTATTACCTCAACACATGGAAGAAAAAGCTGTATTACACAAAGCAGAGACTGGTACATACCATCTATTAAAAGCTGAAACTTCAGTCAGCCCTATTGAAACCTCAAAGTACTGGGTGTGGCATTTCTTTAGTTTCCTTTTTGTTTTTGTTTTAATTTAGCAGAGGTAGGATTTGAACCCAGGGCTGTCGTCTGCTATCAATGGTCATTGCATCCCCCATCATGACATTCAGGACCACTCGCTAATCATCTGACCTTCCCAGGCCATTTGCAATGTCCATAGCTGTCTCTTTTTTCTCCTGTGTTTTGCATTTTTCCTAGAATGCCTCATTCTTCTCCTGTGCTTATCCACACTCACTTGTTAATTAAGAACTGAAGGTCTACTTTCAGCTGGGATCATGCATGCTTTTGATTTGAAGGTCAATCGTACACTGTCCTGTTTTAATCTGAAACCAGTTTAGGTATAACTTAAGTGTTCTCCCACTGTCTTGGAACTCAGTTTCATTAAGGAAAGGGTCTATGCCTGGCATTCTTTTATTGTTCTTAAAGAGCTGCACACAACAATTCTATATGCTGAGTGTTTCTCTGATCTAGTTAATATAAAATATTATTTTAGAAGTTAGAAAAAATAAAATGTGAAAAAAAAGCATCTCCAGATGAAAAAACTTTTGATTTATTCTGAGAGCTCCAAATCCCACTGTTTCTTTGTTTTGGCTACTAGTAAGCTCACAGATAAGTTTCATCTTCAATCTCCAAAGCTTCCCTTAGTCTAAATTCTCCGCTAAAATTACACGGCTTCCTTTCCATGCCCCTCCCACTGTTCTCCTCTCAACCCATATATTTCCCAACCATTTCACTCTCTGTATCTTGAACTTCTACCTTCGTTTTAATCATTTCATTATTTTATTGTATCTGTGGTTTAAAAAAAAAAAAAAAGTATGTTTTAATAAATGTATTTTCCAAATATATTTTGGAAAAAAACATGAAAATTCATTTTTTATGAATGTATTTTCCAAATCCATCTCAGAAATAAATGAAGTATGAGGGGAAGCTGTACATGCAAAGATTGGGTACGTGAAAAGATGGGCTGTATATTCATTAATTTGTGCAAACATAATTCTTTTATAGGTAAGAGCTTTCTGCTTGGAATTACTTCCTCCATGTAAATTATTCAATAGCCTTAATGATTGTAAGTAAAGTTTATTTTTCCAATATAAAACAATTTTTACGTTTCCATTAAAACATATTAGAAAAACACCAAAAAAGAAAGAAAGAAACATAGGCTGCATAGTTTTAGCATCTAAAGACAGCCACAAGTAGGACCTGCAGTAACTTTTCATACTAAGCTTTCACACAGCTGGCACAATGACAGTAAGTTACGCATGTACATATACCCTGCCTTCACTACTAAATACATATTCCATGTTTTTGGAAAACATACACAATTTATGATTTAAAATATTAGTTGTCAGAACAACACTGAAATAGATAATAACTAGAGATTTCCATTTCTGATTTACATGAAATAACAGGGACCAGCTATATCCTCTCACCTTAAATAATTAGAAAAAAATATTTAAAATTTATTTAATTATTTTAAAATTTATAGATATAAAGTTTTTCTAATCACTTTGTAATTTTTTTTAATATCTATACATTTCTATAATTTTTTTCACATATGTAGTGAATAGTTTTTAGACGCTTATTAACCAAAGGCCTTATAGGGCTGTGATTCCTGAAAGAAGGTGAGAAAGTAATATGAACTCTGTAATTTTAACAAATTACTGCCTGGGTTCATTTACCAGGACTGAGTACAGAGATGGAGAACCTACACAGACTCAGCTCAGTCTTGCTGAGTTGCAGAGAAACAGAGGTCAGAGTTCAGAAAAGCCAAGGCAGTTAGAATTTGTGGGACAGAGTAAGAAGGCAAGGGAGGTAGATGGAGAAAGAGCTCAAGAAATCCACAGGAGGTGCCCTTGAATCTTTGGCTGAGTATTAATTTGTACATGAGTGAGAGGCTGGGACCCAGGAGAGAAGTAGACAGAAAAATTCCTGGAGCTCACGCAGAACTGAAAATTGTTCATCTTTCTACCAGCAGTGGGAAAAGATCTTGTTAAAACACAAGGCATTAAGTAGAATCCTCAGAAGGGAATTGCCTTAGTAGTAGAGCGAATTTAGCCCCAGACTAAATGCTAATCTGTATAACAGAGTTTAAAAGTAAGCCTTAAAAGTATCCAGCTAATTCTAAATAACTGAGAGCCATAACAATGGATTACAATTAACAATGTATTACAATGTTCTACACTTAGTTAATCTACTACAAAATTTCCACACATACAAAGAAATAGGAAAATACGACCTGTAACCAGGAGGAAATCAATCAATTGAGGCAGACTTAGAAATAATTGCTATTATGAACTGTTATTACAAAACAATTACTATTAAAAGATTCCATATGTTCAAGAAGGTAAAGGAAAATAAGTATGATGAATAGAAAAATTGAATATTACATAAAAAAACAGAACTTCCAGAAATGAAAATTGCAATATCTTAAATGAAAAAAAAATTACATAAGATTAACAGAATAGACAGTCAAGAAGAAAAACTTAATGAACTTGCAGATATAGTGATAGAAAGTAAACAAATCAGAAAACACACGGAAAAAAGGAACAGTGGATAAGTAACTTCCGTAATAAAATATAAAGTAATCTAATATACAAATAACTGAATTCCAGGAAAAAGATGAAGAAAACAGAAAAAAAAAAACAGTATTTGAAAATTCTACAAATTTGATGAAAACCATAAACCTACACATACAATAAGTTCAATAAACCTCAAACAAAATAAGCCCAAAGAAAACCACACCAAGGTACATCAGTATCAAATGGCTGAAATCTAGAAATAGAAATAGAAACTTAAAAAGTATCCAAAGAAATATGACACATTATGTACAGAAGAAAAAGATAAAACTTACATTAGTCGCTTTGTCAGAAATTATTTCAAAAAAGAAGATAAAAATTTGGATTTTCACAAATTAATGGAGAGTATAAGAACTTTTAATGCAACAAGTGTTTTCTTATTTTAAAAATAGTTGACTTTTCAAAGCAAAATAACAACTTCATTGTGGGATTTACTAGATTTATACAAATAAGGTATATTACAAAAATAGCACAACAGGTGACCAGGAAAAGTAAATTTTATAGTTGTAAGGGTCTTATACTATACATGAAGCAGTATAATATTTGAAGGTAGGCTGTAGTATTTTATATGTAGTATGCATATACAGTATTACACAGTATATATATGCATATATATAGTATTTTATATACAGTATACACACTATATATAGTATTTTATGTATAGTCTGACACCCTACCCTTAAATATTGTGCCACTCCATATCTATATATGTATGTAGTACTATACTTCATATATATATATAAAGTATGTATAGGCTGTAATACCATATATACATATAGTACAACAATTTCTTGAAAGGGAGATAAAGAGGTAGAACAATATGCCATAATAGAGACAAAATAGAATGTTAAAATACTCAATCAGTTCAACAGGAGGCAGAAAAAATAATGAAGAAAGAAAAGAAGGAATAAATATAAAACAAATGGCGAGATGCCAGAGTAAAACTCTACCATATCAGTAATCACATTAGATGTAAATAACCTGAACACTCCAATTAAACATCAAAGATTGTCACATGGTATAAAAAAGCAAAACCCAATGTATTAGTCAAAGTTCTGCAGAGAAACAGAACAAACAGGATGTATACACACACACGTGTGCATATATACATGCGTGTGTAAATATACATGTGTATGTGTATATATACATATGTGTGTATATATGTGTATATATGTGTGTATATACGTGTATATGTGTATACGTGTATAAATGCATATATACATATATGCATATGTGTGTATATACATATGTGTGTATGTGTGTGTGTTTTGTGTGTGTGTTTGTGTATATGTGTGTGTATATATATATATATATAGAGAGAGAGAGAGATTTGCTTTAAGGAATTGGCTCATGTAATTATGGAAGCTGGCAATTCCAAAATCTACAGAGTAGATGGCAGGCTGGAGACACAGGAAGAAATGATGCTGCAATTTTGAATCTAAAAGCAGCGTGAGGCAGTTACTTCTTCATTGGGGTACCTCAGTCTTTTCCCTTAAAGCCTTCAACTGATTGGATGAGACTTATCCATGATATAGAGGGTAATTTGCTTACACAAAGTTTACTGATTTAAACATTAATCACATCTCAAAATACCTACACAGCAACATCTACCATGGCATTTGACCAAACAACTGGTACCATAGTATAGCTAATCTGACATATAAAATTAACCACGACACCTGATTATATGTTTCTAACACTCTAAACATAAAACACACATAGGGGAAAGCAAAAGGATGGTATAAGGCGTGTTGAGCAAATGGTAATTAAAAGAACGCTGGAGAGACTATATAAATTTCAGAAAAATTAGACGTCAGAACAGAGAATATGACTAGGAATAATAAAGTGGATTTTATAAGGTGAAGGGGGTCAGTTCATCAAGAGGACATAGCAACTCTAAATGTTTATGAACCTAAAGGAGAGCTTCAAATTTCATAAAGCAAAATATGATATAACTAAAATGAGGAATTGACAAGTCCACAATTATATTTGTAGACTTCGAGACTCCTGTCTCAGTAAATGATAGGATGAGTTGACAGAAAATCAGTAAGAATGGAGAACACAGTCAACCAACTCGGCTTCCTTGACATTTGTAGATCGTTCTACCCATCAACAGCATTATACACATTCTTTTTCAGTGCATGTGAAATATTTGCCAAGATAAATGATATTCCGGGCCATAAAACAAGATTTAATAAATTCAAGGCAATTTTAACCATATGAAATACCTTCTTTGGCTACAATAAAATTAATTAATAATAATAGCATAATATATGGAAAATCCTTACGTTTGAAAATTAAACTGCAGTTTATTAAATAATTTATGAATCAAAGATGTAATAATAAGACAATGTAGATAATATTTTGAAATGAATTAAAATAAAAAAGTAATGTATCAAAATCTGTGAGATGCAGCTCAAGCAGTACTTAGAGGGAAAATTATATCATTAATTGCTCACATTAGAAAAACAAAAGGTCTCAAATAGGTGACCTTACTTTCCTCCTAGGTCTCAAACAGGTGACCTTACTTTCCTCCTTAATAACTTAGAAAAGCAAATTTTAAATAAGGACAGGAAGCAAGGAAATTATAAAGATAAGAGCAATCATCAATAAAGTAGAAAAACAAAAAAAAATAAAGAAAATTAATGAAAGAAGAGCAGGTTCTTGAAAAAAAATCTATACAATTGGTAAATCTTTAGCCAGACTGAACACGCACACACACACTCCACATGCTTGGCTATTTGCGTGCACATAAAAGAGAGAGCAAAGGGAAGGGGAGGTGGAAAGAGGAAGAGAAGACCCAAATTATTAATATAAAGTGCTAAAATAACAGATATTTCAAACATTAAAAGGGTAAGAGAATATTATGAACTTCACTTAAATAAATTTGATAACATAGATAAAATGGACACATCTATTGAAACAACCAGTTTCTTCAAGAAGTAGATAACCAAGATAGTCCCATGTCTAGTAAAGATATTTAATTTGTAATTTAAAACCCTAATAATGACGTTTAAAAAGAAAAATAGTTAATATTCTGAACTTTTTCAAAGTTAAAATTTTTGTGTTAACAAAAACTACTAAGACTGGGAGAATATATTTGTAAAACAAATACCTGATAAAGGAATCATAACCAGAACATCAAAATAAATATTCCAACTCAACAATTAAAAAAAAATCTCTTAAAAAACTGGGACACTTCTCCCAAAGAAGAGAGATACAAATGAGAAATATGAACGTGAAATACTCACATCATTAGTTATTCAAAAAATACAAATTAAAATCACAAAAAGATACAACTATACAATTCAGTAACATGGCCAAAATATTGCAAGTCCTGTGCTACCAATATTGGTGAGAATGTGGAACTATTCGAACATACATTCATGTAAACTATTGGAACATATGTTTTTTAATGGCAAAACCACAATTACTTTTGCACCAATGTAATGCATTTAGTACATAACCCAGGAATCCCATTCCTAGATATTTATCAGAGTTGAACGAAAATTTATGTTAATGCAAAGACTAGTACTGCTTATAGAGTAGTAAATCAAGTAGATATCATAGATGCTTTATTCAATATGGCCCATAACTAGAAGCAACTCACACAATTGTCTACTGGTGAACAGGTGGTGATAGATCCACACAATGGAATATTACTTAGCAATAAGAGGGAACACATTATTGATAAATGCAATAGCATAGTTGAATCTCCAAAGTATTATATTCGGTGAAGGTAGTCAGACTCAAATACAGTCTGAGGCAGTCTGAGGCAGATGGATTACAAGGTCAACAGTTCAAGACCAGCCTAGCCAGCATGGTGAAACCCCCTCTCTACTAAAAATACAAAAATTAACTGGGCATGGTGGTGCATGCCTGTAGTCCCAGCTACTCGGGAGGCTGAGGCAGGTGAATCGCTTGAATCTGGGAGGTGGAGGTTGCAGTGAGCCGAGATTGCACCACTGCACTCCAGCAGACAGAGAGAAGCTCTGTCTCAAAACAAAACAAAAAAAGCAGACAGTAGGATCTGTTTATATGAAATTCTAGATTATGAAATTCTAAATACAATAAAATTAATGTCATGGAAAGTAAATCAGTGTTTTTCCAGGGCTGAGATGGGAGGAGGGAATAAACCACAAAAAGCGTGAGGGAGAAAAAGAGGATACAGGGTAGTGGAAATGCCTTATTATGGAGATGGTTACATGTGGGAGTGGAAATGCCCTATTATGGAGATGGGTACACGACTGGATAAATTTATGAAGACTCATCAATTACACTCTCAGAATTTATTAATTCTATTAAAATATATGTATTCTATTATTACATACATGTATTTTACCTCAGTAAATATTATTCTAAACATACGACTTCTGTGTCAAAGACAAGTTGTATTTTTAGAATAATCTTCTTTACATATTTATACGTTTTATATATTTCCTCTTCATATAAAGAAAAAAATAAATCCCACTACTCAATAGCATTCAATAATTACAGAAATAGACAATGTACATGTAGTGCTTCTCTCTCATGCCCAGTTACAATTTTTTTTAGCAAGAATAACATGTTGGCATACATAAAGTATGTTTGTACATATACTAACTCACATGCACATAAAGTAACTTTAATTGTTTAATAGTTCATCAAGTTGATGGGCCAAATTTTATTTAACCATTTTTTAGTTTTCGGAAATTTAAGTTGTTTATGCTTTTTCTGTATCATAAACGATGCTGTGATAAATGCTTTTGCACATAAAGGGTATTTTCTCTCAGATTTTAGAGCTCCAATTATAGAGACCAATTATGGTCTCTGTGGGGGCTTTGAATAAAATAAACTCTTTCTGTTCTAGGAAAATATGGTTCAAGATATGTGGTTGCCTGGAGCCACTGAATTAATCAGTAAATGATTGTGGACAAGATAGAGGTTTCATTCTCAGCTCTGGGCTCCTATAACTGATATAAAAATGATGAGAGCTAACATCAAGAAAGTACTTCTATATATTAAGAATGTTAATATAAAGACGTGATTAGAAGGCACAGAGAAGTTAAGTGTGTTGTGCCAGGTAACACAGCTAGTGAGTGACAGGGATCAGATCGTGAACCATTCTGGCTTCCACTAAACTGCCTCTTGATGTTAGCTACTAAAATTTTTAAGCAATTCCACTAAAATAATTTCCACATGGAGGCATTTTTAGAGCAAAATGAATCTCTTACCAACTTTTTCCTTCTTGTATTTTCTTTCTCTTATTGGGCACTGGGAAGCTCTTCCATTTTTCTCGAAGACTTTGTGGCAATGGGCTAAAAGATAATGAGAGCTTAAATAATCAAAAGAAGAATGTGTTGCAGTCAAAATTCTAAGAAAAAGTGATCTAGCACCAGGGCCTAATAAATCCCTCCTGTGCTGGGTTTCAAAAACGTGCCGCAGTGGAGTGCTGACATAAATCCTCTGTGGATTTAGAGCTGACATTTCCCTGCATCGTGACACATCAGGAGGACAAACGGTGTAAATCCTCCTGTTGGAACTGGTGCCTTGTTTGTCTGCACAGCTTACTTCTCTGAGTCCCATGCTGTGACACACAAAACTTGTTTCAGACACCTGTTCCCCAGACAGAACTTCGAACTGCCTGCAATGTCTTGAATCAGCAGAGATGATTTCAAGGAACTCGCATCTTCATAAGCTTCTTCTGCTACCGTCGTCCTCTTTTTCTCCATAATCTCATCCACTCTCATGGTTTTGCATACTTACTTTCTCTTTTTCCAACAAAATATCCACCCCAAGTCCCTCTTGGATGTTCAGACCTATACATCTCTGTCTTCCCCCATCTCCTGTTAGAAGTTTATAAACATCATACATTTTACGTAAGCCAAAGAACGCTCAGAATTTTTACGTTCTACCCCTAGCCTGGTTCTCTCCTATCTTCCCCCGTTTCCTTGAGTGGTATCACTACCACTCATGTTACTCAGGTCAAAAACAAACAAACAAAAATGGTAATTGGATCTGATATTTCCTTTTCCTCACGTCCAGTCACACGTGAACTGCATTGATTAAATCACCAACTTCTATCTCAATCTGACTGCCCATTTCTGTCTCTACTGCCCCTGCCTGGTGTTAGTCACCCTTCCCTCTTGTGTACACTTCTGCAACAGCCATTTGATGGATGTGCCACATCCCTTGTCATGTCTCCTACCAATCCATTCTCTCCTGGTCATTTTGAAACACAAATCTGACGACGTCACTCCATGGCTGAAACCCACTGATGGATTCCCATTGTCTGGAGGATAAAGTGAAAATCCACAGCACAGCCCACACCTGCATAATTGGTCTGGCTTTGGACTTCCTCTGCATCCTCACCTCACTCTCTTCTAGTCAGCCATGCTGACCTCTTTCTCCTTCTTTGAATGCACCAAGTTCGCCCCTTCAAGCTAACGCCCTTTCCTTGCCTCTTCACCTAGTCAATCCATATTCATCCCATAGTTCTCAGTGTAAATGCCACTTCTGCAGAGGAGTGTTCTCTTATCACTAACTTTCCTGCCCTCATGTGGCCCATTGCATGTCCTTGTATTAGGTTGATGCAAAAGTAAGGTTTTTGCAATGATACTTTTAACCGCAAAAACCATAATTACTTTTGTACCAACCTAATACGTGATTGCATTCATCATAATGGCATTTATATAGTCATTTTCATACCTCTTACCTATCACCTGACTCTACCCGTAGACTGTAAGGTTCATGAAGGCAGGGTCTGCATCTTCCTTGTTTATCACTGAATCTCCAGAGCCCAAATCAGAGCCTGGCAACACAGAATGTTGTTCTCTAAAGACACGTGGAACCAACGAAATCAGAAAAGCCTTGCCCTACACAGAATGTGAAACAGCCCTGAGACTCATGACTGTTTCCGCATTGACTAGAAAGTCAGCATGGCCTTGCTTCCTGGAGTTGGTGCCAGGAGAGGTCTCCTCCCTAAAAGATGCGCTTTGCCTCCTCCTGACGGCTGTTCCCCGTGGCCAGCAGAGCGTCAACTCTCCCACTCCCTGAGACTTTTCTGGGCAGAAGCATTTAGGCTCAACCCTTGCAGAAAAACTTAGTCGAGAAAGAAAAAATAAAGAGAAACCAGAATGAGAAAGCTGCCTTTATTACAGCTAAACTGTTGGCTTAACTTCCTAAAATACCATTGAATTTTCTTTCTGCATACAGCTGTGTTTATAGAAGGCAATATCATGTATGTAAATAAATTCAGATGCCGCTCGAGTTATTTTAAAACAATCAGTCTAACACTAATCAGCTTACTCAGAGACATAATCTTACCCTAAAAAAGTGACAAATCAGTACACAGTGTGCAGAGTAAAATACATGGAGGGTAAGTCGAATATAAATGTACGAATGTTGCCAGTGTCAGAATTTGAGGTCGGTCATCCCAGATGCATCAGGAAAGCAGCCTTCAACTTCTGCTTCACCCATCTCATCCCAGCCTCCCAGAGGTGTAACGTGGACAAGAGACGTTATCCATAAATCTGTTCCCAATCCTCTAGGAAGGCCATACCCTTCCCCACTGCCATGCCTATACCGTTTCCTTTCCCTGGAATGTGTGGAACCTCCTGGCCGTTCAGAAAGCAGCCTGTGTTTCAAGGCCTATCTCAATTTCTCTTCTTCTGTAAAGCACACTTTTCTGTCTCATGTGCTCATTGCATCTGATACCATTATGAAAAATAACTGATGCTAATTCCTAGAAGTTATTCATCATGTGTGTCAGACACATCTGAATACTCTAAATGTGTATTCATTCAAAAAGGTTTTATTCTATGAACTCCTATTCTTAACACCCCATTTTACAGATTAAAAAACTGAGGCAATGAGTGACTAATAGCCTACTCAAACTCATATAGCTAGTAAATGGCTGAGTCAGGGCTAAAGTGACCCCTCTGCCGAGAGCTACTATTAAGCTTGTCAATTGTCAGACATCAAATTGTATGTCTCACTAGATTATTTCCAAGCATCTGAAGAAAAATGTGGTTGCTTTAGAGATGCGGACACAGACTCAGGGGAGCAATGTAATTTGCTATTCTTATTTCTCAAAAAATAAGGGTTGGGGCTGGATCTAAATCCATGTCTATTTTACACCAATGTCTGTTTTCTTTCAAGAAAAAATATGTCCAGGCACTGGTTCAATTTTCCTCTAGTTATTCATACAAATAACTTCGTCTTGAGGGCAACTGCCAACACATTATAGTTAAGCAACAAAGTTATTTGTTTTTTAAAGGGTATCATGTATGATACAAAGATAATTGTCTGGTTCCTCTTGAGACGTTTATAGGCTAGCTGAGGACAAATTAATACTCAAGAATTAGTAAGAAAACCTTAAGTACTAAGATTTCTGTGCTCGGTAACCCAACACAGACCTCAGAAGAGGGAGAAGTGAGGACTGCAGGAATCTGGGCAGGTCCCTGGTGAAAGGATCACCCTGGATTGGAATCCCAGTTCTCTTTGTACCAGCTGTGTGAGCTTGGCCAAGTTTCCACACTTCCCCGAGCCTTTGTTTCATGAATAAACGTCTTGCCTCTTGCTGTTCTGCAGAGGAGTAAATGAGGCAAGTGGCAATGTCTGGTATGGTACTGGGTAGGCACAAAATCGATGCCAATCCCACCTTTCTTTCCCTTTGATTAAACTTTTCACTACTGTCAAGGCTAATGAACAGACCAGGGCATTCATCAACACTCAGGTGTGTGTCCTGTGTGTATCCTTCAGAAAACTCACTGCTCCCCATGTGGTAGACTCCAGGATCATCTCCTAGAAGCTCTATAATCATTTAATTTTTGTAGGGCAAGCTTGTCTGCGTGTCTGTCTCTCTCTGTCTCTCTCTCTCTGTGTTTGTGTGTGTGCGTTAGTAATTTCATAACATTAGAAATTTTTCAAAACTAACCGGCATACAGTGATTACTACTCAATCCATCCTGAGAATCTTGAGAACATGGACTCAAGAAGAGAAGCACTTTTAGCAAACCTATTTTTACTATCCTTATCTATATTATTATGGCTATTTTCATTATTGTTACTATTAGTTTATGATATTATTACCATTT